>NC_057794.1:467027210-467391268 GCF_018294505.1 Triticum aestivum
GAGAGAGATAAGGGAAAGTTGTCTCATCTCATTTTTCGTAAAATTGAACTAAACATATAAGGATAGAGTAATGGAGAATGGTCATTTGTTCGATCGCAGAGCGGCGAAGCTGGCCCGTTCTAGTGGCCGCCAGACATGTCCTTGATGGGAGCAAAGGTGTTGTCCACCACGCTAGCCGTCGTCATCATCGCCGACCGCACCGCCGCGGGCCTCCACTCCGGGTGGACGGCCTTGAGCAGCGCCGCCATGCCTGACGCGTGTGGGCACCACATGGATGTTTCGGAGATGATATTGAACTTTCCGAATAGTGGCTGCTGCTCAACATTCGCCACGCTGATGTTCTCCACCCACGATGCAAGGATGAGCGAGCCGGGCGCGAACAGGCGAGCTTAAGCACCATCGAGCAGCTCGCCGCCGGGCCGCGCGACGAGTAGGTCACCACCAGCGGCGCGGGCTTCGTGTCCACCACGGTCACCGCGAACTTGATCGAGGCCTTGGGCGTGCGGCTCCTCTGGATGTAATGCATCAGCGTGGGGGCATCCTGCGGGCTGAAGATCATGCCCAAGAATACGAAGCCCTCCGAGAGCTCCCTGAACAAGTCGCTCGACAGGAATAGCGTGGCGCGCACCCTCGCGCTCTGTGCCGCAGATATCGCGGACCCGAGGGAGTCTGTGTCCGTGGCGTTGCAGAGCACGACCTTGTCGTTGTTCATGGAGAGCAACGTGTCGTTGTTGCATGTGTCGAGGAACACGAGCCCAGCGTTCCTGGGGCTAGGGCACAGTTCCACGAGGGCTGATGACCGAGCCACGGCCCTGGCGAAATTATCCATGCATTCGTTATTTTTTGTGGCTGCTTGAGCACTCGTAGGTACAAAAAATTGTTGGGGTAGGGGGCCCTTGCCCCCTACCCTTTTTGGGTTCGTCCTTGGAGTTAGTTAGAGATGGACAACAAGAGAGATAAGGGAAAGTGTCTCATATCATTTCCATAAATTGAACTAAACATATAAGCATAGTGTATTCGTGAATGGTCATTGGTTGGATCGCAAGCTTTCACTTGCCTCATTGTCTCGCTCGACCACCTGTGCTCCAACAAAATGATGTACGCACGTATATTGATCTGTGCACATATCCTATAGCACAGACGTCGTTGTCACCACGATGGGGCTCCTCACCGTGTACTTGCCGTTGTCGTCCACCCACGTCAATGATCCATACAGCACTACCTCGGGCATTAGCTCGTCCCGCACCTGAATCACGACCGTGTATCTCTGCTTCTCGTGCTTCCCGCCGAACACCAGCCTGTTGGGCACGACGCTCACCTTCAACCCGTCTAGTCCCTCCACCGTGGCGCTATACCTCGCCGGCCCATCGCCCACATTGGTCACGGTCCTGGCGAATGTCTTGTCTCCGATCGTGTCAAAGTACGCGATGAAGGACGGGTAGTTGAGATCGAGTGACCCATCGACGCAGTCCACGGGGGCCAACGACTGTGCCACGGTCTTGATCTGCGCGGTCGTGTAGTTCATGGCGCACATGAGCTTGATGTAGTCGCCCGGCCCGGCTTCATAGACCAGGCCCGGGGCCAGGGCGCGGTTCGGGTTGATGTGGCCGGACCCCATAGCGAGCGGTGAGGCTGGCCCATTCTGGTCGCCTCCAGACATGTCCTTGATGGGAGCGAAGGTGTTGTCCACCGTGTTAGCCGTCGTCATCATCGCCGACCGCACCGCCGCAGGGCTCCACTCCGGGTGGACGGCCTTGAGCAGCGCCGCCATGCCCGACGCATGTGGGCATGACATGGACGTGCCGGAGATGATGTTGAACTTGCCGAACAGTGGCTGCTGACCAACATTCGCGACGCTCACGTTCTCCGCCCATGATGCGAGGATGAGCGAGCCGGGTGCGAACAGGTCGGGCTTCAGCACCGTCGGGCAGCTCGCTGCCGGGCCGCGCGACGAGTAGGTCGCCACCAGCGGCGCGGGCTTCGTGTCCACCACAGTCACCGCGAACTTGATCGACGCCTTGGGCATGCGGCTCCTCTCGATGTAATGCATCAGCGCGGGGGCGTCCTGGGGGCTTAGGATTACGCCCGGGAACGCGAAGCTCTCCGAGAGCTCCCTGAACGGGTCGCTCGACAGGAACAGGGCGGCGCGCACCTTCGCGTTCTGTGCCGCGGATATCGCGGACCCGAGGGAGTCCGTGTCCGTGGCGTCGCAGAGCACGACCTTGTCGCGGTTTATGGAGAGCAACGTGTCGTTGTCGCACGTGTGGAGGAACACGAGCCCGGCGTTCCCGAGGCTGCTCGGGGTTCCTGGGTATAGCGATTCACCGACGAAGGTGGTGCCGTCGCCGAGCCTGACGACGCCGGAGAACTTCCGGTCCACCGTGCCCGACCCGACGGTGAGCACCCACGGCGAGCCGTTGTGGAGGTACCCGAGGTCCGGTCCATCGTTGCCCGCCGAAGTTGACACTAACACGCCGCGCTGCATCGCCGCGAACGCGCCAATGGCTACAGGGTCTTCGTATAACTGCCGGCCGTTCAGGCCAAGGGAGAGGGAGAGCACGTCGACGCCGTCGGCGATGGCCTGGTCCATGGCGGCGAGTATGTCGGAAGTGTACGAGCCTTCGTCCCACAGGGCCTTGTACACCGCCACCCTGGCGCGGGGCGCCATGCCGCGAGCGATGCCGCGAGCGTAGCCGAAGAAGGACGCGCCCGACACGGGCGAGCCGGCGGCCGTGGACGACGTGTGCGTGCCGTGGCCGTCCGTGTCCCGCGGGGAGTTGACAGCGACGGTCACGTTGTTGGCGATGAGGCCCTTGTTGAACTTGCGCGCGCCGACGAGCTTCCGGTTGCACACCTTGGCGGCGTCGAACGCCGTGCCGGACTCGCAGAAGCCCTTCCACCGCGCCGGCACCGGGGGGAGCCCGTCGTCGCGGAAGCTCGCGCTCTCGGGCCACACGCCCGTGTCCACCACGCCGATGATGACGTTCTCACCGTAGTTGGACGCCTCCCATATCCCGCCGGCCGCGCTGACGCCGAGGAACTCGGGCGTGTGCGTCGTGTCGCGCACCACCCTCGCGTCGTCGCGGTAGCACGACACGAACCCCGGAGAGCGCCGGAGCCTGTCGAGCTCCTCCTCGGGTAGCCGCGCCGCGAAGCCGTGCATCGCGTGGTCGTAGACGTAGAACATTTCTGCCGCCGGAGCGGCCACCGCGAGCGTGGACTCGTACCAGCGCAGGTGGCTCGAGAACCCGCTCGGCATGGCCGACTTGTCCATGTGCACAATATAGGACGCCGCCGCCACGGCATCGGCCGACGCGGCCGGCCGCACCGACAGCGCGACCAGCAGCAACGCCACCCATGGCAACATTGTGCGATGTAGCTACGTAAGTAGAGCGCCGGCGGCGATGGAGTACGACGGCCGGCGTCGTAACGGATGAGGCGGCTGCGGCAATGGCGCGCATGGCTATTTATCCTGCATGGCCGGTGGTCTTGGGAGTCCGACCCTTTCGGTGGTTGCCGCGTCTCCGTTTGGACAAGCCACTGCAAGGCAAGCCAGCGGGCATGTGGCTCGTCGTTTGCTTCCTCCTGTGCGCCTCCCGGCTTGCGCATACGAGCCATGAGTGGTGCTGGACGCTGTCGTGTACCACAGGGAAAGAGCATTTTGGCGAATGCTTTCCAAGTGCATGATAGGGTATCATGCAGCTACCATTAATCATGTGCGGCCTCCCTGTGGCCGATTCGCGTTACGATTGCAAACATTTGGTTAGTTCAATGTTAGTGGAATACCCATAACTATTTGCTTGTGACGTGGGCAAGCTTTTAAATCTAGGCCGATGCGACCAATCTATATGCTGATATATCACTTTTGGGCTTCTACCGATATGAATATTTGTAAATATCATTTTCAAACATACCGTTTGATATGGACCGAAAAATCGACCGATATGGCCGATATCCAGCTCGATATATCCACCAATATAGAATGATACTAGAAAGCAGTAAAATAAAATTATGCATTTACAACTTTATCATATATTATCAAAGTCTTGCACAATGTTTCGTACAAATGCATATAATATCGTATTGTTTTTAATCACAGAGTAAGGATTTTGTGAATCTTTCCTTAATGGTTTTTAACCAACAAGTTAATAAACTAGGAATCAAGAATTGATACCATACATTTTGTTTACTAAAAACACATGTTTTGAACAAGAATAGTAAAAAAAACTAGGCACGTTTTCTTCGACATATGTACATATATCACCCAATATCCGACATTTGATATGTCGAAGCCAAACCCATACAAACCTGATATCCAATATTTTGAAGCTTGGACGTGGCCACGTGGGTGTTAGAGATACGACAATAAATATAAACAACGAAGACAAATAAACACAGTCCACCACACCGATGATCATCGCTCTCGCCGTACTTGGACGCCCGCCATCTCCCGCCGACTGCGCTGACGTCGAGGAACTCGGGCGTGTGCGTCGTGTCGCGCGCCACCCTCGCATCGTTGCGGTAGCACGACACGAATCCCGAAGATCGCAGGAGGCTGTCGAGCTCCACCTCAGGGACCCGCAGTGCGAAGCCGTGCATTGCGTGGTCATAGACGTAGAACATGTCTGCCCCCGGGGGCGGCCGTGGGTCAAAACAGGTATATATAGTAAGTCTGAGGTGACCTAGATTGAAACAAATCCATACCGCGGGAGGCGGGCTCTGCCCCCCCACCACACTTAATGCCGTAAGAGTAGTTGTTTTATTAACCCGCATTGTGGGTCTGTGTTAAACCTTGTTTAAAAATGCCTTATTTCAAAAAAAAAAGTTCAATGTTAGTTGGTTTTGCTCGACATGGTTATGGGTATCTAGTACAACAAGGTACATAGAATTGCTAGGTTCATCATTGGGAAGTGTAGTGTCAAGCCATGGAAGTGTAGTGTCAAGCCATTTAAAAAAAAAAGGTGTAGTGTCAAGCCGATAAGTGACTATTTTAAGAGAACAAATCCAACGGACAAGTTAGAGCAATTGAGCCTTTTGTTTCTTAGCGCACTCCCCCATGTTCCAATGCCTTGTGCATGGAATATCACATATGGTGATCACGAGGGAGAACAGATTCAGCACGGGCACACAATTATCGTTGCCGACTAGCAGCTTGCCATGATCAGCTCGAGCAGGCAGATGAATTCCGGGGCGAGTAACCGCAACGTGGCCTGTCTGTTCAATCATGCAATGATATGTCACGGAGCTCGGAATCAACCGGACAGCGATGGCTATCCAGCAGAAATGGATACATCCGTAGTCTCTATTTCTTTCCACGACTGTTCTCGCTGGCAGGCGTGCATATTGAACTGTTGGAAGACCACTCGTGCAAGTATATACGGACCACATGCGGACCACAAGTCCACAAACACACAGTAGACGACCCATGCAATAACGCACGCTACGTGAACGGGTTTTTTCTTTTCTTTCCCATTCGATGTACAGCGCGACGGTACAGTGCATGAACAGCATGTCTTTTTTGCGGCTGTGGGTATGAATAACACTGATTAAAATACCCCAGCAGGCAAGGCCATGCATGCGTCTCCGTCGTCTACGTACGTGCGTGCCCATTGCCATCCTGAGTAGGGCGCCTTTGGTCTCGACGACGACGGGGTGGCGGCCGCCCTTTGGTCCTTGGCATGCACCCAGACACATCGTTCTCAGGGCGCACCGGCACCGGTGGGTGAGTGGTGGTGACTACGTGCGGCTGTAACGCTTGAGCGTGACCTGCGATCGGCCGGTGACGCGCGCCCACGCGACAGGGGCGCCCGCATTCACCGGCTGTGGTGGATCGTGCATCCGTGCGTCGCGCGGCCATCATCGCCGGCGGAGACGGGCCGTCGAAATCGCCTGGCTTCGAAAGCGCGCGTTCCACCGGCCGCGCGCGCACGGCACACCCGACGGTCAATGCATCCTGCACCGGTGCTCTTTCCACTGTAACGTTGGCTCGTGGTCATGGGTGTGGAAGTACCGTAACCCCAATCGCGGCGCCTCGTCGTTCCGTGGCGTTGCGCAGGGGGGGCATCCGCCATGTACCGCCACATTGCTCCGTGCTTGCCATTTTAGTTTTTTTTTTCGAAAAGGGGCTCCCCGGCCTCTGCATCAGAATGATGCATACGACCATCTTATTAACCACCAAAACAGTATCAGTATGGTTCCAAGGTCTCCAAACAAAATGAAAACAAAGAAAGCTCACACAGAGCCATAAAGACTAGAAACATCGACTAGCCAAGATAAGATGCCACAACCGGCTGGCTATAAATAGATAGATAAACTATATGCATATCCTATTACATGATCGCCATCCAAAGCGGTTGAAGATATCCCGAGCTACCATCTCCTAGCGGAAAGATCTAGTAACCAAATGCTCTCTGGCCTCCGTCTGAGTGAGTAGCGACCACGAACGGATCAGAGCCGTAGTGCGGAATATAACCTGCAAAAAATGAATACATGATATTCTGTTAAAGACCAAATCATTTCTGCAAGTCCAGATAGTCCACAGCAAAGCGCAAACCCCAATCCGAATGTGTTTCGCTAAGTCAGGCGGAATCCCATTCAGCCATGTCCCAAATAACGCGTTAACAGAATTCGGTGGTTTGATATTGAAAGCAATGTGAACCGTCCGCCAAAGGACTTTGGCCAACGGGCAATCAAAAAAGAGGTGTTTTATAGTCTCATCCCGATCACAGAAACTACACCTAGTAGACCCTGTCCAATTACGCTTTTTCAAATTGTCCTTGGTTAAAATAACTTGTTTATGGACAAACCACATAAATACTTTTATTTTCAAAGGTACTTTGACATCCCAAACATGCTTGGATGTAGGAATGGAGTTCGAATTAATAACATGAATGTACATTGATTTAACTGTGAATACTCCAGACTTAGTCAACTTCCAGCGTAATTCATCGGGTTGTTGGGAAAGTTGGACCTCCATCAGTCTCCTAACTAGACGGAGCCACTCCTCCCAACGATTGCCCGCCAGCGTCCGTCGGAACTGAATATTAAGGGGGATAGATTGAAATACCGAAGCTACGAACACCTCACGTCGTTGAACAATACGATACAAAGACGGATATTGGACGGCCAAGGGCATCTCGCCGAGCCAAGTATCCTCCCAGAAACGCGTGTTGGTGCCGTTGCCAATAACAAACTTCGTCCTATTGAACATAGATTGCTTGACTTTCATCAGTCCTTTCCAGAAAGGTGAATCAGTCGGCCTAACTGTAACCTGGGACAAAGTTTTTGTCTGAAGGTACTTGCTGCGTAGGATTTGAGCCCACATGGCATCATTCTCCGAAGAGAGCTTCCACAGCCACTTGCTAAGAAGGCATCTGTTTTTAACTTCGAGGTTCTCTATACCAAGACCCCCTTGGTCTTTCGGTCTACATATGATATCCCATTTAGCAAGTGGTATTTTCTTTTAAGCTCATCACTCCGCCAAAAGAACCGCGATCGATAGAAGTCCAGTCTCTTCCGAACACCAACTGGGACCTCAAAGAACGATAGGAGAAACATAGGCATACTCGTAAGCACCGAATTAATCAGGATTAATCGGCCTCCATATGACATGAGTTTACCCTTCCAGCAACTCAGTTTCTTCTCAAATCGGTCCTCGATGCACTTCCATTCTCGATTTGTTAACCTACGATGGTGGATTGGAATACCTAGGTAAGAAAAAGGTAACTCTCCCAACTCACACCCGAACAATTGCCTATACGCCTCCTGTTCATCTTTGGCTCTACCAAAACAGAACAGCTCGCTCTTATTAAAGTTAATCTTTAACCCGGTCAATTGTTCAAATAGGCATAACACCAGCTTCATGTTTCTCGCCTTGGCCAAGTCATGCTCCATAAAGATGATTGTATCATCAGCGTATTGAAGTATGGACACACCTCCATCAACAAGATGAGGTACCAATCCATCTACTTGACCATTTTCCTTAGCCCTTCTTATCAGAATTGCTAACATATCCACCACAATGTTAAACAGGATAGGTGACATCGGATCTCCTTGTCGTAGGCCTTTATGTGTCTGGAAATAATGACCTATATCGTCATTCACTTTAATTCCCACACTACCTTTTTGCGTAAATGATTCAACCTGTGTGCGCCAGGCTTCATCAAAACCTTTCATACGCAATGACTGTTGGAGAAATGGCCATTTGATCTTATCGTACGCTTTCTCGAAATCCACTTTAAAAATTACTCCATCTAATTTTTTGGAATGGATTTCATGGAGCGTTTCATGCAGGACTACCACCACTTCAAGGATATTTCTGTCCGGCATGAAAGCAGTTTGGGACTTTTGCACCACAGAGTGCGCAATCTGTGCGAGCCTATTAGTCCCGACTTTGGTGAAGATTTTGAAACTAACATTGAGGAGGCATATCGGTTTGAATTGCTCAATCCTCACAGCATCCGTTTTCTTAGGAAGCAATGTGATAGTTCCAAAATTCAAGTGGAATAAGTGAAGCTGTCCCGAGAACAGATCATTGAACAAAGGTAGCAAAATCCCCCTTAATAATATGCCAGCACTTTTTATAGAACTCGGCCGGGAAACCATACGGTCTGGGAGCCTTATTGTTTTTCATCTGTGCAATAGCATCAAACACCTCCTTCTCAGAGAATGGTGCAACCAGAATATCATTTTCAGCAGCCGATAACTGAGGCACATCCTCAGTCCTAGACTCGTCGAGGGACACACAATTATCCTCCGGTGGTCCAAATAACTGCTTGTAATACTCGGTAATATATGTTTTTAGGTTATCCTGACCTAAAATCGTGCCCTCGTCTTGTTCAAGTTGAAAAATACGTTTCTTTCGGTGCTTGCCATTAGCTATTAGATGAAAGAATTGAGTGTTCGCGTCCCCTTGGAACACTTTGCGGACTTTAGCACGCAAAGCCCACTTCAATTCTTCTTCGCGGAGCAGTTCTTTCAACCCCGTCTCCGCCTCAGTTTTAACCTGTAGCTCAGCTGGCAACAAGATCGAAGATTCGGCCTTGATGTCTAGGGCCTGTATAAGAGAAATGAGTCTATCCTTTTCAATCTTATAGACACCACTGAGGTGCTTAGCCCAACCCCGTAAAAAGCTTCTCAAGTGCCGAATCTTATTCTGCCAACGCTCGATCGCAGTCTTACCTCCTGCGCCTCTATCCCATTCCCTGGCAATCAGGTCAAAAAACCCTCTCGTTCGAACCAAGACATCTCGAAAGAGAAGGTGTTTTTGTTACCCACGTGGTTCGGCTCCCCAGAATCCACAAATAAGGGCGTGTGATTGGATATTCCCCTCGAGAGAGCTTGCACCGTAACCAGAGGGAACTTTTGTTCCCACTCCACGCTTGCAAGAACTCGATCAAGTTTTTCATAAGTTGGGTTTGGCAGAGCATTGGCCCAGGTAAACTTCCTACCAAAAAGCTCTATCTCCCTCAGATCCAAGCTTTCAATAATGGTATTGAACATAAATGACCATCTGCCGTCAAAGTTACCATTATTCTTCTCCTCTCTCCTCCTAATGATATTGAAATCACCTCCAACTAAAAGTGGAAGTTGTTCCGATCCACAGATTCGAACAAGGTCCGCCAGAAACTCTGGTTTAAGCTCAGGCTGTGCGGCACCATACACTGCCACCAAAGCCCAGTTGAAACCATCTACTTTAGACCTGACTCGAAATTTCACCGCGAAGTCGCCCATCACTACACTTCGGACTTCAAGTGAATCGCATCTCACACCAAGTAAGATACCACCCGATCTTCCTCGCGGGGGGAGGCAATGCCAATCGAAATCAATACCACCCACAAGAGCAGACAGGAACTGGGGCGCAAAGTTTTCTCTACCAGTCTCTGGTAGAGCAATAAAGTCCAGACGCTGCTCTAAAGCTGCCTCAGGAAGAAACCTTCTTTTAGCCAAGTCCTTTAGACCTCTGCTATTCCAAAAGATTTTTTTCATAATTCATCATGAAATTTTTTATTAGTACGAATTCTAGCACTCCTACGGACTGGGGAATCGGGATAGATCTTCTGTTTCCACTTGCGTTTTGGTTTACTAGGTTCTGACGCCCGGTCCTCATAACCGGGTTCAACTATAATACCAGCATCATTCTCTATGGGCATATCATCGTCCTCAGACTCATGAATGGGGGGTGCTAGATCCGCACACAGATTATGGAGCACTCGAACCCCTAACGCATTAATCTCTACATCATTCATCGGTTTAACCGCTGCGAGATTCCGAATAGTCTCTAAAACACGCTCCGCCTCCAAATCTAATAGATCATTGACCGAATTGGTAATCTCACTATTAGTAGCTCCTAGTGACACTCCTAATTGGTTTGCATTATTAATAATCTCTTCATTAGAAAAATGCAATAAAGAATTAGATATGTTTACAGACATACCAGTAGAAGTTGCAGTATCCTGAAGCTTGGTCGCCCTCATAGCGCACCGCTGCTACATATCGTCAACCTCCGGGAGCTCGTGAAGGCGGGCACTCATCCGAGTCCCCGTCGAGGCGGGGTCGGGGATCCTGCCAAAAGCAACGACCTCCTCCCTAGTAAAGCCTGGCGTTGAATCCCTCAAAGGATCAACCGAGGTTATGGGAAGAGGTGGCTGCTGGCTCCCAAGCCCCTCAGATACAAGGCCCATGTCGGGGTCCACGACCACGGGTACGCGCTGAAAGGGGGAGGCGAAGGCCGCCTGCCTGCGCCCTCCTCCCGTCCCACCTACCGGCGCAGGGGAGACTGCCATCGGCGTAGGAGAAGCGGTCCGCCTGACCGCCGGAGAAGAGGGGAGAGCCAAGGCCACCTTCCCCAGCTCCCCCCCAGCGCAGCCACCGGCGCGGGTGCCACCGCCCCAACCGGCCTCACCGGTGTGACCTGCGCTACCCTGGCGCCGGCCAAGCCCACCGGCACCGGCGTCGCAATAGGCTAGGCTACCTCCCCCGCTGCTGACCAACACCGGCCTCACCGGTGTGACCTGCGCCAGACTACGAGAGGGATAGGCCGGGGCCGCCTGCCCTAGACTCCCCTCCCCATAGAATACCTCCGAACCTGTCGTCATATCCCAACTTGAAACCATGGTAGGAGAAAGCGGACCCACCTGAGGCTCCACCTCTGTAACCATCACAGGAGCAGCCACAACATCAAGCTCCAAAGGTGGGAGCATACACTCAAAGCAATCATCAGACTCAACCCTGTCACTCCAAAGCCGGGGAGGAGCCGATGCTAGCTCAAAGGACCCAAAACGCAACGTACTCATCGGTACCGTCGGGGCCGATGCAGGTTCTACTCCAGAGCCATCACCGGGCAACTGAGCAGCCGGACTAGGCCCATTGGCCCTCTCCTGTCCTGCCTCATCAGTCGGGTCCTCACGAGCACCGGCATCACCATCCCCCTCGTGCATGTCCATAGCAGCCCTAGAACCCGCATCAGCAAATAGCTCGGCATCCTCAAACTCTATCGCAAGAGGAAACACCTTTCCCCGATAAAACCAGTTAACCACGTCCGGGATAAAATCAATGTCCAAAACACCCACTAAGAGTCGGGCCACCCCATGTGCGCGGGTGAAAGCCATGTCTACTTCCTCAGTCTTGCCCACCAGCATACCCAAACTCGCCACTACTCGAGCATCGGTGAAAGCCTCAGATGGGGCCCCTGAAAACCGCAGCCACACCTGTATCAGCGGTTTGCCCTTAGGCTCCTCCTTTTTCCACTCGTGAAACTCGAGGATGCACTTAGTACCAGGCACCCTGCACAACCCGAAACTCAACAGCTTCTGCAAGTCGTCCACCGTTGGGAAATCAACCCTAAAGACATTGTCCTCGATCCGAACAAGCTCCCACTGAAAGTCACCGAGAGCCAGTTCCTGAAGTCTCTGCACAATTTGAGCCTCAGACACCACCTCTCGGGTGGCTTTCACAATGCCAATAGTCATACTCTGAGCCTCAACAGTAATCTCCCTCGCCGCCGGGGACTCAAAGAAAGTGATCTCGGCATAATATACTCCATACATCGTGAGCGCAGGAGCCTGATCACGCATAACCGGGCAGTCCCCCAAAACATGAGCATTCTTACCACACAAGCTACATAGTTCCGCCATGCTGCAATAAAGTGGCCTTTCTCACCACATCGATAGCACATCATCTTTTCTTTCTTACGTGCCCATTTGGACGCCCTCTCAGACTCAGCCCTGTCCCCTACCTCGGCATCTCCTCCAGTAGTAGGAACCTCCACATTGGCCAAGGCCGTCACAACCTCCATCGCCTGGCTAGGAAACTCAGTCGACTGCACAGGATCAATAACCATATCCGAAGAGGCCTGGTCAACCACGACCGATGTTGGGGGCGGCTTGCGAAACCGACCACGACCACCACCCCGTCCACCACCACGGCCACCATGATGGCCACGGTAACCACCTCTCTGCCGGTTGTTCGGGCGCGAAGCCCCCTCGACGAAACCACCCGTCGGGCCAAGGAATGGTCTCTCATCCGAACCATCACTTTGCCAGGCGTATCCGCGTCCACCTCCCGTAGACGACGAACCACGGTGTTGGCCTTTTCCGTGAACATCATAACCATCATCTCCCCATTATCCTTTGGGCGGTCCATTGGCTCCACCATCCCCTGCATCCGGCCGTACCTGCGGTGGATCCGAACGCTGTTGTGTCGGCCTCGCGACATAGTGAGGCGGTGGCGCGGCACGAGGCACTAATGGCACAACACCCTGTCCCACGGCCGCTGGCACCGGAGGTCTAGTAGGTGCACCGCTCCCCGCAACAGCAACGACTGGCGCGGAAGGCCGCAGTCCACCTTGTCCGGTAGCCGGCATCATCCCGGACAGCTCCGCCGGCCGCGACATTGGCGGCCGGGCACCATGACCACCGGCCCGACCCACGGCAGGCAGAGATACCGGCGCAAGAGGGCGGAAGGAACCACCCCTACCCGCGGCAGTAACATGCGCCGGAGCCGGTGGGCGTGCACCAGGAACTCCAGCTCCGCGGCCTAGGGTCGACATATTTGCACCCACTGGTGCCACGCCTCGTCCCGCCGCCGGCACGCCGCGGTTCTCCCTAGGAGCGCCGGCGCCGCGACCAGTACCCAGAGCCGGCTGTGGCACCACCACGCCACGACGACCACCAGAGCCCGACGGCGGCACAACTCCGGCCCGAGCCGACTCGTCCGGCTCCGCCGCATTCTTTCCCGCGTTGCCCTGACCCGCCATGAGAAGCGGAGGGATGCGACGAGGACGTCCCCCGCGATCTGCAAGGCGATGAGGAACACGGCGGCAGTAAACCCTACGGCGCTCGACGGGAGGAGAAAGACCAGCGGAATCGTTGCTTTCCTCTCGCACGTAAACGATCGCCTCTTCTGATGGCCCTTCTGTGTCCAGCCCAAGAGGCACCGGCCCACCTGCGACCCCTTCGTTCTGGGCCTCATACCCAGCCGAAGGCGGCCCAGTGGCCACTGGTGGCCCAACAGCGCCAACCAGCGCATTCAAACGAGCCGCCCTAGCCGCCGCGATCGGGATCGGCGCTGCCGGCACCGCCTGCTATCGGCCGGCCGCCGCACGGCCGCCCTTCTTCCTATTCACTACCACCGTCCACGCTTCCGGAGGAACCGAATCGAGAAGAGTAAGTTTCGGGAGACTTACCTTGGGGATGGGTCCCTTCCATGGCCGAGGCGCCGACGCAGCCGTCCTCCGGTGTACGACACGCCGGAGTAACTCCAAGTTCTCTCCAGGGCGCAAACCGGTCCTCGCCGGATCCTCTGGAGGAACCACCTCCTCCACAATCTCTGCCACTTCTTCTTCATCGTAGCCGGTATTGAAGGCTTCACAAATGAAATCTGAGGGAGTCGGTGAATATTCTATCGAGCCGCTGGAGCGTCTGCCGTCTTCATCCTCATCCCCGCTATCCTCTTCCGCAAGCGCCCAAAACCGCTCGCTGACCTTCCGGCGATCAACGGGGGTGCCCGCCGTCGACACGCCCGGCGTCATGGGTGCTTGCCATTTTAGTGCTAAGTAGATACGTTGCAAATAGGTTCGAGTATCTATAACCGGACACCTCAAATTCATGAAAATGACATCCAACCAAAGCCATCAAATCGGCCATATACGGCTGGGCTGTCCGGGACCCTTCATACCTAACATGTATGTGGGGGCGAATATGGAACGTGTTCGCGTCGGACCCAACAGGCCGGACCCATCCCAAATCCGTTCCAAAGTGATCAGGTCCACCAAATCGACCGGCCCTCTCCTGTGTTTGTCTTTCATTTCCCGCGCCTGAGTCATCACCCTCCTCCACCCTTGCTCACTGTATGTCAACGTTCTCATCCGGCATTGTAGATGTCAACGTCGAGTACCCCATCCCCACTGTAGCCATGGACGATGCCTCGGCGGAGTCCGCGTCACTCGCGACCGCTGTCTCTTGCAAAACGGAGAACATCGGACGGAGGAATCGCCACACCCGCCAGCACGTCCGCTAAGAGTTGGAGAAGGCAACTACTGAGAGGGGAGATGTGGAGATGGCCGGTGATAAGGACATGCACTTGGGCGCATTTGGTCTGGCGATCGCTGGCGATTCGTCCGTCCTGGCCGTGGGAAGGAAGAACCCGTTGGCATCCTCCCATGCTCGATTGACTCACTTGTGTATAGCCTATCTACGTATGAATCGTTGAAAATTGTCTTGTGTTGAATTTTGGTTCTTTTGCTTTGTCGAATTGTTGAATTTGTGATGAATTGATGTTATATGATGGATGTGCATGATTTTGCTTGGAAATGAGGTTCAAATTTTAGGGGTGTGGTTGTGCGGAGGACAACTGAGGCACGGGCTAGCAATGTCCGCAGACATTTAGCCGGCTGGATCTGCCTAGTCCAGTTGTAGATGCTCTTATAGATATTTCAATATGTTAGTCTGTGGTTTGTTAGTCCATATTAATGTGATTGTTTGAGAAAATATTTATCAAAATTACCTAACTAAATAAATCTTAGGAATTTATTTTGTAATCACTTATTACGATAAAGGGTTTCCGCCCGCTTTATATTATAAAGCAAACACCCGATACATCCAGCTGGCTGGGGCCGCAGCATAGATAAGCCCAAAAGAAAACAAGAAGAAGAAGAAGAAGAAAGAGAAATAAATACCGACACCGGTAGATCAACGAAGAGAGGAAGACCGGCAACCGTCGCACTCTCCGAAGAAGTACCACCATGCTCCCAGCATCTCGAAGCGTCGCGCCCCAAGCAACACCTTCAAGAAGGAACGCGACGATGCCGTCGCTGTTGCCTGAACAAGTTCTAGGGTTTCCCCCGATACGCGAGGGATAGTGGGGAAGGGGTATACCCGATGCCCCCTCAGGAAGGTCCGACGGCGCCCGCAGGCGTCATCGCATCGGTGCTGGATAGGCCGACAGGGGTTTCTCCCAACCCACAACCACCACCACCACCCCAGGCATTTCGAAATGCACCACCCTCGCACCCACCAACCAGCTTGTGCCACCACGATTACCGGACAAACCTCACCGCCTCACTGGAGCTGTCAACACGAGACCTGGAGATGGAGAGGAGACACCGGCCACGGGGGCGAACACAACTTGACCGAAGGGAGGGGACATCCTCCACCGCCGCAGCGACGCCGACCAGACGCGGAAATGAGAACTAGCTGGGCCACGACGGCCCGGCCAGACCCACTGGACCTGGACAGTCCTGTTACCACGCTGCAGCACGCCGACCAACAGATTTCTCACCGCCCGAGACCGCCGCCACCACGCCAACACCAGGGAACGTCGCTGTCGAACATCGAGCCACCGGCCCGCCCCAACCCAGATGGGGCCCAAATGGGCCCAGATCTGGGCTGGGCGGGCGCCGCTAGCCACAGCGCCGCCCCACGGCCAACGGCCGCACCGCCGCATCGAGAGCCACCGGGCCCGCGGAACCTCCACCAACAGGCCGCACCGAAGCCGGCCGAGGAGCACTGCCGCCAGCAACCACCATTCGAGCAGGGTGGTGCCACGCGCGGGGAAAGGGAGGCCCGCCGCCGCCAGTTCCCCGCGTGCGAGGACCGGCACGCTCACTGGTAGCGGCGGGAGGAGGTAGGGGCGAGGGCGGGGAGCTGGAGAGGAGCAGGGAAGAAGCCCCCAGTCACCTCGCTCGGGGAGGTGACGCGGGGGTACGGGGAAGGGAGGAGGGGAGGGGTAGGGGGGCGGGGGAGGCCTAGCTGCGACAGCGGGCTCCGGCCGCGGCGGCGGCTCCACGCGGGGGAGCCGGCGGCGGCGGCGCGGGAACCCTAGGAGCAGTTCGCGGGAGCGGGTCACAGGCTCCAGCGAACTTCTTTTGACTGTCCTACTATAATTCGGCGCTTCGACGAGTTCAGTCTTGTAATCACTTATTAGCTTACCAAAGATAACATGAGTTTATTTGAAAAGTCAACAAAAAGTGGGGCAGTTAAGGCGGTCTTCAAGGAATTAATGGTGCTCATGAAAAGTATGAAAGGTTAGGCGAAGCACTATATCTGATAGAAAAATGAACGCTATTATGATTTTGGGTAGTAGACTAAGGTAGGTGGTACGGAGCACCCTACGGACATCACCATGTCATATGCTCCATTGCCAATGGGCACGCTCATTGTATCTACTAAGGTGAACATTTTCCTTTTCACGTGTTTACTTGTCCACTTCGAGGATGATATACTACTTGACTTTCCTCCCTCATGCATATAAATGTTTGAGTGGAGATTCACACAAGTCGAGGAGGAGAGGAAGCACAAGAGTATGCATGCACCGACCGCGAGGGAAGCTTGGAAGTGAAGACGAAAGAAAGAAGGGGAAGAAAGGATGTTGATGGTACAATAGTCGATTGTCGGGTCAGCAACCTGGAATGTTTGACCTAAGCCCGACGACCAACCATCAACCCGGGCATCTAGCTTGAGGAGGCCGCAGCATTAGTAGGTATTTCGGCAAAACCAGACGACCGACTTGCTACCAGGATGTACGACCCATGGAGCAACCCCCACTTCCAAGTTCCAACTAAAGAAGCTCGGGCGAAGTGACGTCCACCGGATGTCCGGCCTGCTACCCGGAAACCTGGCCTGCCTGCACGCAGATCTGTCCCATGGGCCATGTATCCCCTCCTCACTTACCCCTTCGTGCCGAAGACTATATATAGCCTTCTCCTACTTCCTCTCTAGGATTAGCTAAGATTAGAACTCAAACCATAAAGCTTATCACATGCATCCTGCTTGTGGGATTACTCTTTTATGAAGATGAAGACCTCCTCTTGAGGGGAAGAATCCATAGGAGTACCAAGACCTCCACTTGTGTGGAAGATTCCTCCATGGAATGCAAGCCCTCCATATCTTAGAACTTCGGGAATAACCATGTCATGTTCCATCTCTCTCTTGTGGACAATTTGGTTCAAGGATTTATCTATTTATATATTTATTTGTACCTTTGAGTGTTGATTTGAGTGTTTCCTTTCATGGTCATCGTGTTATTCACGTTCTTCCTCAAATGCACCTCCAATCCTGAAGATTGGGCCACCCTAGAGGCTTGCCCTATATCAGGATGCAATCAAATCAACCACCCTTTTCTCAAGGTTACCTAGACAAATAAAGGAAACATAAAAAAGAGCTAGAGAGAAGGAAATAAGAAAGAAAAAACTTAGTAATTTATTATCGGTCCATACATTATTATCTATTTATTTATTTTATGGAAAAAAATCTAAGTAGCATTCGTGTGCATTCTTTCAATGGATTTTTCCTTAAACAAAGAGGACATGTAAACATGTCGGAATCTTCCCTCCAATGCTCACATCACCGTATTAATTGTTTTTTTGAACAGGTTTATCTCACAAACCATTGATTAGATTAGTTATTCGTCTTCACCGCTAAATTTTTCTCCATGAGGGTTTCGAAACAAGATCTCATGTTGACATGTTTTAACGGAAAAAAAATCTTCGTCATTATCTACCAAATTATGTCTCCATAGTTGTTGTCTTAAAACTAAACATTTGTCACAATGGTTGTACATAGTTATCAGCCAATAATTCCATATGTTATTACACATTGCAGTGTTATGGATAGCTAACTAGGGAGTATTCAAGTGTTAACAAATAAGTTAGAAGGGGCATCAACCAACACAAGTATCACAAAGCAATCATTTTTGCGGCGTATACCGATGTCCATAAATCTGACAACTAAGTTAAGTCAATCTAAGAACTAAGTAGCTAACAACATGGCAAGTAAGTGATGCTAAAACTACTGACATAAAAAAGTTCTTAAAACATGCTGACATGGGATCTGGTTTTAAAGTTCTCATTGTTAGGAAGCTGCCGTGAAAACAAATCGCCAATTCGTTTAACAGTTTCAGAGATAAAACTTTTTAAAAAATCAGGTGAATCTTTGGCAATGTAATGCTATTTAAATGCATGCATGAAACATAAGTGTAGCACCACTCCATAGTGTTATCCTTTACAAAACATTATTCTTTCAATAACATCAACAAATTTATGTGTTTGGTCCATATTTTATCTATAACATAAACTAAGTATCCCAAATAAATGCAACCGGATTTGGAACTCTCCTTCAGTTATTTCTCTAAACAATTCTGAACTTAGCACAATGTTAATAAAAAGTGTCAGCATTTTTGGAACTCTCACTCACTTATTTTCTTAAACATTTGTGAACTTAGCAATTTTTAATAATACTAAAAAGATATGGTAGTCAAAGTATTTTATGACAATATATCATGTTAAGGGAAAAATATATAAGGTCAACAACCATGGCATCATGACCAGAGACCATGAGAAATAGGTCATGCAGATTTTGACTATTGGGAAAGCAGTTTTGCAAGGGGAAATTTGCATGTATGGTGTTCTTACACGAAGCAAAAATTTGTTAATATGCTGGATGCAAACCGCCCCTAAGGTTGATGCATACTTCTTGTAAGGTGGATGCTATCATTCCTTCAAATAAGGCGGGTCCTTCAAGTGGTTCAGACCCATGTTAGCCATACACCCACCATGTTTAATGCCTACGTTGGTGCTACTTCCAATATAGAAATAATATAGTCCAAACGAACAATAACATATGCATTTTGTCATGCATCAGTTATGTCATTTTCCCTTGATTTATGGGATATACATCAGACGTGATTCAAGGGAGCAATTACAAGGAAGCATGTAATTAGTGCAGGGAACCAACTAACTCTTTGGGCTCTTCTATACACAATAGCTTCATCGTCACCATCATGTTTCCCCATCCACATGTGAGTAATCTTCTGTAGGCATATGGGGTGGATGCAAAATGGATGTGATTCATCATGTAATAGTTGTCAAATTTATCGGGGATTTGATGCCTAGTGTCATTTAGGTGATGAGATTAAGGTCGATATGACTCTTATATGCTTAATGCTTGTCATTAGGACTCGAGTGATATGATTTGAGATCTGCACTCTATTTGTTTCATGAATATTTATGTGTTTGAATCATATCTGCAAGTTGTATGCACATGTTATAATGTTACACCGGAGACCCCCAAAGTGACAATAATCAAGATATCAATGTGAATGACTATAATTTGAGGATTACATGTGTTCAGTAAGTGTTAACGCTTTGTATAATGAGTATATCTCAATCCCCTTAATTTTTATTAGGATCCACAAGCTGCATGCAACTACATTTACGTATTCTCTATAAAAATAAGTATAATAAAAAAGTCAAGAAATAAGAAAATAAATTGATAAGAAAAAATAGATATGTAAGGAGAAGAAAAAAAATAACAAATGTATATACGCTCAGCTATATGAGAGCTAGTCACATTTTTTGGGGTTCTTATTTTTATTTTTAAACTTTCATGAGTATTTATTCTTTTCTTAATCCACATTTTTCTTTTCAAATATATGAAAATTTTATTAAAATTTGCAATCTTGTAAATCCATTAATAATTTTTAAAATCCATGCACTTTTTTGAAAATTCACAAATATCTTTTAACATTCATGAATGCTTTAACTTTTTTTACCATTAAAAATTTAAAATAAATCCACCAATATTTTAAAAAAATCTATCAAACGCCAGTTTTCTTAAGGAGGATGAGCAATCGTTTTTAACTGGTTTTCTTAGCCAACGGAACAACGGGCGCGCCTATGTCTCACGTTCAGCGAGTGGAGCATATGGGTGGCCCAGTTTGCAGTAGCGCACTGCCTAATTTTCTTTTCTGTTTTTTTTCACGTTTTTATTTCGCTTTTTGATTCCACTCTTGTTTACACTTCCAAATATTCTAAACACATATATTACAAAAATATACTTTATGAAAAATGTTAATCATGCATTTGAAAAATGTTGAATGTGTATACAAAAAGTGTTGATCATGTATTAAAATAGAATGAAATATTTTGATCATGTAGATAAAAATATTAATCAAGCATCTGAAAAAATGTTGAACAAGTATTTCAAAAATGGAACCAAGAATTTGTAAATGCTAAATGTGTATCGGAAAATGTTGACCAGACATTAAAAAGTAATAAAAAAATTATCATTGTATATAAAAATGTTAATCAACCATTTCAAAAATGTTAAATGTGTATAGAGAAAATGTTGACCATCCATTAAAAAAATGTTAATCTTTCATTTGAAAAAAAAGATAAAACATTTGAATAATGTTAAATCTGCATAGAAAAAATGTTGACGATGTATTAGAAAAATGTTAATCTTGTATTTGAAAAATGTTAATCAAGCATTTGAAATATGTTTAAAGTATGTATAAAAATGTTGATTATGCATTCATAAAATGTTAATCTTGTATTTGAAAATTTTAATCAAGCATCTATACTACTATTAAACAAGCGAACTGATGATAGCGCTGCGAACATACTCAGCGAGAGAAACGTCCGCCAATTATGTTTTCCCTCAAAGCGTAATCAGCTGATCTCCTACGTCAGCAACTCCTAGGCTACAATCACGCACGCACCTTGCCTCCCCCACGACGCCCTCATGGGCAGGGCAGGCGCGCCCCTCCGCGCTCGACCCCCGCCACATGGGCAGGGCAGGCGCGCTCCTCCGCTCTTGGCCGCCACCCCTTCGTGCTCTCACGCCGCCGCCACGCGCATCCGGTGGCTGATACGTCTTCGTTGTATCTACTTTTTCAAACACTTTTGACCTTATTTTGGACTCTAACTTGCATGATTTGAATGGAACTAATCCGGACTGACGCTGTTTTCAGCATAATTACCATGGTGTTATTTATGTGCAGAAACAAACGTTCTCGAAATGACCTGAAACTTCACGGAGCCACTTTTCAGAAAATAAGAAAAATACCAGCAAAAGATGAAGGCCAGGGGGCCCACCACCTCTCCACGAGGGTGGGGGCGTGCCTGCCCCCCTAGGGCGCGCCCCCTACCTCGTGGGCCCCCTGTTGCCTCTCCGACTCCAACTCCAACTCCATATATTGAGTTTCGGGGAGAAAAAATTTCAGAGAGAAGAAATCGTCGCGTTTTACGATACGGAGCCGCCGCCAAGCCCTAAAACCTCTCGGGAGGGTTGATCTGGAGTCCGTTCGGGGCTCCAGAGAGGGGAATCCGTCGCCATCGTCATCATCAACCATCCTTCATCACCAATTTCATGATGCTCACCGCCGTGCGTGAGTAATTCCATCGTAGGCTTGCTAGACGGTGATGGGCTGGATGAGATCTATCATGTAATCGAGTTAGTTTTGTTAGGGTTTGATCCCTAGTGTCCACTATGTTCTGAGATTGATGTTGCTATGACTTTGCTATGCTTAATGCTTGTCACTAGGGCCCGAGTGCCATGATTTCAGATCTGAACCTATTATGTTTTCATCAATATATGAGTGTTCTTGATCCTATCTTGCAAGTCTATAGTCACCTATTATGTGTTATGATCCGTTAACCCCGAAGTGACAATAATCGGCATACTTACCGGCGATGACCGTAGTTTGAGGAGTTCATGTATTCACTATGTGTTAATGCTTTATTCCGGTTCTCTATTAAAAGGAGGCCTTAATATCCCTTAGTTTCCGTAAGGACCCCGCTGCCATGGGAGGGTAGGACAAAAGATGTCATGCAAGTGCTTTTCCATAAGCATGTATGACTATATTCGGAATACATGCCTACATTATATCAATGAACTGGAGCTAGTTCTGTGTCACCCTAGGTTATGACTGTTATATGATGAACCGCATCCGGCATAATTCTCCATCACCGATCCATTGCCTACGAGCTTTTCATATATTGTTCTTTGCTTATTTACTTTTCCGTTGCTATTGCTATCATCACTACAAAATACCAAAAACATTATTTTTACTGTTGTTACCTTTTGCTACCATTATCACCACTATCATATTACTTTGCTACTAAACACTTTGCTGCAGATATTAAGTTTCTAGATGTGGTTGAATTGACAACTCAGCTGCTAATACTTGAGAATGTTCTTTGGCTCCCCTAGACTTGTGGGTTATCAAGACTATTTTCCGGCGCCGTTGCCGGGGAGCATAGCTCTATTCTTTGAGTCACTTGGGATATATATATCTGCTTATCATTATGAAGAACTTGAGAGATCCAAAAACCAAGATCTATCCCTCAACCACGAGGGGAGGTAGGGAACCACCATCTAGCTCTGCACTTGATTCACCTTCTGTTATGAGTAAGTTTGCGGCACCTACACATGCTTCTGCTATTCGTTCTGATATGTCACATGTTATTGATGATGCCACTTCTGCTATGCATGATACTTATGATGAAACTACCTCTATGCCTGGTACTACTATGCCACTTAGTGATTTTCTTGATGAACAACTTGCTAGGGTTAGAGAGATTGAAAATATTGAATCTGATGATACTGATGAAAGTGATGATGAAGAATCACTAGTTATTCTTAAGGGTTATGTTTTTGATCAAGAAGCTTCTTTAGCTATTTTAGCTTGCAAAAATATAAATGAACTCAAAAGGTTATTAGCTAAATGGAGTAAGCAATCTCTAAATGCTAGAATGAAACCTGACCCTGCTTTTGCTACATCACCTATCTTTGTTACTGATAAGGATTTTGAATTCTCTGTTGATCTTGATATAATTACTTTGGTTGAATCTGATCCTTTTCATGGTTATGAATCTGAAACTGTTGTGGCACATCTTACTAAATTGAATGATATAGCCACCCTGTTCACTAAAGATGAGAGGACTCGCTACTTTTACATCCTTAAAATATTTCCTTTCTCATTAAAGGGTGATGCTAAGATATGGTTTAATTCTCTTGATCCTGGTTGTGTGCGTAGTCCCCAGGATATGATTTATTACTTCTCTGCTAAATATTTCCCTGCTCATAAGAAACAAGCTGCTTTAAGGGATATATATATAATTTTGTGCAAATTTAAGAAGAGAGTCTCCCACAAGCTTGGGGAGGCTTCTCCAATTACTTAATGCTTTGCCTGATCATCCTCTTAAGAAATATGAAATACTTGATATCTTTTATAGTGGACTAACCGATGCCTCCAGAGATTACCTGGATAGTTGTGCTGGTTCTGTTTTCAGGGAAAGAACACCGGATGAAGCTAAAATTCTATTGAATAATATGTTGACAAATGAAAATAATTGGACACCTCCGGAGCCAATTCCTGAGCCTATTCCTAAACCAACTCCAAAGAAGACGAGTATTCTATTTCTCAGTCCTGAAGATATGCAAGAGGCAAAGAAATTTATAAAAGAAAAAGGTATTAAAGCTGAAGATGTTAAGAATTTACCTCCTATTGAAGAAATACATGGTCTTAATTTACCGCATGTTGAAGAAACATATAATCTCAATCCATTACCTATTGAAGAAACTCATAGTCTTGATAACCCGACATAGGTAGTAAAGGTAAATTCTCTCTACAGATATGATAAAGCTGAAATCCCATTTACTAAATTAGCTAGCCCATGCTTAGATGAGTTTGATAAATTCATGGCTAAGCAAGAAGATTTTAATGCTTATTTTGGTAGACAATTGAAATACAATTCAAATATGCTTGAACACTTGGGTGATTATATGGCTAATGTTAAAGGTGAACTTAAACTTATTAGTAAACATGCTTCTATGGTTACCACTCAAGTAGAACAAGTACTTAAAGCTCAAAATGATTTGCTCAATGAATTGAATAGTAAAGATAATGATAATGCTGTCAGAGTGGCTACTAGAACTGGTAGAATGACTCAGGAACCTTTGTATCCTGAAGGCCATCCTAAGAGAACTGAGCAAGATTCTCAGAGAAATAATATAGATGTACCTAGTTCTTCTAAAAAGAAGAAAAAGAAAAATGATAGGACTTTGCATGCTTCTAATGATCCTATTGTTGAAACACCTGAGAATCCAAATGATATTTCTATTTCTGATGCCAAAACTTAATCTGGCAATGAACCTGAAACTAGTGATAATGTTAATAATAATGTTCATGACGATGCTCATGTTGGGGAACGCAGCAGAATTTTAAAATTTTCTACGCATCACCAAGATCAATCTATGGATTCATCTAGCAACGAGGGAGAGAGGAGTGCATCTACATACCCTTGTAGATCGCGCGCGGAAGCGTTCAAGAGAACGGGGTTGATGGAGTCGTACTCGTCGTGATCCAAATCACCGATGACCTAGCACCGAACGGACGACACCTCCGCGTTCGACACACGTACGGTTGGGAAGACGTCTCCTCCAACTTGATCCAGCAAGGGGGAAGGAGAGGTTGATGAAGATCCAGCAACACGACGGCGTGGTGGTGGAAGCAACGGTGATCTCGGCAGGGCTTCGCCAAGCTCAGGGAGAGGGAGGAGTGTCACGGGAGGGAGAGGGAGAGGCCAGGGGCTAGGGTGCGGCTGCCCTCCCTTCCCCCCACTATATATAGGACCCCTAGGGGGGCGCCGACCCTAGGAGATTGAATCTCCAAGGGGGGGGGGGGCGGCAGGCAAGGGGGGTGGAGTGCCCCCCAAGCCAATTGGGGCGCCCCCACCCCTAGGGTTTCCAACCCTAGGCGCAGGGGAGGCCCATGGGGAGGCGCACTAGCCCACTAGGGGCTGGTTCCCCTCCCACTTCAGCCCATGAGGCCCTCCGGGATAGGTGGCCCCACCCGGTGGACCCCCGGGACCCTTCCGGTGGTCCCTGTACAATACCGATTACCCCCGAAACCTTCCCGATGGCCGAAACTTGACTTCCTATATATAAATCTTCACCTCCGCACCATTCCGAAACTCCTTGTGACGTGCGGGATCTCATCCGGGACTCCGAACAACTTTCGGGTTACCGTATGCTAATATCTCAACAACCCTAGCGTCGAACCTTAAGTGTGTAGACCCTACCGGTTCGGGAGACACGCAGACATGACCGAGACGACTCTCCGGTCAATAACCAACAGCGGGATCTGGATACCCATGTTGGCTCCCAAATGCTCCTCGATGATCTCATCGGATGAACCACGATGTCGAGGATTCAATCAATCCCGTATACAATTCCCTTTGTCAATCGGTACGTTACTTGCCTGAGACTCGATCGTCAGTATCCCAATACCTCGTTCAATCTTGTTACCGGCAAGTCACTTTACTCATACCGTAATGCATGATCACGTGATCAACCACTTGGTCACATTGAGCTCATTATGATGATGCATTACCGAGTGGGCCCAGAGATACCTCTCCGTCATACGGAGTTGTAAATGCATCTAGTGCCACCCCTAGTTGGTTTTGGAGTATTGACGACAAACCTAGTTGAGGGACTAATGTGTTTGTGAGAATTGCAGGAAAACATAGGTAGAAGTCCCTCATTGATTCGGTTTTACTACCAGAGATGACCCCTAAAAATGTATGAAGACATTGAAGACAAAGGTGGTATATGAAGATATTCACATTGAAGACTATGACAAAAGAAGACACGTTATGAAGCCTATGGAGCTCGAAGACTTAGATCTTTCGTAGTTCTTTTTCTTTTGTGTTGAGTCATAGGAACCACCGTACTGTTAAGTGGGGTCCAGGAGAACCAGTCAGAATGACTGAAGTGATGCCTAAATCAAAAACCTATGTCTTCGAGCAAAGACAATGAGAGCGAATCTTGTCCAGAGCCTGACAAGTCAGCTTTGCTTGTGGCCCAAGCAAAGTTGCCATGAGAGTTTGAAATCTGACCATTGAGACACGTGTCAGTTCCTTAGTGACCCAGGGTCATTTCGGACAAATCAGGTCGGGTTGCCAAGTGGCTATAAATAGCCCACCCCCACAACCATAAACGGTTGGCTGCTCAGATTTCAGTGCACGGCTTTTGTCGTTTGAGAGCAACCCACCTCGAAGCCTTTGAGAGAAAATTCCTAGTGAGGAGAAAATCCCTAACCACCCAGAGCCAGAGTAAATTGGGCATCACTTAAGTCTTCGTGTCTGCGTGATCTGAAGACTTATTACACTTGAGGACTGTGAATCCTCCAGACGGTTAGGCGTCGCGTTCAGAGCATCCAAGAGACATTGTGGATTGCCAGTGAACGAAGTCTGTGAAGGTTTGGGAGTCTACCTTGAAGACTTACCAGAGTGATTGGGCGAGGACTAAGTGACCTTAGCTCAAGGAGAATACGGTGAGGACTTGGTGTCCTGGACTATGTGTTCAGGACTGGGTGTCCGGGATTGTGTGTCCTAAGGTTTAAATACCTAGCCGCTCCAACCAGACGTACAGTTGTCACAGCAACTGGAACTGGTCCAACATATCATTGTCTTCAACGAGTCACTGGTTTCATCTTCACTTCCTTTTCTTACTATTACACATTGTGAAGCCATTGCATGCTTGCTTTATCTTTTGTCTTCACAACGTGAATGTATGAACTGTTTGGCTTCATAACTTCTTCCTACCTGATCCTTATTACACTGAAGTTGTTTGTCATTGTGCTTTCTCTCTATTGAATACATGATCATGGCTGGCCTAGTGTAATCTAACTTCCGCTGCATAGTAATAGGCATAATCTTCGCTGTTTATCTTCATAACTCTCACGTTTTGAAGACTTCCATAAAAATCGCCTATTCACCCCCCCTCTAGTCGATATAATGCACTTTCAATTGGTATCAGAGCAAGGTGCTCCCTTGTTCTGTGTGATTCGGTTTAACCACCTGGAGTTTTAGCTATGTCGACTGCAGGGATAATCAAAGTCTCCGCTGCGTGCCCCGTCTTCGATGGAACTGAATATCCCTACTGGAAGAATAAGATGCGCATGCATCTTGAAGCCATTGACGTCGACCTATGGTATGTCGTCGAGAACGGCGTTCCCAAGGCTGGAGAAGGTGTCACTGCTGCTGATGTCAAGAAGGTCACTCAACTGGACTCTACCGCCAAAAATATCATCTGTGGCCATCTGACAAAAGGACAGTATGGCCGTGTGAGTGCCTTGAAGACATCCAAGCTGGTCTGGGACTGGCTCTCCAAGGTCAATGAAGGCGTCTCAACCCAGAGAGATCAAAGAATCAGTGTACTTCGCAACCTCTTCAACCGCTTCAAGCGAAATAACAATGAGAATGTCCAGCACACATTTGATCGGCTCACTGACATCACAAATGAGCTTCAAGCCCTCGGCGCCACTGAGATCACCAAACATGAAATCGTCAAGACGCTGCTGAGATCACTTGATAGTTCGTTTGACATTCTAGCCCTGATGATTCAAGAACGTCCTGATTTCAAGACACTCGATCCATCTGACATACTTGAGAGGCTCAACACACATGAGTTTCAGCTTTCTGAGAAAAGAGATATCTACGGCCCAAACTATGGGCAAACTCGTGCCTTGAAGGCAAAAGCTGTTTCCTCATCTGAAGAAGAATCTGACAGCAGTTCTGATGATCCTGAAGACATTGGAAGGGAACTTGCAATGTTAGTGAAGAAGTTCCAAAAATTCACCAAGAAGAAAGGCTTCAGAAAATCTTCATGATCAAGCTCAAGGAATGATGAAGCTTCTGCTCATGACTACAAGAAGAAAACATGTCACAAGTGCAAGAAAACTGGACACTTCATCTCTGAGTGTCCACAGTGGGACAATGAGAACAGAAGGAAGAAGAAGAGCAAGGAATATGATTCTGACGACAAGAAGAAGAAGAAATACTCAAAGTCTTCTTCCAAGTCTTCCTCAAAGTCTTCATCACACAAGAAGAGCTCATCTGGCAAGGCACGTGTGTTTGTTGGCAAGGAGATGGATTCAGAGGAGGAGTCCGCATCTGAGGAGGCAGAGGTGGAGTCTGAGGAGGAGTCTGATTCTGGCATTGCGAGTCTGGCTACAGCATACGTCGCCAAGTCCATCTTCAACACTGAAGACAATGACTGCATCACCGACACCGACGCAAATGACAAGAACGACTCCACTCCTACCTACTGCTTCATGGCACGCGGTGCCAAGGTAAACACACGCACTACTCGCTATCAAACATCTAGTGACGATGACTCTGACTGTGATTCAAAACCCAGCTACAAAACACTTGCTAAAATTGCAACTGAACAACAGAAAGCTATGAAACATATTCAAAAACTGTTAGACAGAAGCGATGATCTGTTGGGTGCTGAAATGACTCGATCTGAATCCTTAATTGAAGACATAAAAAATCTTCATGTTAAGTATCAGGAACTTGAGGATCGTCTTGATACTCTCTCAACAACTCATGAAAAGCTTTCCTATGATTATCTTCAAAGGAAGCAAGAACTTGAGAAATTGAGAGCGGCTCATGAAGATCTTCAAAATGAAAATGAGTCACTTCGCGCCGAACAGATCAGTCCCGCTCAGGAAGGATTTGAACCACCATGTCTTAAATGCATTGAGCGTGATAATGCTACTTCTGTTGCTGAATGTTCCACTGCTACTGCTGTTGCAATATCTTCAACTGTTGATGTGGTAACTAACCCCTCTGCTGAGGATACCATTGCTATTGCTGATGAGAATGCTAGGTTGAAGACATTGCTTGAAACAGGGATGTACAAAAGTGTTAAAGGACATCAGACATTATGTGATGTCCTCAAGAAGCAGATTCTGAACCGAAACCCTAGGAAAGAGGGTGTTGGGTTCATAAGGAAAATAAATGTAGATGGCTCTTACTGGAAACCTGAGCAGTACCCCAAAACCACATGGGTTGCTGCAAAGGAACTTTCAGTAGATCCATCCAATTTATCTGGGTTCACTTGTGCTAACCCCATTATCATTGATGAATCCTTTGATGCAAACTATAAACTGTTTAAGAATCAGAATGGTGAAGTGTTTGCCAGGTACATTGGTACTAACTGCAGGAATGGACCGCCTATGAAGAACATATGGGTTCCGAAAAAATGTCTGGAAAATCTTCCTATGAATGTCTTCATGACACCTCACCTGAAGAAGACAAACCTCAGACCAAAGGCTTCATATGGTCCAAAGGCTCCATACAAACAGAGGACTCACCTGAGTCACACTAATGCAAATGTTTTGCAGGGAAACCATACTCAGGCATATGAATACAAGAGCGGTTCTTCGAATCGTCATGTTCATATGACCAAAAATTATTCTGCCTATTCCTATGAGTACTATTGTCCACCTACTAGACTGTTTGCTAAGGCTTCAAAGCCAAAATTCTCAGATGCTGCACTTAGACTTATTGCTTCTAAGCCACCCTTGAAGATGTGGGTGGTTAAGAAAGCTTAACTCTCTTTTGCAGGGAAAGGTCTCCAGCAGAAAAACAAAATCTTCTGATGCTATTGCTGGGGACCTTAAAAAATCTTGTAGGGCGCAAGATAAAATGCCCGAATGGCATCATTATGTACTTCGTTCCTGAATCGCATGCTACTCTCCCTATTAGTCCTAATCTGGATCTAAGTTTTCATAACCCACTGGTTCATCAAATGTTTATGCTTCACAGTTCTCTTCGTGAAGCCTATCCCCCTAACCGCACTGTAGGGTATGACACCAGCGACTTCAAAGTCTTCAGAATGGATTATTGACAGTGGGTGTACAAATCACATGACTGGCAAAAGAAGCCTTCTTATGGACTCAACATTACATCCATCCAACAAGAGCCACATCACATTTGCTGACACTGGTAAAAGTAAGGTATTGGGTCTAGGTAGAGTTGCAATCTCAAAGGATCAACACATGGATAAAGTCATGCTTGTTGAATCCCTTGGCTTCAACTTAATGTCTGTCTCAATGCTTTGCGATTTGAATATGATCGTAATGTTTGGAAAATATCGTTGCCTGGTACTAATGGAATCTGACAAGTCTCTAGTGTTTGAAGGGTATCGGAAAGGTGATTTGTACGTGGTAGATTTCTCAGCAGGACCACAACTTGCAGTATGTCTTCTTGCAAAAGCTTCAAAATGCTGGCTTTGGCATCGGAGGCTTGGGCATGCTGGCATGAGGAACCTCCACACCCTTGCAAAGAAGAAGCATGTCATAGGCATCAAGGGCGTCAAGTTCAAGAAAGATCACTTATGCGGTGCCTGTGAAGCAGGGAAGATGACAAGGGCAAAACATCCTTCGAAGACAATTATGACTACTACACAACCCTTCGAACTGCTCTACATGGATCTTTTCGGTCCCACTCACTACTCAACTTTTACTACTTCTGCTTGCCTCTATGGCTTTGTCATTGTTGATGATTACTCTAGATATACTTGGGTGCACATAATCCTTTATAAGACTGAAGTGCAGGATGTCTTCAGACGCTTCGCCAATCGAGCTATGAACAATTTTGGCGCCAAGATAAAGCACATCAGAAGTGACAATGGCACTGAATTCAAGAACACTGGCCTTGATACATATCTTGATACCTTGGGCATCACACATGAATTCTCAGCTCCATACACGCCACAGTAGAATGGCATCGTCGAACGCAAGAACAGAACACTCATTGAGATGGCCAGAACAATGCTAGATGAATACAAGACTCCAAGAAAATTCTGGAGTAAAGCCATTGACACTGCATGTCATACAATCAATCATGTTTATCTTCACAAGCTTCTGAACAAGACATCTTATGAACTCCTAACTGGCAAGAAGCCAAATGTCAGTTACTTCAGAGTATTTGGAGCAAGGTGCTGGATCAAAGACCCACACCACACCTCAAAGTTTGCACCAAAAGCACATGAGGGTTTTATGCTTGGATATGGAAAGGATTCACACTCCTACAGAGTCTTCAATCTCTTCCATTACAAAGTGGTTGAAACAATGGATTTGCGGTTCGATGAGACAAATGGTTCACAAAGAGAGCAACTGCCAAATGTGCTAGATGAAGTTCCAGCTAGTGAATCAATCAAGCTTATGGGAACTGGAGAGATTATACCTTCTGAAGCTCATCCTGAAGAAGAACTTATCATCTCAGCACCTGATCAACATGAAGACAATGCTCAGCCTGAAGACATTCCTCCCAACAACAACACAGATCAGCAAGAGCAAAGTCTTCGCCCTGTACATCCTCGTGTTGCCAATGAAGTGCAGATTGACAGAATAATTGACAGCATCAATGCACCTGGTCCACTTACTCGTTCAAGGGCAACTCAGCTAGCAAATTTCTGTGGGCACTTCGCATTCGTCTCAATATCAGAACCCAAGAAAGTTGAAGAAGCCTTCATGGAACCTGAATGGATTCAAGCTATGCAAGAAGAGCTTCAACAGTTTGAGCTGAATAATGTATGGGAACTGGTTAAGCGTCCTGATCCATGGAAGCACAACATAATAGGAACCAAATGGATATACCGCAACAAGCAAGATGAGCATGGTCAAGTTGTCAGAAACAAAGCTCGTCTCGTTGCTCAAGGATATACTCAAGTGGAGGGCATTGACTTTGATGAAACATTTGCTCATGTGGCAAGGCTTGAAGCTATACGCATACTGCTGGCCTATGCAAATCATCATAACATACTTCTATATCAAATGGATGTGAAAAGTGCCTTTCTCAATGGCAAGATTGAAGAAGAAGTGTATGTTGCACAACCACCTGGCTTTGAAAATCCAAAACATCCTGACATGGTATACAAGCTCAACAAGGCACTGTATGGCCTCAAACAAGCCCCTAGAGCCTGGTATGACACACTCAAATACTTCCTGAAGAGCAAAGGCTTCATACCTAGTTCCCTGGATCCCACTCTTTTCACGAAGACATATGATGGTGAACTATTTGTGTGCCAAATATATGTGGATGACATTATCTTCGGCTGCACCAATCAGAAGTACAGTGAAGAGTTTGGATATATGATGCAAGAGCAATATCAGATGTCCATGATGGGGGAACTAAAGTTCTTCCTTGGTCTTCAAATACGACAACAACGCAATGGCATCTTCATATCTCAAGAGAAGTATCTCAAAGATTGCCTAAAGAAGTTCGGTATGCAAGACTGCAAAGGCTTCACAACACCAATGCCAGCCAAACATCATCTAGGTCCTGACGACAATGGTAAAGAGTTCGATCAAAAGGTATACCGCTCCATGATTGGGTCTTTGCTTTATTTATGTGCATCTAGGACAGATATTATGCTTAGTGTTTGCATGTGTGCTCGATTTCAAGCGGCACCAAAGGAGTCGCATCACTTAGCTGTGAAGCGAATTCTTCGATATTTGGCTCACACCCCAACTCTAGGATTATGGTATCCAAAGGGCTCAGAGTTTTATTTGGTTGGATTTTCGGATGTTGATTATGCTGGTGAAAAGGTTGATCGCAAGTCTACATCAGGCACATGTCACTTTCTGGGACGATCACTTGTATGTTGGTCTTCAAAGAAGCAGAACTGTGTATCTCTCTCCACTGCTGAATCTGAATACATTGCTGCTGGATCTTGCTGCGCTCAGCTTCTGTGGATGAAGCAAACACTCAAGGACTATGGCATTCATCTGAAGCAAGTGCCACTTTACTGCGACAACGAAAGCGCCATCAAGATTGCCAACAACCCAGTTCAGCACTCGAAGACAAAGCACATTGAAATTCGTCATCACTTTCTCAGAGATCATGTTGTGAAGGAAGACATTGATATCATACACGTCAACACTGAAGAACAATTGGCGGATATCTTCACCAAGCCCTTGGATGAGAAGAGATTTTGCAAGTTACGGTGTGAGCTAAATATCTTGGAATCCTCAAATGTCCTGTGATCAGGCACACATCCTAACACTTATGCATATTGATGACTTAGATGTGCAACACACAAAGTAAAGTATATCTTCATTCAATGAAGACATACATTATAAGTGTGAATACATTAATGTGGAATTTGACTTTGGAGCGCCACGATAAGTGTGCGCCGTGTCTGGGTCTAATACTTCCTATACGGTGGGTAAAGCCACCACCAAACGTTCTATTTTGAAGTGTTTCACTCATGGCGTTACCTTGCAATATATTCACATTTGGTTGACTTCACATTTGGTTTGGCTTTGAACATGTCTTCATGATTATCTTCACTATGTTGCTTGTATAGATATACATATATGCTAGTGTTCTGTCCTCTACAGCATTCACTTAAAGCTATGACTTCTTGGTTGAATCTCTTGAACTAAGTGAATGTGATCGGACCCTAATCTCTCTATGCTTTCTATCTCAAATTCTATCTCTCCAAGTCATATGCATTCTATTGAAACTGTCAAATGTCTTCAATGTGTCCTTGTCAGCTGAAGATATAGAGACAACCATAAAGTCCGTTTTTAATGCTCATTCCTCCACATAAAATCCGGAGAAGCAGGAACGACCGCCCGACAATTTAGGCATGCGTGGGACGTGGAACAAACCCCAAACTTCCGCTAACTGGCCACGCGTACTACTCAAATGCGAATCGCCAGGGGCACCTGAGTAATAGCGCAGTGCCGCCCCTGCGCCTATAAGTTCACACTTACCACGGTCATTATCTCCTTCTTCCACCCTCGCGCGAACCCTAGCGCCACCGCTAGCACTCAATGACGCCGGAGACGAAGCGCTTCGCTGCCGCAACCTCTCCAACGCCGTCCTCACGTCGACCTTGGACATCGTCCTCTCCGCCGTCGCCATAGGTGTTTTCCGTCGCCAAGTTAGGGCACGGAGGACTGAACTGCTCGGCATCAACTCCCTTCCGTCTAGCAGTTCCAGTGTGGTAAATAAAACTTCTTTTTACAGCCCCTTTGATCTCATGGTTCTGTCACTTTCTACCATAAGAAGTTTCTCTTCACACTAGTTAGATCTCTCGCTGCATCTCATAACATGCCTAGTATATCACTTGTGCTTCATAAAGTAGTTAGATTCCTCACTTGTACTGATCTGTGGGTTCGTACAAATCTGGAACCAACTTCTTATCTATGAGTGAATGTCTTCGCACGATGAGGTCAATGTCTTCTAAACTGATTAATCTTCAAAACCTTCTGAGAATGCATATGACCTCTTTCCCTTCCCTCGCACCTTAATGCTATCACAGGTACATGTGGGAGAATCCTTCGGTTCTCATAGTCTGCATTCATTTGCAGAATTCCTACAGCATCACATAAACTCTCCTGAAGCCAGTTCCTGTTGGTCCAGAAAAGGAAAGCCTTTGAAGCCTTTGAAAGTTTTGAAGCCTTTCAAGTTAAAGTTTATGGCTTCAGAAGCAGCAGCAAGGAAGGGGGGCAGACAGAGACGTGAGGGAACCTCCAAGGATCTGCCTGAAGACTTGGCAGAAATGTACAAAACAGACCCAGAAGAGAGCTATGGGCAGCGCAAGACCCGAATCCAATGGATTCGACGCTATTGGGCAGAATAGTGGTTCAAATACCGCTTCGTCACTGAGGAGTATGCTGAGAAAAGTGCCATCAGGAGACCATGGGGGGACATCCGTTTCAAGAATCTCTTACCCAAAACCAGAGATGAAGCCATTGCTCAAGGCTTCTACCCATGCATGGTCCGAGGACCACAACCTGATGATGCGCATCCGTCGTCACTCCTCTGGTGTCGTGACGACAATCTCTTCAAGCGCAACTTTCAGTTTGCCCAACAGTGAGCGAAGCTAAACAAGAAGAAATTTGGGTTAGACTTCAACCCTGGTCCCTCCGCACCAAGGGCAGATGGCACACGCGACGCGGAACCCAATGTCATTGGTCCGTTTGCCAATCTTGAGGGCCTGATCACTCACATCTTAGTCCAAGGGACTGCCATAAATGACCCTCCAGCTGACTCTGAGTCTGATGAAGCTCCTGCTGTGCCGAAGCTGAAGCAGACGAAGAAACCAAAAGCTTCAAAGCCGGCCCCTGCCTCAAAAATCTCAAGGGCGAAGCCATTGAAAATTGCACCTCCTGAAGTCAGTGTGCAGTCTGAAGACGTATCCCGCGTCTCCAAGCCCCAGAAGGAAAAGGAGCCCCAGCAACAAACAGGCAAAGAGCTCACTGCTTCTGCCATTCTGCACAGCGAAGCCATTGATCTATCAAGCGATGAAGATCTGGGAGATGACGCTCTAGAGCAGCTTATCAAAAGCAAAGAAGAAGCTGAAATCTTCAACAATTTACCTCTCTTCGATGTCGCCATCATCCACAACTTCATCGATGAATGGTTTGCCTCCCCAGACATAAGCTTCGAAGATCTGCAGCTGCCTGTCGGTCTCAGCGTTGCCTTCCAAGGCGCAATTGCTTCAGAACTTGCCATTGCTCAGCGCATAGTTGAGCTGAAGCAGAAAATTGATCATGAAAAGGCTCAGTTCAAGAAGCACATGCCCAGGCTCGGCGTGCAAGAAGTGAAGAGCTTCAAAACCATGCTGCATGAGCTCAAAGAAAATTTTCTGAAGAAGCGTGCTAAAGCTCAGGGCTCGCGTGAGCGGATGAAGTCTATGGCAGAACGATGTGTGCAGGCCTACAATGAGGCCGAAAAGCGCAAGGCACTTGGGCGTCCTGGCATCGACCCCAAGATGGCCGCTAAGAAGAAGAAGCAGCCTGCTGTGAATGAACCAGAGGCACCAAGACAAGAAGCTATTCCGATTGTCTTCCCAACCGCCACGACTGGCTCGAAGCCAAAGAGTCGGTCAACCGCGTCAAAGCTTAAGAAGACACGGAATGCAGAGGCTGAAGCCAGGAAAAGGAAAATCTCTGAAGCCTCTCCTACTGCCCCCAGCAAAAAGAAACGCAAGATCAAGAAATCTCGGGCTGCTCCCTCAGAGCCCTTGATAGTTGAACCCCTCTCTGTCCTTCACCCCAATGCAGAAAGAAGACTGACAGTTCATGAGCCTGCTCCCACAGAGGCTCCTGAAGCTGAAGATATTCCAGCAGCCGACCCCATCACTGCTGAAGACATTGGTCATCAAGACAATGTACAAGATGATGCAGCCCTTCCTCAGCTTGAAACAAGCGAACTCATCAGTATTGGTCGTCCTCTGACGCCAATGGCACAAGATGAGTCATGGGTGGATCGCCCTCAGGAGGACGAAGACTTTGAGGTCCAGCCCACTCTGACCCCACAAGCGTCGTCTGCATTCCGTAGGCTTCGCAAAGGTCCACGGCCTCAAGTCCATACTGCAGAAATTCCGGCTGCATCAGCCGAAGACAATGAAGAAGCACCACCAGAACCCACTTCCCCGCTCCATCAAGATGCAGTTCTCCATGATAACGTGCCTGAGGTTGTCCCTCCAACTACACAAGCGGAGGAAGAAAATTTTGCGGCTGCCACCACAAACATGAAGCCAATGTGGAGCCCGCCCCACCAAATGCTTCAGCGGACAACGAAGCTACTGAGCCAGACACTTCAGTCCCTGAGTCTGCTGCAGGTCCACAGTTTGATTATCATATTGAGCACATGCCTCATGTCCAGAAGCCAGTCCCAAGGCTTCCAAGGTTTTCAGGTCCTGCATCAGCACCTGGCTCCTTTGATATTAACAGCTTCAAGGCAGACAATACATTTTTCAATAGCTCCAAGAACCCCTATTCAAGGGAAAGGATTGTATCAGACAGGTTCTAGAGCTATTCTCAGCGCAGCTATTATTCATGCATCTTATACAACCAAGGCCGCATCTTTTCACACAAGTGCCTTGAGGTTGAAGCCATTGCTGGTCTACCCTGCTTAGAGGAAGCCTTGGATTGCTTCAAGCAAGTGGGTCTGCTGCCGTTTGTGACGGATGAAGAGCACTGGAATGAAGAGCTTCTGCTTCAGTTTTATGCCACCCTCCATATAAAAGGATACAACAGAGATCCGAAGACTTGGGTCCTGAAGTGGATGACCGGCAATGTCCACCATGAAGCCAATGCATTTGATATCATTGAGCTCACCGGGCTACCCACTCCTGGCGAATTCTTCGAGGAAGGTTGTCAACTACATTCTGAAGCCATTGAAAGCATATTCCAGAGGACTGAACCCAATATGAGTCAGATGCTCTCAATGATGAAGCCATTGCCTCAGGATGCACCCTATCCAACTGAGTTCTTCGTTGAAGACCTAGAGTACCTGCCCAGGACCATATATCACATCATCCGACGGACTCTTTGGCCCATTAAGGGACACTCACCACATGCCAAGATTGAGGGTGCAATGAAGACTCTCATATTCTATATCATGCATGGCAAATGCTTCAACGCACAGGATCTCTTCATACGCCAACTTGCAGCATCAGGCTCAGAATTATTTGGTTTGAAGTTCTATGCTCCTTGGGTGATGAGGCTAATCAAACTGCACTCTGCGATCTCGTATCAGCCCTCTGCCCGAAACCATCGGATCTTCTTGCCAGATGTGGATATCTCTGCTGAAGCAATATATCCTGAGCCTGACAAGCAACCGATAAGTCTTCAGAATGCAGAACACCAGAGCTTCACGCAGAATGTTGAAGGTGTTGAAGCCATATTCAGGGTATATCTGTTGGCTGGCACTACACGTGCACCAGCATCTACTGAAGCCACAGACAGCACAAATGCTCCAAGACCCAAGAAGCGGGCTCGTGTCCTCACTGACCGAGAGGTTCTTGTGGCCCTTCACCAGAAGCAAGATAGGCATCACGACTGGCTAAAGCGTCAGATGAAGAGCCTCTTGGTGGATTTCAATCGTCTTCGAAACCTAGCCACCAAGAATGCTTTCGTTACACATGAAACGTGTCGTCGTACATGGAAAGGGCTCTCAATGATATGTACTGAAGCTGAACTTGAAGAGGATGGCTTCACAGAGTGTTTCAAGTTTGACACCACACCTCCCAGAAGGGTTGTGATGCGCAGCACACCATCACTTGAAGACTCTGAGTTTTCTTCATCTGCTGCCACAGTTACTGCAAGGATTATTAATGAAGACGACGATGCTACATCACCACCACCTGCTTCAGCTCATCCCAGCTCTGCACCGCCAAACAACTCCACAGACCCTGCTGCGCCTGGGAACGCGTAGCAAACTCTATGTCTTCAAACCTTTTTGGTCATTACTGACAAAAGGGGGAGAAGCATATGATGTTTATAGTCTTCAAGCGGGTCAATATGGGCGGGTGCCTTATGTTTTGATATATTGTGCTTCGTGCTTACAACTCTTGTTTTTGCTTCATTTGGTTCTTTGAGTTGTAAACACTAAAACTCGATGGTCGTTTGCTACTCGTTTGCTACTCTGTTTGCGAAGATAAATTCCGCATGTGCGACGATAAATTCCGCACTTATCTCATTCTGCAAACGTCCATTTTCCATTATGCATGTCATTGTCTTCATATACTTTCACATGCATAGTGGATTGTCATCATAGTGATTTTCAACCTGCCATGTGCATTTGCATTCCAAAAGCAAATTAACTTATATGCACATCTTCAGGGGGAGCCCTTGCAACTTATGAAGACATTCCCTATCCTTTACAAACTTCACACATTATATTCCCCGTTGAAAACTTCAACTAGTTTGTCATCAATCACCAAAAAGGGGGAGATTGTAAGTGCATCTAGTGCCACCCCTAGTTGGTTTTGGAGTATTGACGACAAACCTAGTTGAGGGACTAATGTGTTTGTGAGAATTGCAGGAAAACACAGGTAGAAGTCCCTCATTGATTCGGTTTTACTACTAGAGATGACCCCTAAAAATGTATGAAGACATTGAAGACAAAGGTGGTATATGAAGATATTCACATTGAAGACTATGACAAAAGAAGACACGTTATGAAGCCTATGGAGCTCGAAGACTTAGATCTTTCGTAGTTCTTTTTCTTTTGTGTTGAGTCATAGGAACCACCGTACTGTTAAGTGGGGTCCAGGAGAACCAGTCAGAATGACTGAAGTGATGCCTAAATCAAAAACCTATGTCTTCGAGCGAAGACAATGAGAGCGAATCTTGTCCAGAGCCTGACAAGTCAGCTTTGCTTGTGGCCCAAGCAAAGTTGCCATGAGAGTTTGAAATCTGACCGTTGAGACACGTGTCAGTTCCTTAGTGACCCAGGGTCATTTCGGACAAATCAGGTCGGGTTGCCAAGTGGCTATAAATAGCCCACCCCCACAACCATAAACGGTTGGCTGCTCAGATTTCAGTGCATGGCTTTTGTCGTTTGAGAGCAACCCACCTCGAAGCCTTTGAGAGAAAATTCCTAGTGAGGAGAAAAGCCCTAACCACCCAGAGCCAGAGTAAATTGGGCATCACTTAAGTCTTCGTGTCTGCGTGATCTGAAGACTTATTACACTTGAGGACTGTGAATCCTCTAGACGGTTAGGCGTCGCGTTCAGAGCATCCAAGAGACATTGTGGATTGCCAGTGAACGAAGTCTGTGAAGGTTTGGGAGTCTACCTTGAAGACTTACCAGAGTGATTGGGCGAGGACTAAGTGACCTTAGCTCAAGGAGAATACGGTGAGGACTTGGTGTCCTGGACTGTGTGTTCAGGACTGGGTGTCCGGGACTGTGTGTCCTAAGGTTTAAATACCTAGCCGCTCCAACCAGACGTACAGTTGTCACAGCAACTGGAACTGGTCCAACATATCATTGTCTTCAACGAGTCACTGGTTTCATCTTCACTTCCTTTTCTTACTGTTACACATTGTGAAGCCATTGCATGCTTGCTTTATCTTTTGTCTTCACAACATGAATGTATGAACTGTTTGGCTTCATAACTTCTTCCTACCTGATCCTTATTACACTGAAGTTGTTTGTCATTGTGCTTTCTCTCTATTGAATACATGATCATGGCTGGCCTAGTGTAATCTAACTTCCGCTGCATAGTAATAGGCATAATCTTCGCTGTTTGTCTTCATAACTCTCACGTTTTGAAGACTTTCATAAAAATCGCCTATTCACCCCCCCCCCCTCTAGTCGATATAACGCACTTTCAGGAGTGACAAATCCCAGTCTCGATTCATGCCAACCTAACAGACACTTTCGGAGATACCTGTAGTGTACCTTTATAGTCACCCAGTTACGTTGTGACGTTTGGCACACCCAAAGCACTCCTACGGTATCTGGGAGTTGCACAATCTCATGGTCTAAGGAAATGATACTTGACATTCGAAAAAGCTATAGCAAACGAACTACACGATCTTTGAGCTATGCTTAGGATTGGGTCTTGTCCATCACATCATTCTCCTAATGATGTGATCCCATTATCAATGACATCCAATGTCCATAGTCAGGAAACCATGACTATCTTTTAATCAACGAGCTAGTCAACTAGAGGCTCACTAGGGACGTGTTGTGGTCTATGTATTCACGCATGTATTACGATTTTCGGATAACACAATTATAGCATGAACAATAGACAATTATCATGAACAAAGAAATATAATAATAACCATTTTATTATTGCCTCTAGGGCATATTTCCAACAGTCTCCCACTTGCACTAGAGTCTATAGTCTAGTAAGGTACACATAAATTACATGTATATCACATATACCTTTAGTGTTGCCGGCCTTCTTGTCCGCTAAGTATTTGGGGCAGTTCTGCTTCCAGTGACCACTTCCCTTGCAATAAAAACACTCAGTCTCAGGCTTGGGTCCATTCTTTGACTTCTTCCCGGCAGCTTGCTTACCGGGCGTGGCAACTCCCTTGTCGTCCTTCTTGAAGTTCTTTTTACCCTTGCCTTTCTTGAACTTAGTGGTTTTATTCACCATCAACACTTGACGTTCCTTTTTGATTTCCACCTCCGCTGATTTCAGTATTGAATATACCTCAGGAATGGTCTTTTCCATCCCCTACATATTGAAGTTCATCACAAAGCTCTTGTAGCTCGGTGGAAGCGACTAAAGGATTCTGTCAATTGACCGCGTCATCCGGGAGATTAACTCCCACCTGAGTCAAGCGGTTATGCAACCCAGACATTTTGAGTATGTGCTCACTGACAGAACTATTTTCCTCCATCTTACAACTAAAGAACTTGTCGGAGACTTCATATCTCTCGACCCGGGCATGAGCTTGGAAAACCATTTTCAGCTCTTCGAACATCTCATATGCTCCGTGTCGCTCAAAACGCTTTTGGAGCCCCAGTTCTAAGCTGTAAAGCATGCCGCACTGAACGAGGGAGTAATCATCAGCACGTGACTGCCAAGCGTTCATAACGTCTTGGTTCTCTGGGATGGGTGCGTCACCTAGCGGTGCTTCTAGGACATAATCTTTCTTGGCAGCTATGAGGATGATCCTCAGGTTCCGGACCCAGTCCGTATAGTTGCTGCCATCATCTTTCAGCTTGGTTTTCTCTAGGAACGCGTTGAAGTTGAGGGCAACATTAGCGTGGGCCATTTGATCTACAAGACATAGTGTAAAGATTTTAGACTAAGTTCATGATAATTAAGTTCATCTAATCAAATTATTCAATGAACTCCCACTCAGATAGACATCCCTCTAGTCATCTAAGTGAAACATGATTCGAGTTAACTAGGTCGTGTCCAATCATCACGTGAGACGGACTAGTCAACATCGGTGAACATCTTCATGTTGATCGTATCTTCTATACGACTCATGCTCGACCTTTCAGTCTTCCATGTTCTGAGGCCATGTCTGTACATGCTAGGCTCGTCAAGTCAACCTAAGTGTATAGCGTGTGTAAATCTGGCTTACACCCGCTGTATTCGTACGTTAGAATCTATCACACCCGATCATCACGTGGTGCTTCGAAACAACGAACCTTCGCAACGGTGCACAGTTAGGGGGAACACTTTCTTGAAATTATTACGAGGGATCATCTTATTTAAGCTACCATCGTTCTAAGCAAATAAGATGTAAAACATGATAAACATCACATGCAATCAAATAGTGACATGATATGGCCAATATCATTTGCTCCTTTTGATCTCCATCTTCGGGGCTTCATGATCATCGTTGTCACCGGCATTACACCATGATCTCCATCATCATGATCTCCATCATCGTGTCTTCTTGAAGTTGTCTCGTCATTTATTACTTCTACTACTATGGTTAACGCTTTAGCAATAAAGTAAAGTAATTACATGACGTTTATGTTGACACGCAAGTCATAAATAAATAAATAAATAAATAAAGACAACTCCTATGGCTCCTGCCGGTTGTCATACTCATCGAAATGCAAGTCATGATTCCTATTACAAGAACATGATCAATCTCATACATCACATATATCATTCATCACATCTTTTGGCCATATCACATCACACGGCACATGCTGCAAAAACAAGTTAGACGTCCTCTAATTGTTGTTGCAAGTTTTTACGTGGCTGCTATAGGTTTCTAGCAAGAACGTTTCTTACCTACGCCAAAACCACAACGTGATATGCCAATTTCTATTTACCCTTCATAAGGACCCTTTTCATCGAATCCGATCCGACTAAAGTGGGAGAGACAGACACCCGCCAGCCACCTTATGCAACTAGTGCATGTTAATCGGTGGAACCAGTCTCACGTAAGCGTACGTGTAAGGTCCGTCCGGGCCGCTTCATCCCACGATGCCGCCGAATCAAGATAAGACTATTAACGGCAAGCAAATTGACAATATCCACGCCCACAACTGCTTTGTGTTCTACTCGTGCATAGAAACTACGCATAGACCTTGCTCATGATGCCACTGTTGGGGAACGTAGCAGAATTTTAAAATTTTCTACGCATCACCAAGATCAATCTATGGAGTCATCTAGCAATGAGGGAGAGAGGAGTGCATCTACATACCCTTGTAGATCGCGTGCGGAAGCGTTCAAGAGAACGGCGTTGATGGAGTCGTACTCGTCGTGATCCAAATCACCGATGACCTAGCACCGAACGGACGGAACCTCCGCGTTCAACACACGTACGGTTGGAAAGATGTCTCCTCCAACTTGATCCAGCAAGGGGGAAGGAGAGGTTGATGAAGATCCAGCAGCACGACGGCGTGGTGGTGGAAGCAACGGTGATCTCGGCAGGGCTTCGCCAAGCTCAGGGAGAGGGAGGAGTGTCACGGGAGGGAGAGGGAGAGGCCAGGGGCTAGGGTGAGGCTGCCCTCCCTTCCCCCCACTATATATAGGACCCCTAGGGGGGCGCCGGCCCTAGGAGATTGAATCTCCAAGGGGGGCGGCGGCCAAGGGGGGTGGAGTGCCCCCCAAGCCAAGTGGGGCGCCCCCACCCCTAGGGTTTCCAACCCTAGGCACAGGGGAGGCCCATGAGGGGCGCACCAGCCCACTAGGGGCTGGTTCCCCTCCCACTTCAGCCCATGGGGCCCTCCGGGATAGGTGGCCCCACCCGGTGGACCCCCGGGACCCTTCCGGTGGTCCCGGTACAATACCGATTACCCCTGAAACCTTCCCGATGGCCGAAACTTGACTTCCTATATATAAATCTTCACCTCCGTACCATTCCGAAACTCCTCGTGACGTCCGGGATCTCATCCGGGAATCCGAACAATTTTCGGGTTACCGTATGCTAATATCTCAACAACCCTAGCGTCGAACCTTAAGTGTGTAGACCCTATGGGTTCGGGAGACACACAGACATGACCGAGACGACTCTCCGGTCAATAACCAACAGCGGGATCTGGATACCCATGTTGGCTCCCACATGCTCCTCGATGATCTCATCGGATGAACCACGATGTCGAGGATTCAATCAATCCCGTATACAATTCCCTTTGTCAATCGGTACGTTACTTGCCCGAGACTCGATCGTCGGTATCCCAATACCTCGTTCAATCTCGTTACCGGAAATTCACTTTACTCGTACCGTAATGCATGATCCCGTGATCAACCACTTGGTCACATTGAGCTCATTATGATGATGCATTACCGAGTGGGCCCAGAGATACCTCTCCGTCATACGGAGTGACAAATCCCAGTCTCGATTCGTGCCAACCTAACAGACACTTTCGGAGATACCTGTAGTGTACCTTTATAGTCACCCAATTACGTTGTGACGTTTGGCACACCCAAAGCACTCCTACGGTATCTGGGAGTTGCACAATCTCATGGTCTAAGGAAATGATACTTGACATTCGGAAAAGCTATAGCAAACGAACTACACGATCTTTGAGCTATGCTTAGGATTGGGTTTTGTCCATCACATCATTCTCCTAATGATGTGATCCCGTTATCAATGACATCCAATGTCCATAGTCAGGAAACCATGACTATCCTTTGATCAACGAGCTAGTCAACTAGAGGCTCACTAGGGACGTGTTGTGGTCTATGTATTCACACATGTATTACGATTTCCGGATAACACAATTATAGCATGAACAATAGACAATTATCATGAACAAAGAAATATAATAATAACCATTTTATTATTGCCTCTAGGGCATATTTCCAACAGCTCAACCTAGTAATGATAATGATATAGAAATTAAACCTGCTGTTGATCTTGATAACCCACAATCAAAGAATCAACGTTATGATAAGAAAGATTTTGTTGCTAGGAAACATGGTAAAGAAAGAGAACCATGGGTTCAGAAACCCATGCCTTTTCCTCCCAAACCATCCAAGAAAAAGGATGATGAGGATTTTGAGTGCTTTGCTGAAATGATTAGACCTATCTTTTTGCGTATGCGATTAACTGATATTCTCAAAACCAATCCTTATGCTAAGTACATGAAAGATATTATTACAAATAAAAGAAAGATACAAGAAGCTGAAATTTCCACCATGCTTGCTAATTATACTTTTAAGGGTGGAATACCAAAGAAACTTGGAGATCCCGGTGTACCAACTATACCATGCTCCATTAAAAGAAACTATGTTAAAACTGCTTTATGTGATCTTGGAGCCGGTGTTAGTGTTATGCCTCTCTCTTTATATCGTAGACTTGATTTGAATAAGTTGACACCTACTAAAATATCTTTGCAAATGGCTGATAAATCATCTGCTATACATGTCGGTATTTGTGAGGATGTGCCTGTTGTAGTTGCAAACGTTACTATTTTAACGGACTTTGTTATTCTTGATATTCCCGAGGACGATAGTATGTCTATTATTCTTGGAAGACCCTTTTTGAATACCGCAGGGGCTGTTATTGATTGCACTAAAGGCAATGTCACTTTTCATGTTAATGGTAATGAGCATATGGTACACTTTCTTAGGAAACAACCTCAAGTTCATAGTATCAACTCTATTGGAAAAATTCCATCGATTATATTTGGAGGTTTTGAATTTCCTCTTCCTACTGTCAAGAAGAAATATGATATTCTTATTATTGGGGATGTGCATATCCCCGTTGAGGTAACATAGTGTTATTCAAAATTTCTCCGGTTCCATGTTATTCGGAATGAGTTCGTTAACAAGACTTGATCAACCTTGTTAGTGGATTCCTTTTGATGATCATGAGATGGATGAAACTAGAAGGCACAACCTTCTGTACCCCACTTTTTCTTTCTGTTATTTATATTAAATAAAATAAAAATAAATATTTTTCTGTCTGTTATCTGATTATCCGTGCAATATAAAAATACCTTGAAAATAAAAGTTCTCCAAATGCCCTGAAATTTAAATATGATTTTTTCTAGAATATTTGAGAATATTTGGCACTAAGAACACAACAGGGGAGTCAACCACCTGCCCACGAGGGTGGAGGGCGCGCCCCTGCCTCGTGGGCCCACGGTGGCCGTCCTCCACTTATCCTTTCACCCATACACTTCTTCTTCCTCCCACAAACACGAATAACCAGCTCAAACCCGAGTCCTAGCTCACTTTGCTACCATTTTCGATCTCCTTGCTCAAAGCACCTGTGACGCCCCCGATTCGACCATACACTAATCATACACGCAAATGTGTACGATCAAGATCAAGGACTCACGGGAAGATATCACAACACAACTCTAGGCACAAAATAAAATAATACAAGCTTTATATTACAAGCCAGGGGCCTCGAGGGCTCGAATACATAAGCTGGAATGCACAAGAGTCAGCGGAAGCAGTAATATCTGAGTACAGACATAAGTTAAACAAGTTTGCCTTAAGAAGGCTAGCACGAAAGTAGAACGATCAAAAAGGCAAGGCCTCCTGCCTGGGACCTCCTAACTACTCCTCGACGCCGAACTCCACATAGAAACATCCTCGAGATCCTCTCGCTCCTGGGCTCCATCATCTGGTCGCAACAACCGGGTATAGAAAGGGAAAAAGGGGGAGCAAAGCAACCGTGAGTACTCATCCAAAGTATATGTGGACTGAACTGCAGAATGCCAGAATAAGAGGGGGATAGCTAGTCCTATCGAAGACTACGCTTCTAGCAGCCTCCATCTTGCAGCATGTAGAAGAGAGTAGATGGTAATTTCACCAAGTATCATCGCATAGCATAATCCTACCCGGCGATCCTCCCCTCGTCGCCCTGTTAGAGAGCGACCATCGGGTTGTATCTGGACCTTGGAAGGGTGTGTTTTATTAAGTATCATGTTCTAGTTGTCATAAGGTCAAGGTACAACTCCGGGTCGTCCTTTTACCGAGGGACACGGCTATTCGAATAGATAAACTTCCCTGTAGGGGTGCACCACATTTCCCAACACGCCCGATTCCCCTTGGCCAGACACACTTTCCTGGGTCATGCCCGGCCTCGGAAGATCAACATGTCGCAGCCCTACCTAGGCACAACAGAAAGGTCAGCACGCCGTCTAAATCCTATGGCGCAGGGGTCTGGGCCCATCGCCCGTTGCACACCTGCATGTTGTGAACGCGACTAGTAAGCAGACCTAGCCTCCCTAATACAAAAGTAGGCGTTCCAGTCCAATCCGGCGCGCGCCGCTCAGTCGCTGATGTCAAGAAGGCTTCGGCTGATACCACAACGTCGAGTGCCCATAACTATTCCCGCGTAGTTGGTTAGTGCGTATAGGCCAACGGCCAGACTCAGATCAAATACGAAGATCTCGTTAAGCGTGTTATTTTGATGTAACCGCGGATGCCGACCAGGGCCAGGCCCACCTCTCTCCTAGGTGATCTCAACCTACCTTGTCGCTCCGCCACAAAGTAACAGTCGGGGGCCATCGGGAACCCAGGCCCACCACTACCGGGATGGAATCACCTGTCCTTTCAGCCCCCACATCAAAATCACTTGCGGGTACTCTACGAGCCGACCCGACTTTAGTCACATCATGTAATCTACATAATATGTATGTATGTGTAAATCCGTGATCACCTCCCGAATGATCACGGCCCAATAGTATAGTATGGCATACGGACAAGAATGTAGGGCCACTGATGAAATACTAGCATCCTATACTAAGCATTTAGGATTGCAGGCAAGGTATCAACAATTGTAGCAACAATGACATGCTATGCAACATAATAGGATTAACCGGAAACAGTAACATGTTACACTACTCTAATGCAAGAAGTAGAGAGAAGGAATAGGCGATATCTGCTGATCAAGGGAGGGTTTGCCTGGAAACTCTGTTGCACAAGAAGAAGGGTCGTCGGTGACTTAGTCGTACTCAGTCACACCAACGCAGGTCTCGGGGTCTACCGGAGAAGAAGAGGGGGAAGAAACAATAAATACAAAGCAAACAAATGCATCACAAAGCATAACTATGACAATACGCGATCTTAGGGATGACCTAACGCGGTGCTACACGTTACAGACGAAGCGGGAAAATATCTGTGGATATTTCCCGGGCTTTGGGCATTTACCGAACGGACGATCCGAAGAGGGACGTTCCATGTTTGTTGTGTTGGAGGCATGTGACGGATGAACGTGAAGCACATTCGGACTCGTCTTATTTTTCTGTTCATTTTTCATATATAAAACTTTTTCATCCGAGCTACGGTTATTTTTGTATGAATTTCCAAAGTTTTATCAATGTTCTAGAATTTTGTGTTTCATTTAAATCCGAATTGACCAAGTCAATGTGACTAGTCAAAAGGAGAGGTGGTGGCCCATATGACACTGATTTAATAATTTCTAAAATATTTATCTAATCTATTTAGATGGAACCCACTTGTCATTTTCTAAAAGGGCTAGTTAGCACTAAACTAATCCTAAACTAAACATAGCCTAATTAACAAGGGCCGACCATTACTGGACAGAGTCCAGCCGGCCACACACCACACCTCACACACGCACGCTGTACACACAACACAACACAACACACATACATACACAACACACGCACACACAGTGCTAGGGGTTAATTATGTTCTCTATTTAGAAAAGATAGCATTTTGTGATTTTTATAGAAATTAATCCATGCATCAAATTGATTTGGTCCAATGGAAACATTTGAGCTTTGACAAGTATACTACCTACAAATATTATTCTTACTCCCGTTAACAGTTGTTTAGCCGCAGTTTAGGGGCTGCCCAGAGGGTTACTCAGTGTAATATTCATAAAGCGAACCATTCTAGAGTAACTAGCAGCAGTATAAGCAGAGCGGTGGGCATTGGCGTGGCGCAGGCTCGACTGGGGAAGGCGAGGCAGGCACGGGTGAGCGCAGGGCGCGGCCGACGTGGCTAGCGGAAGCTGGGGTAGCGAGCGTCAGCAGAGCAGCGGTAGCACACGGCAACGGCGACGTGCAGCGCGGCACGGCGGCGTGCGACAGCGGCGCATGCAGTGCGCGGAGCAGAGCAGGTGCGGCAGCGGCGGTCGGAGGCGGTTGCGGACTCAACGACGACAAATTGAAGGATGCAAAGGAGGGATCCGGGAGAGGAGCTCACAGCGAGCTCGGGGGCGCGGTCGAGGAGGCCGAGGTGGACTGGAGCTGTCGGAATCGACGACGACGGCCGGAGATGTACGTGACGGGGACGATGACGATGGCGGGCGTACAGAGCCTCCCCGGTCCAACCCAACAGCGTAGATGAAGGAGGGGATGGTGGTGAAGCCCCTGGACGTCCCAGCTCAACGCGGGGATGACGACGGCCGCGAGGACGACAAAGCCGTGGCAACGGCTGCGACTGCGATCGCTGCGGAGATGAGGACGGACGAGGGATAGGAGAAATGGATCTGGGGGCAGCTAGGGAGGGGATTAGGGTTTGGGGAAGGGGTGCCAGGGTCTTGTAGACTATGGGGAAGGTCGTGGATGGCCGGCACCTGGCCGGTGTGCCATGGATGGCCTCCACGATCCCCTCTGCCTCCTGTAGCAGGAGGAAGGGGAAAACAGGGGGTGGGCTGGGCCAGTTATAGTTAGGTGGGCCAAGTGGCCTAGTAGGTTAGGTCCTCCGTTTCTTTTCTTTTACTGTTTATTTATTTCTCTACTATTTATCCTATAGTTTTCGTACTAAATGGTTTTAGTAAATGTTGAAAATTTTCCCATAATTACTTTCCGATATTTTGGTGTTGCTCAAAAAGTTCGAGGTTAAACAGAAAAGTTTGAAATTTAGATTATAATTAAATGGTCATGATACGTGATGTTTGGCCACTTTAAATTATTTCTAAAGGCAATTTAAAAATCCATTAAATGTTGGTCCTAACACATTAATAGTTAGTGAATACTTGTAACCCATCGAACATTATTATTATGCCATTTGAAAACTTTAATTTTTTTTGACTTTAATCTAAACTTGACTTTGAATCGGGTCAGAATCAAAGTGAGGTTTAGCAAATTTTTGTGATGACATGGCACCATTAGCGTGTGGTTATTGTAGCTTAACTATCGGGGTGTCACAAATCTCCTTCACTACAAGAAATCTCGTCCCGAGATTTAAGAGGTGGAGTAAGGGGGAAAGGTCTGGTTACGAAATCCTAACGGATCTTCTCGATCTTGGCTACTCTTCTCGAAGGGATCGATCCATTCCATTGATGCCTTCATTCCATTGCTTCAGGTCACCATTATGAAGTCGCCATTCTTCCTTCGGGGGTTCCATCGTACTTACGAATAGGTAACGGGGCAGATCGGCAACGGCAGAATGCTATAAGGGTAATAATCTGGGATTAACCCATGAATGAGCATATGAGTACCCCTCGAGTTGAACAAATAATACACATCGAGAATAAAGTTCGAAGGTACAATAAGAAGTTTCAAGCAGCCATGCGATCGTTCAATGCCTAGTCAGAAGGTGAAAGGGTTTCAGGGCAACATGAATAAGTATTGCGTCTGATACCAGAATAGATCACTAGGAATGTGGCTTGTGAATTGCATTCGAAGCCAAGCGCGAGGATTAACTTTGAAAACAAGGTGTACAGGAGAGTCGGGTTTTGATCCTGTGGAACTGTGGGTTATGGGCCCACCATGTGGGTTAAAAGTAGGAAGGGCGGTAACATCTTGCACGATCATGTAAGTAAGGCATGTCAGAGGATAGTCTGTCAGTTATGTCGGATCAATATCGGTACCAAGGGCGAGGGACGAGGAGAACCATTTTCCTGCTCGTTGAATGAGGCGGACCAATATGCAAAGTTCTCGTCCATTGGTGGTTACTGGAATATCATCAACAATAGTAACAGGGTCTTACTGACAAAATGGTACAACGAGGTGCTTACCTAAGCAGGGAATTATCACTACTCAGTTAAGTAGATTACAAGAAAGGTTAAACAAAACAATGGAAAGGAAAATGTGTTTAAACACGTAGTTTAGGGGTATATCTTTCCCAAGGACAAGCGGGGCATGATATCCATGACATGATATAACATAGAAAACCCTTTAGGAAAGGGGAGAGAAATGTCATGACATTACCCATACAACGGTGTTTGGGTAATTGATAAAAAGAATTTAGCATTGTGCTTCAAATGCTCTTATTGATGATCGGAGTACCACATACATGCTTCGAGATAGCATTCACATGGTCAACAGGTAAAGATCAAGCTATGGATACATAAAGGATCCATCAGGAACAACTTATAGAATAAGTCTTACGATTTCCTCATGGAAGAATCGCTAAGCTTGCTAAAAGGAAACTATAACAATAGGTCCTCCGGCCGGGTGTGCTAGGCATGACATCATCTTAGTAGTTCATATGAAGACCAATGTTATAACTCTTCAATATATGTTCCAACCATCATATCTGACCGAGATTCAGATCTGATTGGTATCAGGATATCTCAAACTCAGGATGCTCAAGGAGAAAAGGTGCGACACAAATTGACGAGATGACATCGAAGATTCTCGGCAAATGAACTATGGAAGCGAGTTCCGAAACAAGAGTTCATCAGTAAACCAACAAGAGGAAGAGGAGGTGGCTGATGGAATCAGCGACAATTCATCGAGGTTTCCAAAAAGATGGATTTCCACAATTACGCGAACAAGGAGATAATATTTGTCAGATCAAATGATATAATGAAGTATGCTCGAGGAAAACACACAGAATTAAACATTGGTCGAATGGTGCACCCGAAATATGGGCTTAGGTAGCACAATCAATGATAGAATGGTGATTCGATAACCAATGGCCTAAGAATGAAATATCGACCATTAACTTCTAAGAAATAGGGTTGCTAGAAGTTTTGAATTTTAGACACAACGGTCCATTTTTTGGTATTCCGGTTAGAAACAACACGGGGACCAAGAAAGAATGGTGATGGTGAGAAGTATCACTATACCAAGAATTCTTAAGAGGTGGAGTAACCCTCACGACATTCTTGACATAAAAGATGGTAATACTCCAAGGTAAAGAAGAACAAATGCTGGATAGCAAGGAACTCAAGGAATAACACAGAACACGAACAAGTTTGCGTTGGAGGGGAGGCATTAAAGTGGTCGATGACAACACAAATCATCGAGGGCAAGGATGGTATTTCTCATCATGAATTCAATTGATATCCTGGAAGAGCTCAGAATTCTGATGACGATCACAACACATTGTCGAGATATTTCATGAAGATGTAATCAATTGGCAATGCCATCAAGTCAAAGGAATGATGAAGCGAAAGGTTATTGGAACCACGGGTACGACACAAACTCGAAATCAAGCTTGCTGTTCAAGGCAAAATGATATGACGAGGAAAATCGACGTAAGCTTAGCTCATCCTCGAAAATTGTGCTCCGAGAAGAAGGACCAGGTAGCATAGTAAAATTTAGCACAATAATGATATAGCTGAGCAGGCTAGGAATGACGTGACCGAGTTCAAACTCGTAAGTAATGAAGGTTACCAAGAGTCATTTAATTGCGGTGCGGACTCGATTCAGTTATCAATTTCTTTGAGTGTTTAATAACTCGAAGCTCATGAAAATTGGAATCAGTGTGAATGTAGTACTTGATGAAGAGCTCATAAGAAGATACCAGGGGGTAATAATCAATCACAGATCAAAGACGAGGTTGGACTGGGGTAGTGCTCCACGGAAGGCAAGTGCTTAAACTTGCACAAGAAATGGTATTTAAAGGAGTACATGGTCGGAACCACGATTGCAAAAGGTAGATTCCAGATATAAGATGAACTTATACCAAGAGAATAATTAATTTAAGAGAAGCTTTAATGATAAGATCTACATCGCTTCCATGGGCATGAACACAAGTTCAAGGTCGACTCCCACTTCTCCAATGCATGACCATTCATTCACTGCTCTAAATAAAAATGATTTAGTTGTTGAAAGTTTTTACCTGGTGCAATACCAGATAAGTATGACCCATGAAATCTTTCGGGTTCACACGGATTAGGGAAGGCGTAGGTTCAACCCATCAGGGCATCTTAGTAACATATACCACAAACTTCGGAGTAAATAACACAAGCTCGATAGTACAACATGTTGAGAAAGCAGAGGATAGAATTTACCCAAGGCATTATGTATCCAAGGAAAGGCTCACAAGCTTATTGAATATGAAGGACGTTGTTGGATAAAATCCGACAAAGGGTCTGGTGGTCCACAAGGGATCTGATGTGAGCATCAGTACTCAACCAGAGGAAGAAAGAATGCAAGGAGATCAGATTATAGAAACAACTGACTAACTCAAAGCTCAAATGCAAAGGAATTATGAATTCCAAGACAAGGGATCAGAAGCAATGCTCTGATTAGGGATGGATAAGTTGAATAGCCTTAGGGGTACAATCGATGGCAATTTGATTGGTTGAGATCCAACTCATGTTAAAATGACATCTGAGCCGGAAGGATGAATTCTAGGATCTAATTGAGGATTGCGAGCATTCGCAACATATTGTATCAACGGACTCAAAATGATAATGACAAAGGATGACAATAAGATTACTAGACTTATGGTACTAACCATAATGCAAGCAAGCAAGAAATTCAAAAACAATAGGCTATTGAGGATTTTCAGAAGAACAAATGGTATTACGAAGACTTTTGGGAAGTACATGAATCAACTGAGGATGAGCCGATACTCGATAGGTTGCACAAAATTATCCGTAGGGGTATTCAGGTGACAAGGAATTGAAAGGCAGTAAGCTCAAAGGATTCTCGAAACAACGGAGAGCAGTTCAGGGCATCTTGTAATAACAAGATCAATGGGATTGAATGTAAGAATGGCAGGTGTATGCAGTTATCAATAGGGATATAACAGTGGTAGGGAATTTGCAAAGGCGGTGGGTACGAGTGTCTCGGGAGAACATCGTAGAGTAACCTCAGAATCTTCTGGTGCAGCAGACGATCATCGGTAATAAGGTGCTCTCCGGATGAAAGTGATCACGAGATCCTAATGTTAGAGTTAGCAAAATCATTTAACCCGAATAAAAGAGAGATCAGAGTCCTAGAGTATAGACGAGGAATAAAAGATCCTAATACCACCCAAATGGCGATGTGGGCCCGTAAGACACACATCCATGTTAGTAAAAAGTTTTGGAATGACTAGACTCAACTTCGGCCAAGGAATGCGGAAGGGGGATTCCTACAGGCAGTCGGCTCTGCTACCAACTTGTGACGCCCCCGATTCGACTGTATACTAATCATACACGCAAATGTGTACGATCAAGATCAAGGACTCACGGGAAGATATCACAACACAACTCTAGACACAAAATAAAATAATACAAGCTTTATATTACAAGCCAGGGGCCTCGAGGGCTCGAATACATAAGCTCAAATGCACAAGAGTCAGCGGAAGCAGTAATATCTGAGTACAGACATAAGTTAAACAAGTTTGCCTTAAGAAGGCTAGCACAAAAGTAGAATAATCAAAAAGGCAAGGCCTCCTGCCTGGGACCTCCTAACTACTCCTCGACGCCGAACTCCACATAGAAACATCCTCGAGATCCTCTGGCTCCTGGACTCCATCATCTGGTCGCAACAACCGGGTATAGAAAGGGAAAAGGGGGGAGCAAAGCAACCGTGAGTACTCATCCAAAGTACTCACAAGCAAGGAGCTACACTACATATGCATTGGTATCAATGAAAGGGGTAGTATATGTGGACTGAACTGCAGAATGCCAGAATAAGAGGGGGATAGCTAGTCCTATCGAAGACTACGCTTCTAGCAGCCTCCATCTTGCAGCATGTAGAAGAGAGTAGATGGTAACTTCACCAAGTATCATCGCATAGCATAATCCTACCCGGCGATCCTCCCCTCGTCGTCCTGTTAGAGAGCGATCACCGGGTTGTATCTGGCACTTGGAAGAGTGTGTTTTATTAAGTATCCGGTTCTAGTTTTCATAAGGTCAAGGTACAACTCCGGGTCGTCCTTTTACCGAGGGACACGGCTATTCGAATAGATAAACTTCCCTGCAGGGGTGCACCATATTTCTCAACACGCCCGATTCCCCTTGGCCAGACACACTTTCCTGGGTCATGCCCGGCCTCGGAAGATCAACATGTCGCAACCCTACCTAGACAGTAATGACGCACCTAATAGTGCGCAATTACTAACCCTTAGGTGCCCCACTAGTAATAAAGCCAAGTGCGCCACTAGTAACCTTAGAGGTGCGCCACTAGCTAAAAAGCTAGGTGCGCCACCAATAAAGGCTGAAATGCGCCACTAATAGTATATTTGGAAAACAAAAAAATACAAATTTACAAAAAAAACCTATAAGGAAAAATAATTTAAAAACAAAAAATGAAATAGAACCATAATTTTTATTATAGCAAGAATATTACCATGTCTTTACAAGTATCCAATAAAAAGAAAATTGCACAGAAATAAAACAAAATCCTATAACTAATCTTCTACTCCCTCCGTCCAAGAATACCTCTCGCAAGGGGAAGAAATTTTGAACTGAAGTGCATTTTACATTACAACCCGTCATATTTCAAATCAAAAACAATTGAGTCCACGTCCGATCGGCAGCAGCGCCTTGTCCTGGCATCAAGGAGAGCCAGAACTCATCTCTTCGGTAGCTCGTCACCACCCTCCCGGTAGCCTCCGACATCACGTACCCACCCTCCCGGCGTCGATCAACTGCTTTGAGGTAGCAGATTCCTCCTCTGTGTCTGCTCCTGCAAATAACACTTTGAATGCAATTACAAATTTGAATGTTAACATGGGGCAAAGACAAGATGGATCAGTATATAACAATGGAGTACATGCACAATTAGATGTTCAAGTTGTTTAATGTCACTCCCATCATCACAATTTCATCTCAGGAAATGGAGTAGAATAGATTTAATTGGATGTTTGAATGATATGGTTACTTACAACTGTCAGGGCTATTACGGTCAGTTAAGTAATTGAACCAGATTAAAGAGGAGCCAAAGAATTTACAAGTGGTCTAGTGCATATGCAAGTGCAAGTTACTCAATTAAAATTCAGTACTCCATTGCCCAAAATAATTCAGTTAAAATTTTGTTAAAAGATCACTGAATTAACCAAGTACTCCAGGTCAGGTCCAGTTACTCAATGCATAATTTGTAAACCTATCATCAATGGAAGGTCACCAATTTTAATTGAGCAGTAGCTAATTGAGCAAACACACTAAGCTTGTGCATAACACATTAGAGCTTGGTTACATTGAGCAAGTTCGAATATGTTAAAATGGACGCGAATATCTTAAGTGAAACCCAACCAAATTAACAACCGATTCAAACATGTAGTATATGTAAAATCCTCCAAGAACTCGTGTTTGAAAATAAACAGAACAAAATAGAGTATGAAACTGTAAACGCTTCATTTAGAGAATTCAGTATAAGCTCTTGGTTACATTCAGCTGTTGGAGAAGTCGAAGGGGCTGGCCGGAGCAGCCGCCCTGCGCGCGGGCTGCCGCCTCTGCTCCTCCGCCACAAGTTACAGTCATACACATTAAACTGATATTAAATTATATTACCTCTCAATGAGTGTAACTATGAACTACTGAACCCCATTTAGATCAGTAATGCATTTTATTTCTATCGTCTACCTACCATAGTTGGATATTAACCAATCATAACAATATCTATATGACATGGCTAAACAAATTGACGATCCCAAAAAATGCTCGAGAAACTCTGAGCATACTCATTGACAGGGAGCAAAGTATTACATCATATACCTGTATATCCTGGAGACTCTGAAATGATAGAAAATGGGATGATTATGGCAACTCTAATACACTAGAAACAGGCGTTGACTTTAAATTAAACCAGCTGGGCAAAATATTAAGCTTCAGGAAAGAACTCAACAGACATTTGGCAGTTCAAAAAGTTGTAACTGGGGCAATAGAAAACCAGGTCAGAGACTGACCAAAAGGCACAGCTGGTCCAGGTCGCCCCAGGATGGCAAGATTACAGTTGGCACGCCGCCCGTCAATTACTGGATAGGGATCCATGCAGGCCATCCTCACCGAATCTGGATCGCGGAAGGTCACCTATTCGCATGTCCGCACAAAATTAAGACAAATTAACATCGTTGAAACACATTCCCCCAATTTTCCTTCCCCAAAACGAAATTGCTTCTGCATTCACTTCAAATAGTTCTACAATTCGTGATGAAACACCTAAATTTTAGTCCAATTTAGAGGCCTAAAAATTCCCAAGCAGCCAAAAATGTTTTTACATGGACGACGCCCTAGGCCTCATTAAAAATTTCCATGTTACCGCCCCAAAGCAATCAGCTCCGCGAGCTTGCTCTATTATTAGCACCGCAAAACTCCCAAATTCACAAGCCTTGCAAGCCGATCACCGCCGTTGGAGGTCACAAACCACCCCAATTGAACCCCAGACCCCTGATCCCCAGAAACCTCTGGCCAAAATATCACAAAACTCTAGCTTGAAAATCAAACCCTCCCCATGATCCCCACCCCGGAAGAACACACAACAAGAAAGAAGAAACAGAGGAGGAGGAAGGAAGCGTGCTCATGAATCTGTATCCCTTGGACCTCCCGGTGGCGCGGTCGGTGATGACGATGGCCTCGAGGATGTCCCCGTGGCCGGTGGCGGAGGGGGTGGCACATGTGAAGCTCGTGGGGAGGATCTGGCTGGTTCCCGGCGAGTGGAGACGGCGGTGGCTCCACCACTCCTAGATCCAGCGCCGACGCTGCCTTCTGATCTGTTGCCGCCGAGCTCGGGCTCCTTGGCTGCGACTGCCGCGAGGAGGCGCGAAGGGGACCGAAGAGAGAGGAGGGCAAGGGCCGCTGCACAGGAAGAGGAGGGAGCACTGGGAGGCGACATGGATCGGGGCCGGGGCGAGGCCGAGAGACGTGTGTGTGGGGTGAGGGAGAAGAGGATAGGGTTCCGTGCGAGAGAGAGAGAGGAGAAAGATGGTGGGAGGTCGGGCTACGGCACTTACCTACAAAACCACAATGGCGCACCGCATGGAAAAGTGCGCCATTAGTACTCCCTCCATTCCAAAATATAGTGCGCCCACACTTCCCGAGGTCCAACTTTGACCATAAATTTAACCAATGAGACCAACTGCGACGGGAGAAAAAAATTATATAATTGAAAACTTATTTCGAATACGAATTCACTGATATAATTTTTGCTCCCGCCGCAATTGGTCTTGGTAGTTAAATTTACGGTCAAAGTTGAAGCACATAGAGGAAGTACTACATTATGAAATGGAGGGAGTATCAAAAATAGCAATGGCGCATCAGGGAAAAGTGCGCCATTACTATGTCTAGAAGTGGGTCAAAGCTTGGTCAAACATAGTAATGGCGCACTTTTTACTAGGTGCGTCATTACTATTTTAGATACTAATGGCGCATTATGTATAGATGCGCCATTACTATATAGTAGTGGCGCACCGCATGTATAATGCGCCATTAGTTTCTATATTATCTATAGCCTGTTTTCTAGTAGTGCATGTTACACTACTCTAATGCAAGCAATAGAGAGAAGGAATAGGTGATATCTGGTGATCAAGGGAGGGCTTGCCTGGAAGCTCTGTTGCACAAGAAGAAGGGTCATCGGTGACTTAGTCGTACTCAGTCACACCAACGCCGGTATCGAGGTCTACCGGAGAAGAAGAGGGGGAAGAAACAATAAATACAGAGCAAACAAATTCATCACAAAGCATAACTATGACATTACACGATCCTAGGGATAACCTAACGCGGTGCTACACGTTACAGACGCAATATTCTAGAATTTAGTGTTTCATTTAAATCCGAATTCACCAAGTCAATGTGACTAATCAAAAGGAGAGGTGGTGGCCCATATGACACTGATTTAATAATTTCTAAAATATTTATCTAATCTATTTAGATGGGACCCACTTGTCATTTGCTAAAAGGGCTAGTTAGCACTAAACTAATCATAAGCTAAACATAGCCTAATTAACAAGGGCCGGCCATTACTGGACAGAGTCCAGCCGGCCACACACGCACACCACACACACGCACACTGTACACACAACACAACACACATACATACACAACACACGCACACACAGTGCTAGGGGTTAATTATGTTCTCTGTTTAGAAAATATAGCATTTTGTGATTTTTATAGGAATTAATCCATGCATCAAATTGATTTGGTCCAATGGAAACATTTGAGCTTTGACAAGTATACTACCTACAAATATTATTCTTACTCATGTTAACAGTTGTTTAGCCGCAGTTTAGGGGCTGCCCAGAGGGTTACTCAGTGTAATATTCATAAAGCGAACCATTCTAGAGTAACTAGCAACAGTATAAGCAGAGCGGTGGGCATTGGCGTGGCGCAGGCTCGACTGGGGAAGGCGAGGCAGACACGGGTGAGCGCAGGGCGCAGCCGACGTGGCTAGCGGAAGCTGGGGTAGCGAGCGTCAGCAGAGCAGCGGTAGCACACGGCAACGGCGACGTGCAGCGCGGCACGGCGGTGTGCGACAGTGGCGCATGCAGTGTGCGGAGCAGAGCAGGTGCGGCAGCGGCGGTCGGAGGCGGTTGCGGACTCAACGACGACAAATTGAAGCATGCAAAGGAGGGATCTGGGAGAGGAGCTCACAGCGAGCTCGGGGGCGCGGTCGAGGAGGCCGAGGTGGACTGGAGCTGTCGGAATCGACGATGACGGCCGGAGATGTACGCGACGGGGACGACGCCGATGGCGGGCGTACAGGGCCTCCCCGGTCCAACCCAATAGCGTAGATGAAGGAGGGGATGGTGGTGAAGCCCCTGGATGTTCCAGCTCAACGCGGGGATGACGACGGCCGCGAGATGAGGACGAGTGAGGGAGAGGAGAAATGGATCTGGGGGCAGCTAGGGAGGGGATTAGGGACGAGATCCTCTAACATCACGAAGGGATGTCAGGGAAGCTACAGTACCCTGACATCCCTTCTTCACATCCATATGTTTAAGCCTAAAATGATTTGAATTAATTTTCAAATTACAAATCTAATTTATACATTTACAATAATTACATACAAATAAAATTATGGTGTAATAAAATTAATTTCAGATTTTATTTTCTATGAACAGTAATTGCGCACAGTGTCTTCGCTACAGTGCCCGTGACATCCCTTCTTCGTTTTGCACTAGGATTGCACTGTAGCTTCGTGACATCCCTTCATGATGTTAGAGGATCCGTGGGTGCCAGGGTCTTCTAGACTATGGGGAAGGTCGTGGATGGCCGGCACCTGGCCGGGGTGCCATGGATGGCGTCCACGATCTCCTCTGCCTCCTGTAGCAGGAGGAAGGGGAAAACAGGGGGTGGGCTGGGCCAGTTATAGTTAGGTGGGCCAAGTAGCCTAGTAGGTTAGGTCCTCCGTTTCTTTTCTTTTACTCTTTATTTATTTCTCTACTATTTAGCCTATAGTTTTCGTACTAAATGGTTTTAGTAAATGTTGAAAATTTTCCCATAATTACTTTCCGATATTTTGGTGTTGCTCAAAAAATTCGAGGTTAAACGGAAAAGTTTGAAATTTAGATTATAATTAAATGGTCATGATAAGTGATGTTTGGCCACTTTAAATTATTTCTAAAGGCAATTTAAAAATCCATTAAATGTTGGTCCTAACACATTAATTAGTTAGTGAATACTTGTAACCCATCGAACATTATTATTATGCCATTTGAAAACTTTATTTTTTTACTTTAATCTAAACTTGAATTTGAATCGGGTCAGAATCAAAGTGAGGTTTAGCAAATTTTTGTGATGACATGGCACCATTAGCGTGTGGTTACTGTAGCTTAACTATCGGGGTGTCACAACACCTCTCACAAAACTGCTTGGGGAGATTGTTCCTTGGTATGTGATACGTCTCCAACGTATCTATAATTTTTGATTGCTCCATGCTATATTATCTTCTGTTTTGGATGTTTATGGGATTTATTATACACTTTTATATCATTTTTTGGGACTAACCTATTAACCCAGAGCCCAGTGCCAATTTCTGTTTTTACCTTGTTTTAGGGTTTCGAAGAAAAGGAAAATCAAACGGAGTCCAATTGACCTGAAACTTCACAGAACTTATTTTTGGATCAAAAGAAGCCCGAGAGACTTGGAGTCCACGTAAGGGAAGCTTCGAGGAGGCCACGAGGTAGGGGGGCGCGCCCACCCCCCTAGTGCACGCCCTCCACCCTCGTGGGCCCCTCGTGGCTCCCCTAACGTACCTCTTCCACCTATATATCTCCATATACCCTAAAAACAACCGGGAACACAATAGATTAGGAGTTCCGCCGCCAGAAGCCTCCGTAGCCACCGAAAGCCAATCTAGACCCGTTTCGGCACCCTGCCGAAGGGGGCAATCCCTCTCCGGTGGCCATCTTCATCATCCCGGTGCTCTCCATGACGAGGAGTAGTTCTCCCTCGGGGCTGAGGGTATGTACCAGTAGCTATCTGTTTGATCTCTCTCTCTCTCTCGTGTTCTAGAGGTGATACGATCTTGATGTATCGCGAGCTTTGCTATTATATTTGGATCCTATGATGTTTCGTCCCCCCTCTACTCTCTTGTAATGGATTGAGTTTCCCCTTTGAAGTTATCTTATCGGATTGAGTCTTTAAAGATTTGAGAACACTTGATGTATGTCTTGTCGTGTGTATCTGTGGTGACAATGGGATACCACGTGATTCACTTAATGTATGTTTTGGTGATCAACTTGCGGGTTCCTCCCATGAACCTATGCATAGGGGTTGGCACACGTTTTTGTCGTGATTCTCCGGTAGAAACTTTGGGGCACTCTTTTTTAGGTTCTATGTGTTGTTTGAATAGATGAATCTGAGATTGTGTGATGCATATCGTATAATCATACCCACGGATACTTAAGGTGACATTGGAGTATCTAGGTGACATTAGGGTTTTGATTGATTTGTGTCTTAAGGTGTTAGTCTAGTACGAACTCTAGGGCTGTTTGTGACACTTATAGGAATAGCCCAACGGATTGATTGGAAAGAATAACTTTGAGGTGGTTTCGTGCCCTACCATAATCTCTTCGTTTGTTCTCCGCTATTAGTGACTTTGGAGTGACTCTTTGTTGCATGTTGAGGGATAGTTATGTGATCCAATTATGTTATTATTGTTGAGAGTACTTGCACTAGTGAAAGTATGAACCCTAGGCCTTGTTTCCTAGCATTGCAATACCGTTTACGCTCACTTTTATCATTAGTTACCTTGCTGTTTTTATATTTTCAGATTACAAAAACTATTATCTACTATCCATATAGCACTTGTATCACCATATCTTCGCCGAACTAGTGCACCTATACAATTTACCATTGTATTGGGTGTGTTGGGGACACAAGAGACTCTTTGTTATTTGGTTGCAGGGTTGCTTAAGAGAGAGCATCTTCATCCTACGCCTCCCACGGATTGATAAACCCTAGGTCATCCACTTGAGGGAAATTTGCTACTGTCCTACAAACCTCTGCACTTGGAGGCCCAACAATGTCTACAAGAAGAAGGTTGTGTTGTAGACATCAAGCTCTTTTCTGGCGCCGTTGCCGGGAGGTGAGTGCTTGAAGGTATATCTTTAGATCTTGCAATCGAATCTTTTTTGTTTCTTGTTTTAGCACTAGTTGTTTTATAAAAGAAAACTATAAAAAAATGTAATTGAGTTTACCTCATACGCTTCATCTTTTTAATATCTTTCGTGAGTATGATGGAAAGGAAAATTGTGCTCAAATACTAGAAGAAGAATTACATAGAATGCTTGGCATAAAATATGTGAATGATGAGCATGATTGCAATGTTGTTAGTATAAATTCTTTGAATATCCATGATACTAATGATGATTGCACTAGTTATGATGAAAATGTCTCCTATAAACATGTCAATTTTTGTGTAGTGCATTGGGTTTGTAAGTACACACCAAATAGGGAAGATAGATATTGCAAGAGGCATAATTACTTAGAAACTAAATTGTTGCAATAAATACTAGATGATTGTGCTAAAAATTTAAATTTTCTTGGTCGTACTTGTGGACTTTGCAATGAACAGGGTCATTTAGCTATCCGATGCAAATTGTTTCATGATCTAATCGTGTCCAAAAATTATGACTACTTGATTTCCCTTGCACATTATAATGAACTTAGTTTGCTTATGGGTTATGAAGAAATGAAACGTTTAACTAATCATCTTCCAGAATTTGCCCGTTACAAACTTCTTGGCTTTGATCTAGAGGAAATTTATATGTATTGTGCGGTGAATTGCATTGAAAATCCTTATATTGCCAATTTCATAAAGAAAAAACAAATAGAAGATGAAGAGAATACTAATGAAAGGGAAGAGACTTCCCAATATCCTCCCATTATTTCTTATGATGAATCAGGTAATGAGGAGGAGCCTCCTATTCAACCAATCTCATTAATAAGGAGCTCCAAAAAGAGGATTGAACCCACACATGATGTGGTGAAGAAGAAGAAAAGAAAAAGGAAGAGAGGTAAAAAGATACCTCCCCCAAATAATGCCGCTCCTATTACTATTGTGCCTCATGAAAATATAACTGTGGAAGATAATGATAATTCTTATGATCTTGAAAATCTTTTTGGCACTTGCTTGGAAGAATATGATAATTGCTATACTATTGGTGCTATCCATACTATTAATGATGAGAGTGATTATGCTTATAATATGGAAAGTCCCAAGCTTGGGGATGCTATGTTTGATGAAGATGATGTTTTTGAGAATATATTTGCTGCAATTAATGTTTGTCCCAAGCTTGGGGATGCTATGTTTAATGAAGATGATATTTTTAGTCTCCCAAGTTTTGATATGCAAATTTATAATGATGATAGCATGCCTCCTACCTATGATGATTATTGTGATGATACTTATGCTATAAAAAGTAGTGATTATATTTATAAAACTTGTCATGATTATGATTACCCCTTCTCTGAACATTACTCTTTTAATGTGGAAACAATTTATAGTATTCAAGTCTCTTATGATACTCCCACTATTCCGAATGAGAAGAATTTTGCTTATGTGGAGAGTAATAAAATTTCTATGCTTGTAGATCATGAAAAGAATGCTTTAGGTGCTGGTTATATTGTTGAATTCATTCATGATGCTACTAAAAATTATTATGAGGGAGGAATATATCCTTGTAGGAATTGCAATAATATCAAGTTTCCTCTCTGTGTGCTTAAAATTTTGAAATTATGCTTGTTTTACCTTTCTATGCAAGTTGATTATGGTTCCCACAAGTTGTTTGCTCAAAAAATCCCTATGCATAGGGAGTGGGTTAGACTTAAATGTGCTAGTCATATTATTCATGATGCTCTCTTTATGTTACAATTCTTATCTTTTATGTGAGCATCGTTGAAATCATCATGCCTAGCTAGGGGCGTTAAACGATAGCGCTTGTTGGGAGACAACCCAATTTTATTTTTGTTCCTTGCTTTTTGCTCCTGTTTAGTAATAAATAATTCATATCGCCTCTGTTTACATGTGGTTTTATGTGTTTAATTAGTGTTTGTGCCAAGTAGAACCGTTGGGAAGACTTAGGGAAAGTCTTGTTGATCTTGCTGTAAAAAACAGAAACTTTAGCGCTCACGAGAATTGCTGCCATTTTTTACTGAAGAGTGCTATTTAGTTAATTCTTTTTGCAGATGATTAATAGACAAATTACTCACGTCCAGCAATTTATTTTAGAATTGTTTGGGTTCTAGAAGTTTGCGTTAGCTACAGATTACTACAGACTGTTCTGTTTTTGACAGATTCTGTTTTTCGTGTGGTGTTTGCTTATTTTGATGAATCTATGGCTAGTAAAATAGTTTATAAACCATATAGAAGTTGTAATACAGTAGGTTTAACACCAATATAAATAAAGAATGAGTTCATTACAGTACCTTGAAGTGGTGTTTTGTTTTCTTTCGCTAACGGAGCTTACGAGTTTTCTGTTAAGTTTTGTGTTGTGAAGTTTTCAAGTTTTGGGTAAAGATTCGATGGACTATGGAATAAGGAGTGACAAGAGCCTAATATTGGGGATTCCCAAGGCACCCCAAGGTAATATCCAAGGACACCAAAAAGCCTAAGCTTGGGGATGCACCAGAAGGCATCCCCTCTTTCGTCTTCGTTCATCGGTAACTTTACTTGGAGCTATATTTTTATTCGCCACATGATATGTGTTTTGCTTGGAGCGTCATTCCATTTTATTTTGTTTTGCTTGTTGTTTGAATAAAATACCAAGATCTGAAATTGTTAAATGTTAGAGAGTCTTCACATAGTTGCATAATTATTCGACTACTCATTGATCTTCACTTATATCTTTCGGAGTAGCTTGTTGTTGCTCTAGTGCTTCACTTAGATCTTTTAGAGCATGGACGTAGTTTTATTTTGAAGAAATAGATGAACTCTCATGCTTCACTTATATTATTTTGAGAGTCCTAAACAGCATGGTAGTTTGCTTAAATAATCCTAATATGCTTGGTATTCAAAGAATAGTTAAATTTTTTCTTATGAGTGTTTTTGAATAGTAAGAGAAGTTTGATGCTTGATGATTGTTTTGAGATATGGAGGTAATAATATCAAAGTCGTGCTAGTTGAGTAGTTGTGAATTTGAGAAGTGCTTGTGTTGAAGTTTGCAAGTCCCGTAGCATGCACGTATGGTAAACGTTATGTAACAAATTTGAAACATGAGGTGTTATTTGATTGTCTTCCTTATGAGTGGCGGTCGGGGACGAGCGATGGTCTTTTCCTACCAATCTATCCCTCTAGGAGCATGCGCGTAGTACCGAGGTTTTTGATGACTTGTAGATTTTTGCAATAAGTATGTGAGTTCTTTATGACTAATGTTGAGTCCATGAATTATACGCACTCTCACCCTTCCATCCTTGATAGCCTCTTCGGTACCGTGCATTGCCCTTTCTCACATTAAGAGTTGGTGCAAACTTCGCCAGTGCATCCAAACCCCGTGATACGATACGCTCTGTCACATATTAACCTCCTTATATCTTCCTCAAAACAGCCACCATACCTACCTATTATGGCATTTCCATAGCCATTCCGAGATATATTGCCATGCAACTTTCCACCATTCTGTTCATCATGACACATTCATCATTGTCATATTGCTTAGCATGATCATGTAGTTGACATAGTATTTGTGGCAAAGCCACCGTTCATAATTCTTTCATACATGTCACTATTGATTCATTGCATATCCCGGTACACCACCGGAGGCATTCATATAGAGTCATACTTTGTTCTAGTATCGAGTTGTAATCATTGAGTTGTAAATAAATAGAAGTGTGATGATCATCATTTTCTAGAGCATTGTCTCAAGTGAGGAATAAATAAATAAAAAAGAGAAAGGCCATAAAAAAGAGAGAAGGCCCAAAAAAAAGAGAAAGGCCATAAAAAAGAGAAAGGTCATATAAAAAAATGAGAGAAAAAGAGAGAAGGGACAATGTTACTATCCTTTGCCACACTTGTGCTTCAAAGTAGCACCATAATCTTCATGTTAGAGAGTCTCTTGTTTTGTCACTTTCATATACTAGTGGGAATTTTCATTATAGAACTTGGCTTGTATATTCCAACAATGGGCCTCCTCAAGTGCCCTAGGTCTTCGTGAGCAAGCAAGTTGGATGCACACCCACTAGTTTCTTTTGTTGAGCTTTCATACATCTATAGCTCTAGTGCATCCGTTGCATGGCAATCCCTACTTCTTGCATTAACATCAATCGGTGGGCATCTCCATAGCCCATTGATTAGCCTCGTTGATGTGATATTTTCTCCTCTTTTGTCTTCTCCACATAACCCCCCTCATTATATTCTATTCCACCTATAGTGCTATGTCCATGGCTCGCGCTCATATATTGCGTGAAAGTTTATAGGTTTGAGATTACTAAAGTATGAAACAATTGCTTGGCTTATCATCGGGGTTGTGCATGATGAGAGCATTCTTGTGTGACGAAAATGAAACATGACTAAACCATATGATTTTGTAGGGATGAACTTTCTTTGGCCATGTTATTTTGAGAAGACATAATTGTTTTGTTAGTATGCTTGAAGTATTATTATTTTTATGTCAATATGAACTTTTGTCTTGAATCTTTCGGATCTGAATATTCATGCCACAATTAAGAAGAATTACATTGAAATTAGGCCAAGTAGCATTCCACATCAAAAATTCTGTTTTTTATCATTTACCTACTCGAGGACGAGCAGGAATTAAGCTTGGGGATGCTGATACGTCTCCAACGTATCTATAATTTTTGATTGCTCCATGCTATATTATCTTCTGTTTTGGATGTTTATGGGCTTTATTATACACTTTTATATCATTTTTTGGGACTAGCCTATTAACCCAGAGCCCAATGCCAGTTTCTGTTTTTACCTTGTTTTAGGGTTTCGAAGAAAAGGAAAATCAAACGGAGTCCAATTGACCTGAAACTTCACGGAACTTATTTTTGGATCAGAAGAAGCCCAGGAGACTTGGAGTCCACGTAAGGGAAGCTTCGAGGAGGCCACGAGGTAGGGGGCGCACCCACCCCCCTAGGGCGCGCTCTCCACCCTCCTGGGCCCCTCGTGGCTCCCCTGACGTACCTCTTCTGCCTATATATCTCCATGTACCCTAAAAACAACTGGGAACACAATAGATCGGGAGTTCCACCACTAGAAGCCTCCGTAGCCACCGAAAGCCAATCTAGACCCGTTTCGGCACCCTGCCGGAGGGGGCAATCCCTCTCCGGTGGCCATCTTCATCATCCCGGTGCTCTCCATGATGAGGAGGGAGTAGTTCTCCCTCGGGGCTGAGGGTATGTACCAGTAGCTATGTGTTTGATCTCTATCTCTCTCTCGTGTTCTTGAGGTGATACGATCTTGATGTATCGCGAGCTTTGCTATTATATTTGGATCCTATGATGTTTCTTCCCCCCTCTACTCTCTTGTAATGAATTGAGTTTCCCCTTTGAAGTTATCTTATCGGATTGAGTCTTTAAAGATTTGAGAACACTTCATGTATGTCTTGCCGTGCGTATCTGTGGTGACAATGGGATACCACGTGATTCACTTGATGTATGTTTTGGTGATCAACTTGCGGGTTCCGCCCATGAACCTATGCATAGGGGTTGGCACATGTTTTCGTCATGATTCTCCGGTAGAAACTTTGGGGCACTCTTTTTTAGGTTCTATGTGTTGTTTTGAATAGATGAATCTGAGATTGTGTGATGCATATCGTATAATCATACCCACGGATACTTGAGGTGACATTGGAGTATCTAGGTGATATTAGGGTTTTGATTGATTTGTGTCTTAAGGTGTTATTCTAGTACGAACTCTAGGGCTGTTTGTGACACTTATAGGAATAGCCCAGCGGATTGATTGCAAAGAATAACTTTGAGGTGGTTTCGTACCCTACCATAATTTCTTCGTTTGTTCTCCGCTATTAGTGACTTTGGAGTGACTCTTTGTTGCATGTTGAGGGATAGTTATGTGATCCAATTATGTTATTATTGTTGAGAGTACTTGCACTAGTGAAAGTATGAACCCTAGGCCTTGTTTCCTAGCATTGCAATACTGTTTACGCTCACTTTTATCATTAGTTACCTTGCTGTTTTTATATTTTCAGATTACAAAAACTATTATCTACTATCCATATAGCACTTGTATCACCATATCTTCGCCGAACTAGTGCACCTATACAATTTACCATTGTATTGGGTGTGTTGGGGACACAAGAGACTCTTTGTTATTTGGTTGTAGGGTTGCTTGAGAGATACCATCTTCATCCTATGCCTCCCATGGATTGATAAACCTTAGGTCATCCGCTTGAGGGAAATTTGCTACTGTCCTACAAACCTCTGCACTTGGAGGCCCAACAATGTCTACAAGAAGAAGGTTGTGTAGTAGATGATGACCCACAAGTATAGGGGATCTATCGTAGTCCTTTCGATAAGTAAGAGTGTCGAACCCAACGAGGAGCAGAAGGAAATGATAAGCGGTTTCCAGCAAGGTATTCTTTGCAAGTACTAAAATAAGTGGTAACAGGTAGTTTTGTGATAAGATAATTTGTAACGAGCAACAAATAACAAATGTAAGTAAAGTGAACCAAGGTGGCCCAATCCTTTTGTAGCAAAGACAAGCCTGGACAAATTCTTATATGATGTAAAGCGCTCCCGAGGACACATGGAAATATCGTCAAGCTAGTTTTCATCACGCTCATATGATTCGCGTTCGGTACTTTGATAATTTGGTGTGTGGGTGGACTGGTGCTTGGGTGTTGCCCTTACTTGGACAAGCATCCCACTTATGATTAACCTCTATTGCAAGCATCCGCAAATACAACAAAAGTATTAAGGTAAACCTAACCATAACATGAAATATACGGATCCAAATCAGCCCCTTATGAGGTAACGCATAAACTAGGGTTTAAGCTTCTGTCACTCTAGCAACCCATCATCTACTTATTACTTCCCAATGCCTTCCTCTAGGCCCAAATAATGGTGAAGTGTCATGTAGTCGACGTTCACATAACACCACTAGAGGAGAGACAACATACATCTCATCAAAATATCGAACGAATACCAAATTCACATGACTACTAATAGCAAGACTTCTCCCATGTCCTTAGGAACAAAAGTAACTACTCACAAAGCATAAACATGTTCATAATCATAGGGGTATTAATGTGCATATAGGATCTGAACATATGATCTTCCACCAATTAAACCAACTAGCATCAACTACAAGGAGTAATTAACACTACTAGCAACCTACTAGCACCAATCCCGGACTTGGAGACAAGAATTGGATACAAGAGATGAACTAGGGTTTTGAGATGAGATGGTGCTGATGAAGATGTTGATGGAGATTGCCCTCTCCCGATGAGAGGAGCGTTGGTGATGACGATGGCGATGATTTCCCCCTCCGGGAGGGAAGTTTCCCCGGCAGAACAGCCCCGCCAGAACCCTAGATTGGCTCCGCCAAGGTTCCGCCTCGTGGCGGCGGAGTTTCGTCCGAGAAGATGGCTTATGATTTTTTCCCATCGAAAGAGTCCATATAGCAGAAGATGGTCACCGGAGGGCCACCAGGGGGCCCACGAGGTAGGGGGCGCGCCCAGGGGGTAGGGCGCGCCCCCACCCTCGTGGGCAGGGTGTGGCCCCCTGGTGAAGTTCTTGCGCTCAATGTTTTTTATATATTTGGAAAACATCATCCGTGAAGTTTCAGGACTTTTGGAGCTGTGCAGAATAGGTCTCTAATATTTGCTCCTTTTCCAGCCAGAATCCCAGCTGCCGGCATTCTCCCTCTTTATGTAAACCTTGTAAAATAAGAGAGAATAGGCATAAGTATTGTGACATAATGTGTAATAACAGCCCATAATGCAATAAATATTGATATAAAAGCATGATGCAAAATGGACGTATCAACTCCCCCAAGCTTAGACCTCGCTTGTCCTCAAGCGAAAAGCCGAAATCGAAAAATATGTCCACATGTTTAGAGATGAAGGTGTCGATAAAAATAAAATACGGACATGAGGGCATCATGATCATTCTTAGAACAGCAACTTATATAATTCTTGTCATATGATATCTTATGCTAGAGTAATAATTCAATCACAATATCAAGTATGAATCGTAAACTTCATTGAAAACTAACAAACTATAATCTCAGTCATTGAAGCAATTGCAATTTATCATAACATAGGAAAGAGTCAATGTATAAGAGCTTTTCAGCAAGTCCACATACTCAACTATCATATAGTCTTTCACAATTGCTGACACTCACGCAATACTTATGGGTATGGAGTTTTAATCGGACACAGAGAAAGATAGGGGCTTATAGTTTTGCCTCCCAACGTTTTACCTCAAGGGTAATGTCAACAGTAATAGTTCATGAAAACCCACATCCAATTAGCCATATATACCAGGATCTTTCCAACATATTGTGCTTGCCAAAGGATAAAATGTAAAAAGGAAGGGTGAAGATCACCATGACTCTTTTGGAGTATAGGAGATAAAAGTAAAAGATAGGCCCTTCGCAGAGGGAAGCAGAGGTTGTCATGCGCTTTTATGGTTGGATGCACAAAATCCTAATGCGAAAGAACGTCACTTTATATTGCCACTTGTGATATGGACCTTTATTATGCAGTCTGTCGCTTTTATTACTTCCATATCACACGATCGTATAAAGCTTATTTCTTCCACACCAATCAATCATACATATTTAGAGAGCAATTTTTATTGCTTGCACCGATGACAACTTACTTGATGGATCTTACTCAATCCATAGGTAGGTATGGTGGACTCTCATGGCAAAACTGGTTTAAGGGTATTTGGAAGCACAAGTAGTATCTCTACTTGGTGCAATGAATTTGGCTAGCATGAGGGGGAAAGGCAAGCTCAACATGTTGGAGGATCCAAGACAATATAATTTATCTCAGATGTAAGAAAACATAACCCATTACGTTGTCTTCCTTGTCCAATGTCAACTCTTTAGCATGTCATATTTTAATGAGTGCTCACAATCATAAAAGATGTCCAAGATAGTATATTTATATGTGAAGACCTCTCTTTCTTTATTACTTCCTATTAATTGCAACGATGACCAAAACTATGTTTGTCAACCCTCAATAACTTTTATTCATCATACTCTTTCTATGTGAGCTCATTACTCTCCATAAGAGTCACATGATCTCTTTGTTTCTTTTTATTTCTTTCTCTTTTCTTTTATTCACTTGGGATCATGGCAAAAATAATCAAGCCCTTGACTCAACACTAATCTTTATTATATAGCTCACGGACTCGATTACATAGAAGGATAATAAAGCAAAACTCACAACTAGATCATACTAAGAACTTTTATTCTACTAGATCAAGATATTACCAAAAGGATCGAACTAAGAAAAACGGTAAAGATAAAAGTGATGGTGATACGATACCGGGGCACTCCCCCAATCTTGGCAGTTGCCAAGTGGAGTGCCCATACCAGATACTCAATTCTTCTTTGTTGGAGGAGACGGTGGTCATTTTGTTGATGGCGTAGGCTTGTCGTACTTCTTCCAAGGCATAGGCTCACCATCATAGAAGGATGACCGAGTCTCCGGGATCCTCAAATCTGGAGCCAAACTCATCCTTTTGAATCTATATTCATACTCACAGTTTTGGTTTTGCAGGTCATAGATCTGAGCTTGAAGGTGCTCGATTTTCTCGTGAAGCTTGAAGATGGTCTCCCCGATGTTGTCGGCATCCAGCTTGTGTTTGTTGGTGAACTCTACGATCATCATGTAGTTGGAGTTGAGTCCACGCTCCACCATCCCCTGACACTTGAAAACTTGTTGCTCCATTGCTTCGAGCCTCGTCTCCATGCTTCTGTTCCCCTTCGGTCCCTCAGCATCACGGATGTGCAGCAACCCATCACGCATCTCAATGGTTTGAGGGTGTCGCTGCACCTCCGCGAGGTAAGGGTTGATGACCTTCTCGAAGAACTTGTCCTTGGGAGCACTTGGAGACGTCATGATAATCTAGATCTCTCAGAAAAACAGCTTGAAACAAAGACAGGAGATTTTTGCATGATACATGAGTCAAAACCCCCAGGAGGTTATATAATGAATTTTTATCGACCAAAATACGTGTCCTGTAAGAAAACGGAGTCCGGAGAGCACACGAGGTGCCCACGAGGTAGGGGGTGCGCCCAGTAGGGTTGGGTCCGCCCTCCACCCTCGTGGAGCCCTCGTGTCCTTTCCGGACTGCTGCTTATTTTTCTATTTTTCTAAATATTCCAAAACGGAGAAATATTGCCTTAAAAACTGTTTTGGAGTCGGTTTACTTACCGTACCACATACCTATTCCTTTTCGGAGTCTGAAACGTTCCGGAAAGTGTCCTTTATGTATTCCTCCGGGGTTACGGTTGCAATAACATTGGTTTCAACATTTATAGGATTACCCGAGATATAGTGTTTGATTCTTTGACCGTTCACCATCTTCGGATTTTTGCCTTCGAAGTTGTTGATTTTTATGGCACCGGAACGGTAGACCTCCTCGATAACGTAAGGACCCTCCCATTTAGAGAGAAGTTTTCCTGCAAAAAATCTTAAACGAGAGTTGTATAGCAATACATAATCACCTACGTTAAACTCACGCTTTTGTATCCTTTTCTCATGCCATCTTTTAACTTTTTCTTTAAACAACTTGGCATTTTCCTAGGCTTGGGTTCTCCATTCATCAAGTGAGCTAATATCAAATAACCTCTTCTCACCGGCAAGTTTAAAATCATAATTAAGTTCTTTAATAGCCCAATAAGCCTTGTGTTCCAGTTCGAGAGGTAAGCGACATGCTTTTCCATAGACCATTTTATACGGAGACATACCCATAGGATTTTTATATGCAGTTCTATAGGCCCATAATGCATCATCAAGTTTCTTGGACCAATTCTTTCTGGACCTATTAACAGTCTTTTGCAAAATTAATTTGAGTTCTCTATTGCTCAATTCTACTTGACCACTAGACTGAGGGTGATAAGGAGATGCAATTCTATGATTAACATCATATTTAGCAAGCATTTTACGGAAAGCACCATGAATAAAATGTGAACCACCATCAGTCATTAAATATCTAGGGACTCCAAACCTTGGAAAGATAACTTCTTTAAGCATTTTAATAGAAGTGTTATGATCAGCACTACTAGTTGGAATAGCTTCTACCCACTTAGTAACGTAATCAACAGCAACTAAAATATGTGTATAACCATTAGAGGAAGGAAAAGGTCCCATATAGTCAAAGCCCCAAACATCAAATGGTTCAATAACAAGTGAATAATTCATAGGCATTTCTTGACGTCTACTAATATTACCAATTCTTTGACATTCATCACAAGATAAGACAAACTTACGGGCATCCTTGAAGAGAGTAGGCCAATAAAAACCAGATTGCAGTACCTTATGTGCAGTTCTATCTCCAGCATGGTGTCCTCCATAAGCTTCGGAGTGACACTTGCGTAGGATCTGTTCCTGTTCATGCTCAGGTACACAACGTCTAATAACACCATCTACTCCTTCTTATAAAGATGTGGGTCATCCCAAAAGTAATGCCTCAAATCATAGAAGAACTTTTTCTTTTGCTGGTATGTGAAACTAGGTGGTATAAACTTAGCAACAATGTAATTAGCATAATCAGCATACCATGGAGCAGTATGAGAAGTATTTATGACATTTAATTGCTCATCAGGAAAGCTATCATCAATAGGTAGTGGGTCATCAAGCACATTTTCTAACCTAGACAAGTTGTCTGCAACGGGGTTCTCAGCTCCTTTTCTATCAACAATATGTAAATCAAATTCTTGTAGCAAGAGAACCCATCTAATAAGTCTAGGTTTAGCATCTTTCTTTTCCATAAGATATTTAATAGCAGCATGATCAGTGTGAATAGTTACTTTAGAATCAACAATATAAGGTCTAAACTTATCACAAGCAAATACAACTGCTAAGAATTCTTTTTCAGTAGTAGCATAATTTCTTTGAGCATTGTCTAGAGTTTTACTAGCATATTGAATAACATTTAGTTTCTTATCAACTCTTTGTCCTAGAACAACACCTACAGCATAATCACTAGCATCACACATAATTTCAAAGGGTAAATTCCAATCAGGTGGCTGAACAATAGGTGCAGAGATCAATGCTTTCTTAAGTATTTCAAATGCTTCTACACAATCATCATCAAAGACAAATGGTATATCTTTTTGTAATAAATTAGTCAGAGGCCGAGAGATTTTTGAGAAGTCCTTAATGAACCTCCTATAAAAACCGGCATGACCAAGGAAACTTCTTATACCTTTGATGTCCTTGGGACATGGCATCTTTTCAATAGCATCAACCTTGGCTTTATCAACTTCAATACCTCTTTCAGAAACTTTATGCCCCAAGACAATACCTTCATTAACCATAAAGTGGCACTTTTCCCAATTCAAGACAAGATTAGTTTCTTCACATCTCTGCAAAACTCGATCAAGGTTGCTCAAGCAATCATCAAAAGAAGATCCATAGACGGAAAAGTCGTCCATGAAAACCTCACAAATCTTTTCACAAAAGTCAGAGAATATAGCCATCATGCATCTTTGAAAGGTAGCAGGTGCATTACATAAACCAAAAGGCATACGTCTATAAGCAAAAGTACCAAAAGGGCATGTAAAAGTAGTCTTTGATTGATCTTTGGCTGACACAGGTATTTGAGAGAAACCAGAATAACCATCTAGAAAGCAAAAATGTGTATGTTTAGATAATCTTTCTAGCATTTGATCGATAAAAGGTAAGGGGTAATGATCTTTTTTAGTAGCCTTATTTAATTTGCGGAAATCAATTACCATCCTATAACCAGTAATAATTCTTTGAGGAATCAATTCATCTTTATCATTAGGAACAACAGTAATACCTCCCTTCTTAGGGACACAATGGACAGGACTTACCCACTTACTATCAGCAACGGGATAAATTATACCTGCCTCAAGGAGCTTTAGTATCTCCTTTCTTACCACTTCTTTCATTTTAGGATTCAGACGGCGTTGATGATCACGAACTGGTTTAGCATCTTCTTCCAAATTAATTTTATGTTGACATAGAGTGGGACTAATGCCCTTAAGATCATCAAGAGTATACCCAATAGCAGCACGGTGCTTCTTCAGAGTTTTCAATAATCTCTCTTCTTCATGTTCTGAAAGGTTAGCACTAATAATAACAGGATATATCTTTTTCTCATCAAGATAAGCATATTTAAGAGTATCAGGTAACGGTTTAAGCTCAAACACGGGATCACCCTTGGGTGGAGGAGGATCCCCTAGGATTTCAACAGGTAAATTGTTTTTCAGAATAGGTTCCTGTTTAAAGAATACTTCATCTAATTCCCTTCTTTCATTCATAAACATATCATTTTCATGGTCTAGCAAATATTGTTCTAAAGGATCACTAGGAGGTACGGCAATAGAAGCAAGACCAATAATTTCATCCTTACTAGGTAATTCTTCTTCACGGTGTTGTCTACTAAATTTAGAAAAATTAAATTCATGAGTCATATCATCTAAACCGACAGTAACAACATCCCTTTTGCAATCTATGGTAGCATTAACAGTATTTAAGAAGGGTCTACCAAATATAATGGGACAAAAACTATCTTGTGGGGAACCAAGAACAAGAAAATCAGCAGGATATTTAGTTTTCCCACACAAGACTTCAACATCTCTAACAATTCCCATTGGTGAAATAGTATCTCTATTAGCAAGTTTAATTGTGACATCAATATCTTCCATCTCAGCAGGTGCAATATCATGCATAATTTCTTGGTATAAGTAATAGGTATTGCACTAGCACTAGCACCCATATCACATAAGCCATGATAACAATGATCTCCTATTTTAACAGAAATAACAGGCATGCCTACCACAGGTCTAGGTTTATCTGTATCACAGGGTTTAGCAATTCTAGCAGTTTCATTACAGAAATAAATAACATGCCCATCTATATTATCAGACAAGAGATCTTTAACAATAGCAATATTAGGTTCAACTTTAACTTGCTCAGGAGGTGTATATGTTTTAATATTGCTTTTACGAACCACAGTTGAAGCTTTAGCATGATCCTTTATCCTAACAGGGAAAGGTGGTTTCTCAACATAAGAAGTAGGAACAATAGGATCATTATAAGTAATAGTCTTTTCTTCAACTTTAATAGGTGCAGCTACTTTTACTTCTATGGGAGGATGATATTTAAACCACTTCTCCTTGGGGAGATCAACATAAGCAGCAAAAGATTCACAGAAAGAAGCTACTATCTCAGAGTCAAGTCCATATTTAGTGCTAAATTTACGAAAAATATCGGTATCCATAAAAGATTTAACACAATCAAAACTAGGTGTCATACCTGACTCCTTACCATTGTCGAGGTCCCAATCTTCGGAGTTGCGTTTAATTCTTTCCAATAAATCCCATTTGAATTCAATAGTCTTCATCATAAAAGAGCCAGCACAAGAAGTATCAAGCATGGTGCGATTGTTACCAGAAAGCCGAGCATAAATTTTTGAATAATCATTTCTCTTGAGAGCTCATGATTGGGGCATGAATATAACATTGATTTAAGCCTCCCCCAAGCTTGAGCGATGCTTTCTCCTTCGCGAGGCCAAAAATTATATATATAATTGCGATCACGATGAACAAGATGCATAGGATAAAACTTTTGATGAAATTCCAATTTCAATCGTTTGTAGTTCCAAGACTCCATATCATCACATAGCCTATACCATGTCGATGCATCTCCCCTCAAAGATAAAGGGAAGACCTTCTTCTTAACAACATCTCCGGGTACACCTGCAAGCTTAAATAATCCACAAACTTCATCCACATATATTAGATGCTCATCAGGATGTTTTGTTCCATCTCCTAAAAAAGGATTAGCTAGCAGTTTTTCTACCATACCCAAAGGAATTTCAAAGCAAGCATTTTCATTTTCAGTAGGTTCAGTAGGTTGAGGAGCAACTCTTTGCTCTACTGGTCGGGGTGAAGATACCCCGAACAAGCCCCTCAGAGGATTACTTTCCATAGTAACAAGTGACAGTAAATTTCAGCACACTATATAAATTTTTCCTTACCAAATTCCACCTACCAAAGGCGCTTCACTCCCCGGCAACGGCGCCAGAAAAGAGTCTTGATGACCCACAAGTATAGGGGATCTATCGTAGTCCTTTCGATAAGTAAGAGTGTCGAACCCAACGAGGAGCAGAAGGAAATGATAAGCGGTTTCCAGCAAGGTATTCTCTGCAAGTACTGAAATAAGTGGTAACAGATAGTTTTGTGATAAGATAATTTGTAACGAGCAACAAGTAACAAAAGTAAATAAAGTGCAGCAAGGTGGCCCAATCCTTTTGTAGCAAAGGACAAGCCTGGACAAACTCTTATATGATGTAAAGCGCTCCCGAGGACACATGGGAATATCGTCAAGCTAGTTTTCATCACGCTCATATGATTCGCGTTCGGTACTTTGATAATTTGGTATGTGGGTGGACCGGTGCTTGGGTGCTGCCCTTACTTGGACAAGCATCCCACTTATGATTAACCTCTATTGCAAGCATCCGCAAATACAACAAAAGTATTAAGGTAAACCTAACCATAGCATGAAACATATGGATCCAAATCAGCCCCTTACGAAGCAACGCATAAACTAGGGTTTAAGCTTCTGTCACTCTAGCAACCCATCATCTACTTATTACTTCCCAATGCCTTCCTCTAGGCCCAAACAATGGTGAAGTGTCATGTAGTCGACGTTCACATAACACCACTAGAGGAGAGACAACATACATCTCATCAAAATATCGAACGAATACCAAATTCACATGACTACTAATAGCAAGACTTCTCCCATGTCCTCAGGAACAAAAGTAACTACTCACAAAGCATAAACATGTTCATAATCAGAGGGGTATTAATGTGCATATAGGATCTGAACATATGATCTTCCACCAATTAAACCAACTAGCATCAACTACAAGGAGTAATTAACACTACTAGCAACCTACTAGCACCAATCCCGGACTTGGAGACAAGAATTGGATACAAGAGATGAACTAGGGTTTTGAGATGGGATGGTGCTGATGAAGATGTTGATGGAGATTGCCCTCTCCCGATGAGAGGAGCGTTGGTGATGACGATGGCGATGATTTCCCCCTCCGGGAGGGAAGTTTCCCCGGCAGAACAGCCCCGCCAGAACCATAGATTGGCTCCGCCAAGGTTCCGCCTCGTGGCGGTGGAGTTTCGTCCGAGAAGATGGCTTATGATTTTTTCCCATTGAAAGAGTCCATATAGCAGAAGATGGTCACCGGAGGGCCACCAGGGGGCCCACGAGGTAGGGGGCGCGCCCAGGGGGTAGGGCGCGCCCCCACCCTCGTGGGCAGGGTGTGGCCCCCTGGTGAAGTTCTTGCACCCAATGTTCTTTGTATATTTGGAAAACATCATCCGTGAAGTTTCAGGACTTTTGGAGCTGTGCAGAATAGGTCTCTAATATTTGCTCCTTTTTCAGCCAGAATCCCAGCTGCCGGCATTCTCCCTCTTTATGTAAACCTTGTAAAATAAGAGAGAATAGGAATTAGTATTGTGACATAATGTGTAATAACAACCCATAATGCAATAAATATTGATATAAAAGCATGATGCAAAATGGACGTATCAGTAGACATCAGTATGTAACTCCTACATTGGTCCAATTAGTTTTTGTTCTAGTGCTTTATTCATTGCAAATTTTTGCTGCTTAGGTGACCCTGTTCTTGAGCTTGCATGTCAAATTTATATGGTCAAAAGTAGTTTTGATGCATGATATAGGCTCTAGGCACTTGTAGGAGTAGTTGCTATCAATATTATTGAGTTTGGTTTACTTTTATTTTGAAGTTACTAAATTTTTTTAAGAATTTTTCAGAGAAAGAAAAAGTGTTGCCTCGTGTTTATCTAGATTATAGAAGTATGGTGGCACATGATTTTATTGTTAAGAATAGGGAAGGAGAGCTTAAATATCAATTGTTCTTTAACAAACATCATCCTGAGACTATTACCCTGCCTGCTCCTTCTTTGTTTGATTTATCTGTAGGCACGTACCTTGTTCCGTTGAAGGCTATTCACGCCTACCGAAACCCTGCACTAGCTAAGGAGCCAGAAGCGGAACCACAAGTTGATCCTTCACGACAGTTTAATTACCAGTGGGATCCGGAGATGATTGTCAGCCAGTGGCAAGCGGAGTCTTCCTCTTCTTCTTCTCAGTACGACCCCAACTATTATTATGGATATCTGCCAGGCCAGCCGTGGCCATAGACCAACTTAGGCCAAAAGCCTAAACTTGGGGGAGTACGCATTTCCCACCGACATTACATTTATGCTCACACACTCATTGCTAGATGTCGGTGCTCATACTTTTTTATTGTATCATCCATGCTAGTTTATTTTCCTTTTTATGCTTTCTTCTTGTGTGTTTAATAAACCTTAAGAAAAACCAAAAAAATTAGTTGTAGCTTTTAGTTAGTTTAATTTCCATGCTTGTAGTAGTAATTAAAAAGAAGAAAACCCAAAAATATTTCATGTTCTTCTTTTGCTTGTTGGGAGCTTTTCTGTGTAAATAGTTTTATTTCTTTTCTTTTATTTGGGGGTCGATAGGAGAAGACCATAATTAAATTGTTGAAGTGGCTCTTCTATGCATTATTGTTTATCTGATAAAAGAGCTCGTATTGCCTTGTCTTCTCCTGTTTATTGAATGCTTGCAGATTCCAGCTTAGTCCAATGCACGTGCACTATTATTATTATTCACATCATTCGATCGTGCAAGTGAAAGGCAATTATGATCATATATGATGGACTGGCTGAGATGAGAAAAGATGGTATGAACTCGACCTCTTTTGTTTTTGTAAATATGATTAGTTCATCGTTCCTGATTCAGCCTATTATGAATAAACATGTTTGCAATGACAACTAGAGATCATAGTTTCTTATGCCATGCTTGATTAGCTATGAGTTATAATGGTTTACCTTGCATGCCAACATGCTATTAAAATGGTTATGATGTGGTATGATAGGGTGGTGTCCTCCTCTGAATGATTTAAGTGACTTTACTTGGCGCATGTTCACGCATGTAGTTGAAACAAAATCAACATAGCCTTCACGATATTTATGTTCATGGTGGATTATATCCTACTCATGCTTGCATTCGGTGTTCATTAATTTTAATGCATGTTCATGACTGGTGTTGCTCTCTAGTTGGTCGCTTCCCAGTCTTTTGCTAGCCTTCACCTGTACTAAGCGGGAATACTGCTTGTGCATCCAATCCCTTAAACCCCAAAGTTATTCCACATGAGTCCACTATACCTACCTATATACGGTATCTACCTGCCGTTCCAAGTAAATTTGTATGTGCCAAACTCTAAACCTTCAAATAAATATCCTGTTTTGTATGCTCTAATAGCTCATATATCAACTAGGGTTGTCTGTATCTTCCATGTTAGGCGGGTTATTCTCAAGAGGAGTGGACTCCGCTCCTCACTTACGAGATAAATGGCTGGTCACCGGGATGCCCAATCCCATGCTTTATGCAAACTAAATCAAAATAATTGCAAACAAAACTCCCCCTGGGACTCTTGTTAGTTGGAGGCACTCGTTGTTTCGAGCAAGCCATGGATTGATGCTTGTTGGTGGAAAGGGGAGTATAAAGTTTACCATTCTGTTTGGGAACCGCCTATAATGTGTGTAGCATGGAAGATATCGCCATCTCTTGGTTGTTATGTTGACAATGAAAGTATACCGCTCAAAATATTATTCACCTCTATTTCAAAACCGAGCTCTGGCACCTCTACAAATCCTTGCTTCCCTCTGCGAAGGGCCTATCTATTTACTTTTATGCTGAGTCATCGTCCTCTTATTAAAAAGCACCAGTTGGAGAGCACCACTGTCATTTCATTCATTACTGTTAGTTTACATTGAGTATGACTTGACTGGATCTCTTTTACCATGAATTACAATGTCTAGTCAGTCCTTGGTCTTTAAAGGTGCTCTGCATTTATGTTTTGTGGTCTTAGAAAGGGCTAGCGAGATACCATCTTGTTATATCATATTATGATTGTTTTGAGAAAGTGTTGTCATCCGAGATTTATTATTATGGCTCGCTAGTTGATTATGCTATTCATATGAGTAAACTTGAGATCTATATGTTATTGTGAATGTGGTTAGTTATAATCTTTGCTGAAAACTTGAATACTGGCTTTACATATTTACAACAACAAGAGCAAACAGAGTTTGTAAAAGTTTTTCTTTATCACTTTCAGTTTGTCAACTGAATTGCTTGAGGACAAGCAAAGGTTTAAGCTTGGGGGAGTTTATACGTCTTCATCGTATCTACTTTTCCAAACACTTTTGCCCTTGTTTTGGACTCTAACTTGCATGATTTGAATGGAACTAACCCGGACTGACGTTGTTTCCAGCAGAATTGCCATGGTGTTATTTATGTGCAGAAACAAACGTTCTCGGAATGACCTGAAACTTCACGGAGCCACTTTTCATAAAATAAGAAAAATACCTACAAAAGATAAAGGCCAGGGGGCCCACCACCTCTCCACGAGGGTGGGGGGCGCGCCCCCTACCTCATGGTCCCCCTGTTGCCTCTCCGCCTCCAACTCCAACTCCATATATTGAGTTTCGGGGAGAAAAAAATCAGAGAGAAGAAATCATCGCGTTTTACGATACGGAGCCGCCGCCAAGCCCTAAAACCTCTCAGGAGGGCTGATCTAGAGTCCGTTCGGGGCCCCGGAGAGGGGAATCCATCGCCATCGTCATCATCAACCATCCTCCATCACCAATTTCATGATACTCACCGCCGTGCGTGAGTAATTCCATCGTAGGCTTGCTGGATGGTGATGGGTTGGATGGGATCTATCATGTAATCGAGTTAGTTTCGTTAGGGTTTGATCCCTAGTGTCCACTGTGTTCTGAGATTGATGTTGCTATGACTTTGCTATGCTTAATGCTTGTCACTAGGGCCCGAGTGCCATGATTTTAGATCTGAACCTATTATGTTTTCATCAATATATGAGTGTTCTTGATCCTATCTTGCAAGTCTATAGTCACCTATTATGTGTTATGATCCGTTAACCCCGAAGTGAAAATAATCGGCATACTTACCGGTGATGACCGTAGTTTGAGGAGTTAATGTATTCACTATGTGTTAATGCTTTGTTCCGGTTCTCTATTAAAAGGATGCCTTAATATCCCTTAGTTTCCGTAAGGACCCCGCTGCCACGGGAGGGTAGGACAAAAGATGTCATGCAAGTTCTTTTCCATAAGCACGTCTGACTATATTCGGAATACATGCCTACATTATATCAATGAACTTGAGCTAGTTCTGTGTCACCCTAGGTTATGACTATTACATGATGAACCGCATCCGGCATAATTCTCCATCACCGATCCATTGCCTACGAGCTTTTCATATATTGTTCTTCGCTTATTTACTTTTCCGTTGCTATTGCTATCATCACTACAAAATACAAAAACATTACTTTTACTATTGTTACCTTTTGCTACCGTTATCACCACTATCATATTACTTTGCTACTAAACACTTTGCTGCAGATATTAAGTTTCCAGGTGTGGTTGAATTGACAACTCAGCTGCTAATACTTGAGAATATTCTTTGGCTCCCCTATACTTGTGGGTTATCAGTGGCCACTGAGGCTCCCAGCAACCAGCACGGAGCCTGGTGCATCGACACCAACGCGGCATCCGTACGCCCTCCTCGCTCGCCGTTGACTCTGCCATAGACGGAGATGTGCTGCTGCGGCATGCGATCCGATGCCGAGACCACGGGAGAATTGCTGCTGCTGATCCCACCTCCACCCCAACCCACACCGGTCCCATGGTCGTCGAGGCCAGCCGTATCATAGGTACACAACTTAGTAATTAGCAATCAGTCCCGTGCTGGTTTTTGTTGGTTCGAGTGCTTTTACTGTGGAATTTATTTGCTGATGAATCGATCTGGCCATATCCTGACAAACCATAAAAATTAGACGAATCTATCTGGCCACATCCTTCTAGGCTTATTGATTTAATTATTCGAGTAACCATTTTGCAATTTGTTGTACAAATCAACCTAGCTGATTTTTATAGTTGATCCCGGTAAGTGGAATATTAATCTCACAAGGTCTTTAACTAATTTTCGAGTTGATTTTTGAATCCCTAAAGGTTTGCAGCATCAAACGGAATTAGGTCCTGCAGTGAAGTGCTTTAGGCCATAGCATGATGCACCTACAAGTGTTTGCAAGCACGCATATTGCCGAGCACATGCTCACCTTAAGTGGGAATCGTATGCCACGAAAACAGATTCAGGCATCACTATGGCAACTTATCTAAATACGCCTCGGGTTCTATCCTGCAACAGTCAACTATGTCCGTGTTATCTGTGGGTGGTCGGCTGAGTTGACTCTGTCACGGCAGATTGGAGAGGATTGGGATCTTGATCTCTTGCAGGGAGGTGAGGCCACACTCTTAGAAGTTAGAACAATAGATGTGTATTTATGGAAAAATTGAATGGATCGTGAAGTTGATTGTCAGACTTGTTTATTTTGAAGTTGATCCATATTTCAGGGCAATACTGTAATACTCAAGCTACTACCATCTGGATGCAGTGCAGGAGGTGTAATCTCATACTGATGCTGGTTGAAGTCCTCCATTTACTTGCAAGGACGAGGTCGAGCATCGTGGCCGATGGAGTAGGAGAAGCAGCAGGCGGCGGGGCTAAGAGTGCCAGGGAGCGGAAAGAAGTGGGTGAGCGCATGCGGTAGGAAGGCAGCGGGTAGCGGGAACGCGGCGGCCGGGTTGGCATGGCAGTAGAAGAAGAGGCGCTCGGCAGGGTCCATGAAGACCCAGTCGTCGTCGTCGAAGAGGTGATGGGGAGCTCCGGAGACGGCATCCCCGTCGCCGACACCACACGAGATCTCGCTCTAGCACGTGCACCTCCGCTTTTGTCATGGATTCGCTGACTTTTCTGGTTTGGGTGAGTCGATTTGATCTTGTCTCTCTGCCCACCTACCACTATATGACTATCACTGTGCTCTGCTTGCTGGCATGTGACTACGGACACACGAGGTAGGTTTGGCACTAATCTGCTGGAGTGGTTTAGCTCCCATGTTGTAGCGAACACGTTTCCTCCAGCCATCGCTCATATTTCAGGCATTCACAAGACCATCAAGACCGTCAAAACGAAGGTTCATGCATCCACGAGTGCTTGTCACGTTTATGCAATTCTGTACATGAATGGGTATTTTAAGAATGACTTAAATCAAAGTCTGAAACATATCAAAAGTCAACAAAGCGTATGTTTTTGTAGCTTAGATTTCTGGTAGGGTGTTATGTATTTCAGGTGTATTTGTATTAGCCGAGACGTGCAACAAAATTATCACCATCACACTAACAAATTATATGTATTGATGCTTCCTTGAGTCTACTACTAATAGGCTTGCATTTTGTTTTTACTGGAAATCGGTAGGAGCCTATCCTTGATTCAAGTTGGAGAATGAAATATGAACCCATTTTTATCCAGTTTACGTGGATTGGCTGCCCATAGAAGATACTACTAAACGTCAACTCTATATTCTAAGATTACCTTCCAATTGAGAATTACTATCTCTAATAAAAAATGGTTGGCCAATGCTAAAAAAACACCAGACTTGCTGCACTACAATTTCTAGCAATAGTACAACTATGTCAACGTAATTGCTGCAGCAATAATGTCTTTGAGATTGCAATACTGTATTTACAATACTTAAGTGCGGATGTGAGAATGGTTGTTATTTTCACCATGGAAATCTTGATTAAAGTAGATCATCCAGAATTAAAGAAGCATGTGAGATCTGTGTAATAAATTGTGTTATCGTTAGAGATGTCTTAGTGAAGATGTATTCTGATTTAACTTCTCAACTCTCAATAATTATTGTATATATCTTTGTTGAATATCTTTTTCATGATGTTTATCTATAACCATTAAGGTCAGGAGCTTGTGGAACGCTTTAGTCGATGATTAATCGGTTTGAAGTACCATGTTCACGATCAAGCAGAGTTGTCTACATTTTTACCGTTGCCTTCAACGGTCTCCCTAGCTGGACTCGAGGAGGTATGCACCACCATTGCCACTCCATCGCTTTCCTTATCCCTCCTCGGGATGGGGTTTTGACAATTTGTTCTATGTGTGTTGTTCCCTGCAGTACATCGTGAGGGGCGGGCGGAACCTCTTCCCACTGCTTCCTAAAGCGTTCAAGGGCATCAAGCAGATCGGAGTCATCGGATGGGGCTCCCAGGTTCAGTCTGCTCCCCTCGTTGCATTGTTTCTTTCCTAACTCCTGATATTTACATGTCTATCTACTCGAGATACTACCTGAATATACACATCAGTCGGTGTGTTCAAATTGAGTGATGGATTCAACACATATTTGTTCTATTCTGCTACTTGGGTTTGAGTCTGTAAGTCTGTGCACTGGCTCATGGAATATTTTGGGGTGCTTTTTCAGGGTCTAGCGCAGGCCCATAACCTGAGAGATTATTTGGTTGAAGCCAAGTATGACATCGTCTTTAAGGTTTGTTATTCTTATGTATCTCCAGCTTTAGACATGGAAAGGAGTTTTCACCATGTGTTGAGTGAAAATCTCTTAAGCTTTTGCTTGCAGTCCTGAGTGAACACCAACAACTAAAGTTTATTGTTTTCTTTACCTTTATAACTTGCACTGGGCACTGTTTATTACTTGTTCTTGCTTAAATTGAGCATTTCATATTGTACAACTTGGAATATGGAAATCATGTGACAGCTGGTATTATGTCCCATTTGGTATGTACTTTGGACTATTATGTCAGATGTTCAATAAGCTGTCTTTTCGCTTTCAAATCGGTCTCAGGAATGGTTCTAAATCTTTTGAGGAAGCACGTGCATCTCGGCTCACTGCGGAGACCGGGACATTGGGAGACATACAGGAGACGGTTTTGGGCAGAGATCTTGTGCTTCTGCTCATCTCAGATTCTGCACAGGTGCGCATCATGGTAACTAGCTTTATCCATGATTTTAAGCTTTCCTTTGTCAAGTGTTTGTTTAGATTAGGCTTGGTTTGAGGATGATGTTTCCTTGCATCATGTTGATTTAATTAATTAATTTAACTTGCATACTCTTTATGGAGCATACTATGAATCATTCACTGCATGATACATTTTTTGAGTCGCGCCATCACTTTATTCTATCCTTGTAACTGAAGTTATCATCGGTTTGGAACTAAAGAAAATGATTTGGGGTGAAGAGTTGAAGGCCTGAAGCCAAATGTTTCTAATCAGGAAGATGACCCGCACAACTGCTGTGAAACAAGGCCAATGGTATGTTCCAAGATTGTATTGCTTCATGAAGACACTATTTTTATTATTCAAATCTCTACATGGTCGGCATAGATACTTCTATTACATGGATTCATCATTATTTTTCATGTTTTTTTGTAAACAGTACTCCCTCTGTACTGATATATTTGTGAACAGGGAGTAGTATACATTAAGCTTCATTTCACGCAGGAGAGCTTCCGCCACATTGAAGTTAATTAATCTTAATATGAATTCAGAATTCAATACTCACATGAATTTCATAGGCTGCTTTGATCGAGACATGCGTTGCACGTGCATACTTACTAGTTTTAAAAAATGTTACAAATGCCTATAGAAAAATATGTTGACTATGTATTAAAAAAATATAAATTTGCATTGGAAAAATGTTGAACAGGTATTAGAAAAATGTTGTTGACATATACAAAAAATGTAGAATGAAAACCCAAAAGAAAAAAAGCAAACCAGAAAGATTAAAAGGATAAAAACCAAAGAATAAAAGGAGGACAATGGGAAAGAATGAAAAACGATAAAAACCATGGAAAAATCAAAGACAAACTAAAATAAAAACAAAATAATAATTAAGTATAATGACAAAAAACAAAACGGGAGAAAAATAATAAAACCAAACAAAGAAACAAAAAAACCGGAGATATATAAAAAAACCCGGCCTTTTGCCTCAACTAGCATGTGCCTCCTATGTAAACATGAATTCAATACTGGCACAAGCTAGCGGCTCTACGCACTATTGAAATGACCCGTGTTCGAATCCCTTCGTGCCCTCATTTTCTTCCTACTCTTATATTTTACTATGCGCTAGTGGGCCGACCCGATTAGTCGAGATGTTACGGCGAGAGAACCTTCGGTCTCGCTGAATACGAGATATAGCGCTCGAGCAGAACAACCATTTTTTTGGGGTGACGGGCTGCATGGGCCTGGGCCATGTGCATGATTTCGTATGTGTAAGTACTAGGCCAGCACTCGTCCTGTATCCACCGTAAACTGCCGCAGGAACTTTTTCATTCATTCAATCTGTATTCTTTGTTGTTATTTCATGTGACTACAAGACAATGGTGGAGGATATTACAAAGGGCTGAGTTGGCTCCTATGAAGCTATTGTAACAGAGTTTTTATTTAGATCTAGTTCTTTTTTCAGTTGCCTAGTTAGTTTCGAAGGTAGAACTTCGAATACTGAAGCAAATAATCTTGTCAAAAACGCTGCTATGCTTGATCAGGGTCGCCGTGTGTGGCCTATTTCTCCTCATGACCCAACTTGTATTTCCTTAGACATCATCAGTGATCAATAAACTGTTGGCAAATCTTAAAAAAAAATAGCCCACAGTTTTCGAAGAAAAAAAGACACGGGCGACGGGCCGAGTTGTGCTTCTTGTGCAGTTGGTGGAACGTGCACACGGAATTCCTTATTGTCCGCTCATTGCATCAAACTGCCGGCGCTTCGCACAGAGCAAGCGACCGAGCAACGCTTTTGGGGCCGGCCCACTTATGTAGATAGCTTAGGAACTGCCCAACCCGGTTGTGTGAACCTTCTAGATGGTTCCCTGAACCGGGTTTTTGTTTCTTTCATCGGTTTGCTGCTTTTTTCACATTTGTGTTTAGTTTTTTTATTTCCATTTCTTTTTCCTTTTTTTCTTTTTTTTTCATTTCTTTTTCAAGTTTATTTTTCATTATCAAAACATATTAGCAGTTTTTAAAAAAAGGATTTTTGAAAAAAGCAAAGAAATGTTCGGATTTTTTTTCATATTTTTTTGACTTTTTAAAAATTGTTTCATAACTTGTTAAAATACATGAATGTTCCAAAAAATGTTCGTGTTTTTTAAAATTTGTTCAACTTTCAAATATGATCATGTTTTCATATATATATTTTCATAAATTCAAAAAATGTTTGGGAATTTCAAAAAATGATTGTGTTTTTTAAAACTGTTCAGAATATTAAAAACTGTCCCTGTTTTCAAATGATGTTCGCATTCTCAAAAAATGTGCGAGAATTTCAAAAAATGTTTGTGCTTCTCAAAAATTGTTTAACAATATAAAAATTGTTCTACTATCAAAATTGTTCAGAATATTAAAAACTGTCTCACAAATACAATACTGTTCTTGCTTTTCTAAAATTATTCAGCAGTTAAAAAAATGTTCTGATTATCAGATTTTGTTCTCAGAATTAAATAAGTGTTTTAGTTTTCAAAAAATGTGTGGGAATTTTCAAAAACTGTTTGCACTTTTCAAAATTTGTTCCCATTATCAAACTTGTGTTCTGAAAATTCTATAAATGTTCGCGCTTTTAGCAAATTTTCGGGAACTTCAAATTTTGTTTCTGTGACAAAAATGTTCACGCCTTTTATTTTGTAATTTGTAATTTGAATTTTTTTTCGAGTTGTTCAAAAAATTATCAGATTGTCAAGCATTGCTCGTTTTTAAGAAAAATCACAATTTCCAAGGAAAGTTCAAAAAAAAATCCGGATTCTGCCATGGAATTAGTTGCTATACTTGCGTGCTCCCATTTTTGCAGTTAGCTCCGCTGGTTAGCTGCTCTCCTACACGAGATTGAGGTCCAAAGTTTGAATCCTAGTGAGACTTTGCGCGCTAGCAATCACGTCATCTGGATGGATCCGCGGCATACCGGCGACGCACACGGTTGGAAACAGCGAACCACGGCAGCCGACCGGAACACGATCATGATTTTATTCATATATACTTGCTTCATTTGTGCACTTAACTAGCTAAGTTAGAACGCCACGAGATTATCGGATCAAGTCACATAAGGAACGTTCCGGTGTCAAAACCCCACAATGGGTACCTTCTTGGGAATGGCGTGATCCCAGATCTTCTGGCGCACAAAGGCCAAGCCTCCTTTAGCTCGGAGGCGGCGGCAGGGCCTTGGGCGGCCTCCTTGATGCTTTCAAGATCCGGAGGGTTGAATTGTACCTATCGAACAGTTGTCTTCTCGGCTAGGCATAAGAGCATCTCCAACAGACGCGCTAAACTAGCGCCGCGCCACAAAATCTTCTTTTTAGTGCCCGCAACCGGAATAATTGCTTCAGCGGGCGAGCAAAAACCGCGCGCGCGGCATACGTAGTCCAGCGCGCGGGCCGAAACGCAATCGCGCGTCGCTTATTTGCTGCGCCTGCTCCCGCGCGCTGGACTCTCGCGCGCTCGCTCGCACCTCCCACCCCCCCTCCAGCCGTGCCGCCGCCGCCGACCGCGCCACCCGGTGACCGTTCCGGCGCTTCCCCGGCCTATCCCCGCCCCGCGCGCGCTTTCTCCGGCCCCCCTCTAGTCCCGCCGCCCCACGCGCGTGCTAGTCCTCCGACGAACAGCTCCCGCGCGCTCGCTGCTGCTTGGCGCCCGCAAGGTGTTCGACAAAACGCCTAGAAGGTATGTATTGCTCAAAAGCCATGAATTTCGTGCATGTTGATTGTAGTTTTGTATTTATAGCATAGTATTCAACATTGTAGATGAGTTCGTCGTATGATTCTTCCGAAGAAGAATTTGATATGGAAGAGGAGGAGGATCTTGCAATGATCCTAGCTATGCATATTAATAAAAAACCGAAGCACGGTGGTTTGGTTATGGGTCGTCAAAAAATTTGAAGGGATAGGATCGATGCCCACAACAGATTGATCAGGCATTATTTTGCGGAGAATCCCACATACCCGAGTCGTATTTTCGTCGCCGGTTTAGGATGAGCACCGAGTTGTTCAAGCGCATTGCAGAGAAACTAGCGAGCCATGACCGCTTTTTTCAGCAAAGGAGGAATGCCGCCGGAGAGCTCGGGCATAGCACCTTTCAGAAGGTGACAGCCGTTTTGCGTATGTTGGCATACGGTATACCGGCTGATCTAGTTGATGATCACTTGGCTATGGGTGAGAGCCAAGCCATCATGTGTGTCAAGCGCTTCGCAGTCGGAATTGTGCAAGTGTTTGGCGAGGAGTATTTGAGATCTCCCAACGATGAAGATGTCGCAAGGCTTTTAGAGATGAAGAAAGCTCGCGGTTTTCCTGGCATGCTTGGCTCAATAGATTGCATGCATTGGACTTGGAAGAATTGTCCAAAGGCATGGCATGGGCAATTCCACAGCCAAAAAAGGGTTCCACTATAATCCTTGAAGCGGTGGCCGATCAAGAGACTTGGATTTGGCATGCATTCTTTGGAATGCCTGGATCTTTGAATGACATCAATGTTGTCAACCGGTCACCACTGATGAGTAAGATTGCAAATGAGGAGTTGCCACCGGTGCAGTTTGTAGCAAATGGCCGTACATACAACTATGGCTATTATCTAGCGGATGACATCTATCCAAAGTGGCAAACCTTTGTCAAGCCGTTGAAAAAGCCAGAAGGTAAGAAAAATCTTAATTTCCATAATGCTCAGGCGGAGGCTAGAAAATATGTGGAGAGAGCTTTTGGAATTTTGCAAGCCCAATTTGCTATTGTGAGAGGACCGACTAGATTTTGGGATCAGAAGATGCTTTGGTACATAATGCACGCTTGTGTGATCATGTACAACATGATCATCGAGAATGAGCGTGGCCAAGATGTAGACTACTCTCAGTATGAGCTCTTGGGACATCCCGTGCGAGTGCGACGGAGGGCTGAAAGGGTGGCCCATTTTGTTGCCTCATATCATGTCATTCGACGTCCGGCAGCGCATAATGATCTTCAGAAGGATCTCATTGAAGAGTGGTGGGCATGGAATGGACGACAAAGAGCATCATGATTTGTGCATTCGTTATTGTATTGTTGGACTATTTGTTGTGTTTAATTGCACTATTTGTTGTATTGAATGATAAAAATTGTTTGTTTGAGTTGTAATAAACGAAATTGAACTATTTATTTTTGTTTGTTTTGATCTTTTTGCTTCTGTTTTGGAATGCATATGTTGTTTGTGCGAGTCACGCGCACTGCATTTTGGCGCGCTGCTGGAGCGACACGCGCGCTGCATTTTAGCACGGCTGCTGGAGCCAGCGCTGCGCGCCGCGCCAAACCAGGCGATGCGCGCGCGGCATATCTGTTTTTTGCGCGCGGCGCGACCGGCGCCTGTTGGAGATGCTCTAACAGTTGGTAATCAAGGAAAGGAACCATATACTCCCCCTCCCCCTCCAGCCCCCGCGTCGTCCGCTCGGGCAGCTCGGGCGGCTGACCTCGCGCCGCCACCCCCACCCCTCCCCCTATCTCCCTCGCCGCCACCCGAGGAGGTCGCCGGGCAAGCCCGCGTGGTCGCCGGTGACGGTGGCGGCGGGGATCTTGCCGCTCTGTTTTTCTCGTGAAGGGCAGCGGTCGTCGGGGCGGCGGCCCCGGGTGGCGAGGCGTCGGCGTTTGGCTGGCGGCCTCCGTTGATGCTGGTGGCCAGGTTCCTCGGCCGTTCGGGCGACGAGGCCCCTGGTGGTTGGTGGTCGCGGCGTGAGGCCTTCTTCTTCATCAGATCTGAAGGTATGACTCCTCCACCTCTCTTGCTCACTCCCCCCCCCCCATCCATGGTGTCCGACGGCCTTGGTTGTCGGCGCGCTGGCTGGTGAGGTGCTGGTGGCTCAGGTCTGGGTCCGGGGGAAACCCTAGGCCGGCTGGTCCGGCCTCGGCGGCGGCGACGCCCAAGGGTGTCGCTTTCCTTCCTGGAGGCGCCGTGGAGGACCCTCCTTGCCCACCCCTTACCTTGCTCTCGAGCGAAAGCTCAAAATCCTCTTCGGATTGGGCGGTGTCGTCGATGTGTGCATCGTGCTCTCCCTGGAGACACCGCCTGGGGATGCTGCAGGTTTGGGTGAGTGTTGCCTTGGTGTGGAGGCATATGTCAGCTACTTTGTCCTCTCTACAGCAGCTAGCGATGCCATGATTTACAGATCCGGCGTCCCCTTTGGTGGTTTCTCTCCGGCGTGGCTGGCAGCCGTGTTGTTGAGTACCCGATTCTTCTCTGCGGCGGCTGATTTTGCTCTTGTGATGCTCGCTGCTGTGGCTTGGCTCGGTGCTGTTTCATCCTCTTCGATTGCCCCAAGTGGCTTTCCCTCTTTGCTAGGTGTCCGCGGGTGGCGGCGTTGTAGCTGGCGTGGTGTGCTTTTGGCTTCGTGCAGGTCAGGCGACGTGTTCTTCACGAGTGGCCGTGAAGTCGGCTCCTATCCTAGCTCTAGGGTGAGCGTCTCTCTTGCCGACGGTGCGGCGCTCGAGTCAGGAAGAGAGGGTAGGGGCCCTCTTCGGCATCTGAGGAGGTAGGAGCTGTCCTTTCTCCGCCTGATGTTACAAACACAATCTTGGTTCTGCCCTTAGCAGTTGGCTGATCCTTGGCTACCTACTCTGTTTGGTTGTCCTGGCCCTTAGTGTAGTGGGCAGCGACATTAGCAAGCTGTGCTCCTTTTTCTATTTTTGTGCTTGTTAGTGTGTGTTGCATTGTAAGCTGCTCCATCACGGAAAATGCCAACGGAGGCCGAGCTCCAGTGAGCTCGTTTTCAATTTTTATTTTTTTGGAGCGTGAAAAATTCCAAATTTATTTTTTGAACACACATGCACATGTATACTATGTATATGCAAAATTTCATAGTATTATACGTTTACATGTGGCGTACAGGAAAAATACAAATGCACATTTTTTAATGGGCCTTTTATTTTTGTTATTGGGCCAGAAATTTGTTATTTTTGTACAGCCTACGAATCACAACATTTTTCGACGAAATTTAACACGTTCTTGCGGAATACATGTAAGTTTTTATGGTATTTTTTTCAGATTTTTTTGGAACTTTTAAATACGCTTTTTAATTTTTTTCAAAATACCGAGCTCACTGGAGCTCGGCCTCCAAAAATCCGCACTCGCTTCATCAGTCCTTTGTATCTTTTTTCTTCTTTGTTTGCCTTGTTGGTTTTCTGTAATGCCTGGCCGGTTGATGACTTTATTAATTCAAAGTCGGACACTTCTTGAGCCTTCGTTCTAAAAAGAGATCCGGAGAGTCTACACCGTAAAGCCACCTGCCCATATTTGACTTCACCAGCGTGCTCCCTGCTACGTATTCCGGCCCTCCTGGCCCGTTCATGGCGTGGTCAGCAGCGTGGGTCGCCAAGATGGCCTCATGGTCATCATGGACGCGAGGAGGAAGACAATGATAGCGTGGAACCGACCCAAGTTGGGGTTCATGAATCTCTCCGTCTATTCAGAGTTCATCGTAGGCGGAGGCATGCAGCAGAGGTGTTGGGCGCGAGAAGCAAGACAACAATCCGGTGGTAAGAGCAAAGACGAAAACTGTTCCGTAGTAAGAGCTCCATTTAATTAAGTTGGGGTTTGCAACTTTGCATCGTAATTAAGTGGATGAGGGGCCAAATATAACGCACGCGCGTAAAGGAGCAGGGCTGAAATATAACAGCCCAACAAAGAATGCAAAATATATTCATTCAAAAAAGAAAAAATGTACAGTATACTGTTTGTGCCATATGGGTGTAGAATGGACTGGAGAGCATAGATGCACCATGCACGGTAGGTCGTGTCAGTCCCAAACCCAAACCCAACGGACCCGAAATAGTAGGGCACTGCAAAGCGATCAGACCACATAATCAACATGGTACCAGCAGGGGTATGGGTATGGGTAATACGTGCCCAAACCCGCACCCGTCTCAATATTTTTCATCCAAATCTGTACCCGTACCCGCACCCTGGGTTTTAAATTGTAACCATACCTGTACCCGGCCGGGTACGGGTAATACCCACGGATAAAAATACACATCTCGGCATTTATATTTTAGCATGTTCAATATTGAGTAAACAATCATCAAGACAAATAATCCATTGATACATCATACACACTAGAAGAACGCCCATGCGTTGCAACAGGGTCAAATTAATTTTAAGAGTTCAATATTAATCATGTTAATATTACATTTAATATTCTCAAACATATCAAGTGACATTGGCGATCTTTTTTACTATCAAATCCTCACACACACACACTCTCCCCCCCCCCCCCCCCCTCTCCTCTCTCTCTCAACGGGGCCGGGGTATACCTAGTCTAATGGTCCACTATCTTTATTTCTTCGCCTCCCCAATCCAAGCTCGCCACCTCTGTCATGACACATCCAGTTGACAATCCCTCCCTCCACTCCCACTCAAACACGTACTTAAATTATCTAGGGATGACAATGCCTCATATTTGGTTTCTATTATTGGGCATTCAACCGATTCACATCCCCGTTTTATCATGGTACAACGGACGATGTCATGGAAATGGGTCAACCACAATCACATCACTCAAGATATTCAAATACAATGTTGGGATGTTGCCTATAGCTTCATTTAATTGTCATTTTTTTGTATAGTATAGTTTATCCAAAATTATTGTTCAATGGAATCCTATTGCATATCGTTATTGTTAAAAAAACAAAAAATTTGAACCAAATAAATGCAGTCAACTTACAAAACTGATAAATAGACTGCATTGGTAAAGAAGGAAATTATGAATTAAACGTTTCTTACAGATTTACGAGTACACTAAAAAGCTCCCTTTGATCACGAAGTCGTCGTACCATCCAAGCTCCTCCACTCTTAGACTTCATATCCCTCTGTTCATATTTCATAAAAAAAATTAAAATAAGTACAGAGAGATCATGTTTAGCTTCTTTAAATGCTTGCATTAAATAGAAAATGATTTTTTTTAAACAAATGTCAAAGTCTAGATTTAACCATGCTACATGCACAAAAGAATAAAAATTCTCTCTCTAATACGAATGAATCATACATGCATATGTTTCTCAATAAAAAACAAAAAACATTTATCTTGCTGCCGAAGGTGAATTGTTGTTTCCTGATGATTGCTAGAGTGGAATTCCATACAATTGCAGGGGGGAAAACTTGATATTTTTCGCTGTGAAACTCATGAGCTAGTTATGCAGTGATACGTCTCCAACGTATCTATAATTTTTGATTGCTCCATACTATATTATCTACTGTTTTCGACTATATATTGGACTTTATTTTCCACTTTTATATTATTTTTGGGACTAACCTATTAACCGGAGGCCCAGCCCAGAATTCCTGTTTTTTGCCTATTTCAGTGTTTCGGATAAATGGACTATCAAACTGAGTCCAAACGGAATAAAATCTTCGGAAACGTGATTTTCTCACCGAACGTGATCCAGGAGACTTAGACCCTACTGCAAGGGATCAAAGAGGTGGTCACGAGGGTGCCCCCCTAGGGCGCGCCCCCCTGCCTCGTGGGCCCCTCGGTGCTCCACCGACGTACTCCTTCCTCCTATATATACATGCGTACCCCCAAACGATCAGAACAGGAGCCAAAAACCTAATTCCACCGCCGCAACTTTCTGTATCCACGAGATCCCATCTTGGGGCCTGTTCCGGAGCTCCGCCGGAAGAGGGCCGTCATCACGGAGGGCTTCTACATCATCATAGCCTCTCCGATGAAGTGTGAGTAGTTTACCTCAGACCTTCGGGTTCATAGTTAGTAGCTAGATGGCTTCTTCTCTCTCTTTGAATCTCAATACAAAGTTCTTCCCCTCTCTCGTGGAGATCTATTTGATGTAATCTTCTTTTTGCGGTGTGTTTGTTGAGACCGATGAATTGTGGGTTTATGATCAAGTCTATCTATGAATAATATTTGAATCTTCTCTGAATTCTTTTATGCATGATTGGTTATCTTTGCAAGTCTCTTCGAATTATCCGTTTGGTTTGGCCAACTAGATTGGTAGTTCTTGCCATGGGAGTACCCAGTGACAAAAGGGGCAGCAAGGCACGTATTGTATCGTTGCCATCGAGGATAACAAGATGGGGTTTATTTCATATTGCATGAATTTATCTCTCTACATCATGTCATCTTGCTTAAGGCGTTACTCTGTTTTTAACTTAATACTCTAGATGCATGCTGGATAGCAGTCGATGAGTGGAGTAATAGTAGTAGATGCAGAATCGTTTCGATCTACTTGTCATGGACGTGATGCCTATATACATGATCATGCCTAGATATTCTCATAATTATGCTCAATTCTATCAATTGCTCAATAGTAATTTGTTCACCCACCGTAGAATACTTATGCTCTTGAGAGAAGCCACTAGTGAAACCTATGGCCCCCGGGTCTATTCTCATCATATCAATCTCCATCACTTTTATATTGTTTTGTTATTTACTTTGCTTTTACTTTTTACTTTGCATCTTTATATCAAAAATACCAAAAATATTCTATCTATCAGATCTCACTCTCGTAAGTGACCGTGAAGGGCTTGACAACCCCTAATCGCGTTGGTTGCGAGTAGCTATCGCTTTGTGCAGGTACGAGGGACTTGAGCGTGGGCTCCTACTGGATTGATACCTTGGTTCTCAAAAACTGAGGGAAATACTTACGCTACTCTGCTGCATCATCCCTTCCTCTTCGGGGAAAACCAACGCAGGCTCAAGACGTAGCAAGAACGATTTCTGGCACCGTTGCCGGGGAGTCTACGCAAAAAGTCAATATACCAAGTACCCATCACAATCCCTATCTCTCGCATTACATTATTTGCCATTTGCCTCTCGTTTTCCTCTCCCCCCAATTCACCCTTGCCATTTTATTCGCCCTCTCTCTCTATCCTCCCTCTCTGTTTGCCTCTTTTGTCCGCTTGCTTTTTGTTTGCTCATGTGTTAGATTGCTTGTTTGTCGCGATGGCTCAACCAAGATTTGGTGATCTTCACCTTAAAAGGTTAGAGGAGATCGAAAACAACGTTAGGAAGTTTATGGTTTTGCAATTTGAGCAAAATAATTTCTTTGGAAACGGGCTTAAAGAACAAAAAAGTTTTATGAGTTATATGAATAAAGGGCTCGATGATATGTCTAAAGAATTTGAGGGTATAAGATCCCAGATTGCTCGTCTAGAGAAGATGACTGCTGAAATTTCGGATATGCAAGCCATCTTAGTCAATAAGATGGCCGCTAAACCGAATATCTATGAAAATCAAGATGAAGATCTAAAAGTTATTGATGTGTCTCCAATTAAATCTTTATTTTGCAATATGAATCTTGATGAAACTGAATATGATCTTCCTTTACCTAGAAGGCATTCTAAAAATTCAGAGTATTTAGATTTTAATGATGAGATTGATGAAAGTGGGATTGAAAGAAATAAAAATCTAGATGTTGCTAAACCCACTATATTGGATTTCAAGGAATTTAATTATGAAAGTTGCTCTTTGATTGATTTTATTTCCTTGTTGCAATCCATGCTAAATTCTCCACATGCTTATAGTCAAAATAAAGCCTTTACCGAACATATTGTTGATGCCTTGATGCAATCTTATGAAGAAAAACTTGAGTTGAAAGTTTCTATCCCTAGAAAACTCTATGATGAGTGGGAACCAACTATTAAAATTAAAATTAAAATTAAAGATCATGAGTTTTATGCTTTGTGTGATTTGGGTGCTAGTGTCTCTACTATTCCCAAGACTCTGTTTGATTTACTAGATTTCCGTAATTTTGATGATTGCTCCCTAAACTTGCATCTTGCAGATTCCACTATTAAGAAACCTATGGGAAGAATTAATGATGTTATTATTGTTGCAAATAGGAATTATGTGCCTGTAGATTTCATTGTTCTTGATATAGATTGCAATCCTTCTTGCCCTATTATTCTTGGTAGACCTTTCCTTAGAACGGTTGGTGCGATTATTGATATGAAAGAAGGGAATATTAGATTTTAATTTCCATTAAAAAGGGCATGGAACACTTTCCAAGAAAGAAAATAAAATTACCATATGAAACTATCATGAGAGCCACTTATGGATTGCCTACCAAAGACGGCAATACCTAGATCTATTCTTGCTCGTTATGCCTAGCTAGGGGCGTTAAACGATAGCGCTTGTTGGGAGGCAACCCAATTTTATTTTTATTCCTTTTTGCTCCTGTTTAGTAATAAATAAATTATTTAGTCTCTGTTTTGTTTGTGTTTTTTGTGTTTAATTAGTGTTTGTGCCAAGTAGAACCGTTGGGAAGACTTGGGGAAAGTCTTGTTGAACTTGCTGTAAAAAACAGAAACTTTAGCGCTCACGAGAACTGCTGTCATTTTTATTTGAAGAGTGATATTTAGTTAATTCTTTTTGCAGATGATTAATAGATAAATTACTCACGTCTAGCAATTTATTTTAGAATTTTTGGTGTTCCATATCTTGCGCTAGATACAGATTACTACAGACTGTTCTGTTTTTGACAGATTCTGTTTTTCGTGTGTTGTTTGCTTATTTTGATGAATCTATGGCTAGTAAAATAGTTTATAATCCATAGAGAAGTTGGAATACAGTAGGTTTAACACCAATATAAATAAGGAATGAGTTCATTACAGTACCTTGAATTGGTCTTTTGTTTTCTTTCGCTAACGGAGCTCACGAGTTTTTTATTTTGAGTTTTGTGTTGTGAAGTTTTCAAGTTTTGGGTGAATTCTTTTGATGGATCATGGAACAAGGAGTGGCAAGAGCCTAAGCTTGGGGATGCCCATGGCACCCCCAAGATAATCCAAGGACACCAAAAAGTCAAAGCTTGGGGATGCCCCCGGAAGGCATCCCCTCTTTCGTCCACTTCCATCGGTAATTTACTTGGAGCTATATTTTTATTCACCAACATGATATGTGTTTTGCTTTGAGCGTCTTGTATCATTTGTGTCTTTGTTTGTTAGTATTCCACAATCATCCTTGCTGTACACACCTTTTGAGAGAGCCATACATGAATTAAAATTTGATAGAATACTCTATGTGCTTCACTTATATCTTTTGAGCTAGATAGTTTTGCTCTACGTGGTTCACTTATATTCTTTTGAGCTAGATAATTTTGCTCTATGTGCTTCACTTATATCCTTTTGAGCTAGATAATTTTTCTCTATGTGCTTCACTTAGATCTTTTAGAGCATGGTGGTGGGTTTGTTTTAAACAAACTATTGATTTCTCATGCTTTCACTTAAATTAATTTGAGAGTCTCTTAATAGCATGGTAATTTGCCTAATAATAATATGCTTGGTATTCAAGATTTGTGAAACTTTCTTTTGAGTGTGTTGAATACTAAGAAAATATTGAAGCATTATAATTGTTTTGAGATATGGAGGTGATAATATCAAAGTCATGCTAGTTGAGTAGTTGTGAATTTAAAGAATACTTGTGTTGAAGTTTGTGATTCCCGTAGCATGCATGTATGGTGAACCGTTATGTGATGAAGTCGGAGCATGATTTATTTATTGATTGTCTTCCTTATGAGTGGCGGTCGGGGACGAGGGATGGTCTTTTCCTACCAATCTATCCCCCTAGGAGCATGCGCGTAATACTTTGCTTTGATAACTTCTAAATTTTTGCAATAAGTATATGGGTTCTTTATGACTAATGTTGAGTCCATGGATTATACACACTCTCACCCTTCCACCCTTGCTAGCCTCTCTAATACCGCGCAACTTTCGCCGGTATCAGACACTTACCATATACCTTCCTCAAAACAGCCACCATACCTACCTATTATAGCATTTTCATAGCCATTCCGAGATATATTGCCATGCAACTTTCCACCATCTAGTTCATCATGACACACTTCATCCTTGTCATATTGCATATCCTGGTACACCGCCAGATGCATTCACATAGAGTCATATTTTGTTCTTAGTATTGAGTTGTAATCATTGAGTTATAAGAAAAATAAAAGTGTGATGATCATCATTATTAGAGCATTGTCCCAGTGAGGAAAGAATGATGGAGACTATGATTCCCCCATAAGTCGGGATGAGACTCCGGACGAAAAAAAGAGGCCAAAGAAGCCCAAATAAAAAGAGGCCAAAAAGAGAAAAGGCCCAAACAAAAAAATGAGAGAAAAAGAAAGAAGGGACAATGTTACTATCCTTTTACCACACTTGTGCTTCAAAGTAGCACCATGATCTTCATAGTAGAGAGTCTCTCATGTTATCACTTTCATATACTAGTGGGAATTTTTCATTATAGAATTTGGCTTGTATATTCCAATGATGGGCTTCCTTAAATTTTCCTAGGTCTTCATGAGCAAGCAAGTTGGATGCACACCCACTTAGTTTTTTTTGAGCTTTCATATACTTATAGCTCTAGTGCATCTGTTGCATGGCAATCCCTGCTCACTCACATTGATATCTATTGATGGGCATCTCCATAGCCCGTTGATATGCCTAGTTGATGTGAGACTATCTTCTCCTTTTTGTCTTCTCCACAACCACCATTCTATTCCACCTATAGTGCTATATCCATGGCTCACGCTCATGTATTGCGTGAAGATTGAAAAAGTTTTGAAAAAGTTAGAGTATGAAACAATTGCTTGGCTTGTCATCGGGGTTGTGCATGATTTAAATACTTTGTGTGGGGAAGATGGAGCATAGCCAGACTATATGATTTTGTAGGGATAACTTTCTTTGGCCATGTTATTTTGAGAAGACATGATTGCTTTGTTAGTATGCTTGAAGTATTATTATTTTCTATGTCAATATAAACTTTTATCTTGAATCTTTCTAATCTGAATATTCATACCACAATTAAGAAGATTTGCATTGAAATTATGCCAAGTAGCACTCCGCATCAAAAATTCTTTTTTATCATTTACCTACTCGAGGACGAGCAGGAATTAAGCTTGGGGATGCCTGATACGTCTCCAACGTATCTATAATTTTTTATTGCTCCATGCTATATTATCTACTGTTTTGGACTATATTGGGCTTTATTTTCCACTTTTATATTATTTTTGGGACTAACCTATTAACTGGAGGCCCAGCCCAGAATTGTTGTTTTTTTGCCTATTTCAGTGTTTCGGATAAACGGAATATCAAACGGAGTCCAAACAGAATAAAATCTTCAAAAACGTGATTTTCTCACCGAACGTGATCCAGGAGACTTGGACCCTACTACAAGGGATCAAAGAGGTGGTCACGAGGGTGGGGGCGCGCCCCCTGCCTCGTGGGCCCCTCGGTGCTCCACCGACGTACTCCTTCCTCCTATATATACACACGTACCCCCAAACGATCAGAATAGGAGCCAAAAACCTAATTCCACCGCCGCAACTTTCTGTATCCACGAGATCCCATCTTGGGGCCTGTTCCGGAGCTCCGCCGGAAGAGGGCCGTCATCACGGAGGGCTTCTACATCATCATAGCCTCTCCGATGAAGTGTGAGTAGTTTACCTCAGACCTTCGGGTCCATAGTCAGTAGCTAGATGGCTTCTTCTCTCTCTTTGAATCTCAATACAAAGTTCTCCCCCTCTCTCGTGGAGATCTATTCGATGTAATCTTCTTTTTGCGGTGTGTTTGTTGAGACCGATGAATTGTGGGTTTATGATCAAGTCTATCTAGGAATAATATTTAAATCTTCTCTGAATTCTTTTATGCATGATTGGTTATCTTTGCAAGTCTCTTTGAATTATCCGTTTGGTTTGGCCAACTAGATTGGTAGTTCTTGCCATGGGAGAAGTGCTTAGCTTTGGGTTCGATCTTGCGGTGTCCTTTCCCAGTGACAGAAGGGGCAGCAAGGCACGTATTGCATCGTTGCCATCGAGGATAACAAGATGGGGTTTATTTCATATTGCATGAATTTATCTCTCTACATCATGTCATCTTGATTAAGGCGTTACTCTGTTTTTAACTTAATACTCTAGATGCATGCTGGATAGCGGTCGATGAGTGGAGTAATAGTAGTAGATGCAGAATCGTTTCGATCTACTTCTCACGGACGTGATGCCTATATACATGATCATGCCTAGATATTCTCATAATTATGCTCAATTCAATCAATTGCTCAACAGTAATTTGTTCACCCACCGTGAATACTTATGCTCTTGAGAGAAGCCACTAGTGAAACCTATGGCCCCCGGGTCTATTCTCATCATATCAATCTCCATCACTTTTATATTGTTTTGTTATTTACTTTGCTTTTACTTTTTACTTTGCATCTTTATATCAAAAATACCAAAAAAATTCTATCTATCAGATCTCACTCTCGTAAGTGACCGTGAAGGGCTTGACAACCCCTAATCGCGTTGGTTGCGAGTAGCTATCGCTTTGTGCAGGTATGAGGGACTTGAGCGTGGGCTCCTACTGGATTGATACCTTGGTTCTCAAAAACTGAGGGAAATACTTACGCTACTCTGCTGCATCATCCCTTCCTCTTCGGGGAAAACCAACGCAAGCTCAAAACGTAGCATGCAGCAGTTCTAGCAGGAGTCTATATGGCAGACAATTTTGAAAGATTGTGGATGTCGCCTAGAGGGGAGATGAATAGGCGCTTTAAAATAATTACGGTTTAGGCTTGAACAAATGCGGAATAAACCTAACGGTTAATTTGTCAAGCACAAAACCTACAACAACTAAGCTCACCTATGTGCACCAATAACTTATGCTAAGCAAGATAAACTACTAGGTGATAGCAAGATATATGACAAGAAACAATATGGCTATCACAAATTAAAGTGCATAAGTAAAGAGCTCGGGTAAGAGATAACCGAGGCAAGCGGAGACGACGATGTATCCCGAAGTTCACATCCTTGCGGATGCTAATATCCATTTGGAGTGGTGTGGAGGCACAATGCTCCCCAAGAAGCCACTAGGGCCACCGTAATTTCCTCACGCCCTCGCACAATGCAAGATGTCGTGATTCCACTAAGGGACCCTTGAGGGCGGTCACCGAACTTGTACAAATGGCAACCCTTGTGGGCAGTCACCGAACCTGTACACTTCGCCAACCCTTGGGGGCGGTCACCGGTACCTGTCAAATTGCTCAGGGCGATCTCCACAACCTAATTGGAGACCCCGACGCTTGCCCGGAGCTTTACACCACAATGATTGAGCTTCGAACAGCACCAACCATCTAGGGCACCCAAGCACCCAAGAGGAACAAGCTCAAGGGTACCAATCACCCAAGAGTAATAAGCTTCTCAACTTGTAACTTCCACGTATCACCGTGGAGAACTCAAACCGATGCACCAAATGCAATGACAAGGGCACACGAAGTGCCCAAGTCCTTCTCTCTCAAATCCCACCGAAGCAACTAATGCTAGGGAGGAAAATGAGAGGAAGAACAAGAAGGAGAACACCAAGAACTTCAAGATCTAGACCCAAGGGGTTCCCCTCACATAGAGGAGAAAGTGATTGGTGGAAATGTGGATCTAGATCTCCTCTCTCTTTTCCCTCAAAACTAGCAAGAATCCATGGAGGGATTGAGAGACAACAAGCTCGAAGAAGGTCAACAATGGGGGAAGAACACGAGCATAAAGGATAAAGTTCATTGGGGAAGAAGACCCCCTTTTATAGGTGGGGAAAAAATCCAACCGTTATGTGTTGGGGATCGTTGCAGAAATTAAAAAATTTCTACGCATCACCAAAATCAATCTATGGAGAGACTAGCAACGAGAGAGAGAGAGAGAGGAGTGCATCTTCATACACTTGAAGATCGCGAGACGGAAGCGTTACAAGAACGTGGATGAAGGAGTCGTACTCGTAGCGATTCAGATCGCGGTTGATTCTGATCTAAGTGCCGAACAACGGCGCTTCCGCGTTTAACACACGTGCAGCACGGGGACGTCTCCTCCTTCTTGATCCAGCAAGGGGGAAGGAGAAGTTGGGGAAGAACTCTGGAGCATGACAGCGTGGTGGTGGAGCTTGTAGTTCTCCGGCAGGGCTTCGCCAAGCTCAACGGAGGAGGAGGGGGTGTAGGAGAGGGGGAGGGCTGCGCCTTGGATGAGGTGCTGCTGCCCTCCCTCATCCCCTCTATTTATAGGGCGAAGGGGGTGAGGGAGTCCTGGATTAGGGGGTCCTCGGACAGCCGGACTATATACTTTGGCCGGACTGTTGGACTATGAAGATACATGATTGAAGACTTCGTCCCGTGTCCGGGTGGGACTCTCCTTTGTGTGAAAGGCAAGCTTGGCAATTCAGATATGTAGATCTCCTCCCTTGTAACCGACTCTGTGTAACCCTAGCCCCCTCCGGTGTCTATATAAACCGGAGGGTTTACTCCATAGGACAAGAACAATCATAATCACAGGCTAGCTTCTAGGTTTTGGCCTCTACGATCTCGTGGTAGATCAACTCTTGTAATACTCATATCATCAAGATCAATCAAGCAGGAAGTAGGGTATTACCTCCATCGAGAGGGCCCAAACCTGGGTAAACATTGTGTCCCCCGCCTCCTGTTACCATCAGCCTTAGACGCACAGTTCGGGACCCCTACCCGAGATCCGCCGGTTTTGACACCAACATTGGTGCTTTCATTGAGAGTTCCACTGTGCCGTCAAGATAAGGCATGATGGCTCGTCTGGTTGTCAAGGACAACATTACCTCTGGGGGAGCCCTGGCTGTAGGCCAAACTCTCCGACTAGGCGGCTTCGTCATGACCGCACGTTCGGCTGTCGTGCCGACGATGACTTCTCGGGTCATCAAAAACAGCCTCCACGTCAACTCGGGATTCACCGAGCAGATGGATCCAACTGAGCTCTCTTCCTTGAACGAGCTCTTGGATCGCATCGCCGCCTTGGGAGTCGCTACGGACTATGATCGGATCGGGCTTAAAACCGACCAAAGGGAGATTAACTCTCCGTCGGTCACCCATCAGATAGCGGTGGTGGAGGAGCGATGCAGCTATTCTTCCTCTATTTTGAGGACAAACTATGTCTGGATTCCCGAGCTCTCCGAGCCGGATACCCGTCTACGGGAGGACATGGCCCAAGCTTCGAACCTAGAATCGGACAGCGGGCCAGAACTATGGTGCAACGTCCCGGAGCCCGAATTGCCAAGCTCGGAAACTCCTCTACCCCTGGGTCTCAGATCGGGTCAGGGTTTGGACCTAAATCTACCCACCCACCCTCACATAAGTGATCTTTCCCACATTAGACAAGAGCCCCAAGAGACAGTACATCACTATTGGGCCAGATTCCTCCTTGTAATGAGCAAGGTCAAGGACTGTCGCGAGGAAGACGCAATTTCATTCTTTTGCAAAAATTGCACGGACAAGGGAATCCTCAACGCCATGAGTCGCCGTGACATAGTACACTTCGCTGACTTGGCGGCCATAGTACAGAAGTACTGTGCGATGGAAAGCACCTGGAAAACCCAAACAAAATTCTGGGATCCTCCGGCTCTCACTAAACACTCTGTCCGAACTAAAAGGGTGTACCCTCGTAAGTCACTCGATCCAATTACAAAGAAACCAAAGCCCACTACAGGGCGAGGAACCGTATTGGAGGGATGGCTCAATGGACCATGCAAAATTCACGGTACACCGGATACCATGCCAACACATAGCCTTAGAGCATGTTGGATACTCCGGCAAGTGGCCAAGAGCGGCGAGGACCTCCTCCTCAATAATACCACAGAGCACCATCCCGTGGAAAATAACAATACAGTACTGACAGTCTTCGAGACTTTTGCTCAAATAATAGGCGCAAGCGAGCACTCCGCAGCCTCGCCGAAGTATGCCACGTTGCAACAATAAATCCATCGAACGACACGGCTATAACCTTCAATGCCAGTGATGAACCTTAATTCCGAATAGCCCGAGCACCAGCCGCTTTGGTCCTTAGTCCAATTATGGACGGCTTCCGGCTTACTAAAGTCCTTCTTGATTATTATTTGTATTTTATTTTGAGGTTTTAGATCTTGTGGTTATCTTCGTGACAAGCTCTAGTACATCGAAAACGGATTTCATATGCTTCTTCTATCGCGTTTTCGGTGTTGGAGGTTTTACCGGTCTTTTTCGAGGAAGGGTTCTCACCATTTTATCTTGGGACTTTTCTAATTTCCTTCTTATTGTTAGTTCTTTCAAGATTGTGTTAGCCCTTGTCACTAGCTTTCCAACAAACTTGGTTTCATTGAATTTGGAGTCCGTTTGCAGAAATTGTGGTAGTTTTGGTGTTCTGAAAAGGTTGTAGCGGTACTATCGCGGACAGGAGCGGATGTAATTTTTTACTACCGCTCCAGAGCGGTACTACTGCGGCAGTACCGCTCCGGACCAAAAACTCGTCACAAGTCCAACAGTGGTAGGCACGGATGTATTTTTTTCGTACCGCTCTCAAGTAGTAGTACCGCTACCCTTTGAGGTAGTATCGCTACCCCCTGCGGTAGTACCGTGAGGTCGAGCGGTAGTACCGCTCTGTGTGGGCTGTGAGCATAACGGTTGGATTTTTTCCCACCTATAAAAGGGGGTCTTCTTCCCCAATGAACCTCATCTCTTGAGCTCGTGTTCTTCCCCCATTGTTGACCTTCTTCGAGCTTGCTAACTCTCAATCCCTCCGTGGATTCTTACTAGTTTTTGAGGGAAAAGAGAGAGGAGATCTAGGTCCACATTTGCACCAATCACTTTCTCCTCTATGTCAGGGGAACCCCTTGGATCTAGTTCTTGGAGTTCTTGGTGTTCTCCTTGTTCTTCCTCTCATTTTCCTCCCTAGCATTAGTTGCTTTGGTGGGATTTGAGAGAGAAGGACTTGGGCACTCCGTGTGCCCTTGCCATTGCATTTGGTGCATCGGTTTGAGTTCTCCACGGTGATACGTGCAAGTTACAAGTTGAGAAGCTTATTACTCTGGGTGATTGGTACCCTTGAGCTTGTTCCTCTTGGGTGCTTGGGCGCCCTAGAAGGTTGGTGGTGTTCGGAGCTCAATCATTATGGTGTAAAGCTCCAGGCAAGCATCGGGTTCTCCAATTAGGTTATGGAGATCGCCCCGAGCAATTTGGCGGGTTTCGGCGACCGCCCCCAAGGGTTGCCAAAGTGTTCGGGTTTGGTGACCGCCCCCAAGGGTTGCCATTTGTACGGGTTCGGTGACCGCCCTCAAGGGTCCCTTAATGGAATCACGGCATCTTGCATTGTGCGAGGGTGTGAGGAGATTACAGTGGCCCTAGTGGCTTCTTGGGGAGCATTGTGCCTCCACACCGCTCCAAACGGAGATTAGCATCCGCAAGGATGTGAACTTCGGGATACATCGTCGTCTCCACGTGCCTGTTATCTCTTACCCGAGCTCTTTACTTATGCAGTTTACTTTGTGATAGCCATATTATTTCTTGTCATATATCTTGCTATCACCTAGTAGTTTATCTTGCTTAGCATAAGTTGTTGGTGCACATAGGTGAGCCTAGTTGTTGCAGGTTTCGTGCTTGAAAAATTAACCGCTAGATTTATTCTGCATTTGTTCAAGCCTAAACGGTAATTATTTTAAAGCGCCTATTCACCCCCCCCCCTCTAGGCGACATCCACGATCTTTCAGGAGGAAAACCGGGGCAGGGAGAGGAAAATCGGGGAGGCCTGGGGCTACCGTAAGGGGAGGGAAGGATGAAAGGGTGGGACGAAGTTTTGACATAAGATGGGAAACCGACGAAAAAACCGACGAAATTGAGAGGTGGGAGGGAGGACAAAAAAAACAGGGGAGGTGGGATGAAAATTAACCGCGAAGACTACCAACTGAGACATTAGGAGTGGAGATTCGTTACTAGACGAATCATCAACACATTCATACATCGTAGAGATTAAGAAAAGGTGTTAAATGTGGAGTGCAAAATTACTCACCAAATTGGACGCTTCTCATGCTTCGCCCTTTTCATTGGCGGAGCACATGCGTTTTTCATAGGAGTAGCCGGACGTTGCATAGGGCAACCGCGACCACGACCATTCCCCTCCTTGTAGTCACCGCGACATCTAGGCATTTTCCCTTTTGAAGGTGGCTGGAGACGCAAGGGAGACGACAACAAATCTACTTCACGAGTTGTACTTAGGGCCTGGTAACTTCGTTTTTTTCTCAATCTAGCCAATGACACATGGGGCCTACTTGATATGGTGTAGTAGTATGCGGGATTGCGGGTATGGGTATTGCCTTCCCGTACCCGTTCCCGCCTTACCCGATGGGTACAATTTTTTCCCATTTAGAAACCCATAGGTATTTTTATTTTCCATACCCTTACCCCAATAGGATTTTTACCTGTCGGGTTCGCGGGTAGCAGGTACCCATTGCCATGTTGAAGCACATTCTAGGACGCACATTGGAGGATCACAAGCGGCTTGACATCAGATGCCCGACAAAGTGTCCAAACTAGAAAGGTACTAATTGTCCCCTACACCCATGCATTCATTTTAAACTTCCAATCTAAGCCTCTCATTTTTTTGCGGGAGTTCCAATCTAAGCCTCTCATTTTTTTTTGCGGGAGTTCCAATCTAAGCCTCTGAGGCCAAGCTAACTGTACCCTACGAATCGATACATATAAAAGTTTTAAATTTGTTGAGTAAAACCGAGGCACTTCATCTTGTTGGATCCTATTTAGCGCTTAAGGCGCCGGTTCTTGTTGGATCCTATTTAGCGCTTAAGGCGCCGGTTTTAGGCCATTGTATTTTTCACCGGTTCAAATTTCACAGAGTTTTCCTGTGCGTTTTTTCTTTCTGTTTTTTCTGGTTTGTATTTTTCTTTTGCATTTTTTTATTTTACCATTTTTTCTTTTTCATGAAATTTCATTTGAATTTGTGAAAGAATATTAAATTTGAGAACAAAATCCAAATCCGCAAACTTTTTCCCAAATTTACAAACATTTTTCAAACTCGCAAAGTTTGTAAAATTCAGGAATAATGTTTAAATTCACAAAAAAACTGTCAAACTCATGAACGTTTCTAAAATTCATGAAATTTTAAAAATTCAAATTCAAAAATTCAAATTTGAAACATTTGTTTTACAAACTCGTGAACTTTTTGCAAATTTATGAACTTTTTAAAATTCAAAATCATGAACAATTTCAAATACTTTAACTTTGTCGAACTCTTGAATTATTTAAAAAATCAAATTAGTTTTTAACGCGTTATTTTTAAAAATTCATAAACTTTTAAAATTTTGAATCAGTGAAAATTTCCAAAATTGTTAACATTTTCCAAATTGATGATCTTTTTCAAATTTGCCATTTTTTTCCAAACTATCAAGTGGGCATGTGTGTTGCGACGGGGGAAAACAACGGTCACCGTGCAAACCCGAGACAATTTTTAGTCCTACTCGACTTCATATGTTTAAGCTAACCTTATTTTGAACCTGGTGGATCATATATTTATGTAAGATAGTTCCTTTACAAGTAAAAAAAAAGAAACCAACAGTCAAATATTGGGTTGTTATATGTTTCTCAAACGACAATATATACGATGTTTGCTGCTTCTCTCCATAGTACCATTTTTTAGGCTCCACAAACTATTAATAATTATGTTAGCCAATAAATCATGGGAAGTAGATGCAGCATAGCATAACATACCACATGATTTTGTAAACACACCACTGAATATATCGAGTAGGGCTACTTAATAAAAAAAATCTCCAAATACGTACATGTTTATTATGACCACTCTGATGCTATTTCCTATAGTCTTCGAATGATTTTAAAAAAAGTTTTCCTTGATGTCAGAGATGAATAATTTAAACATATAGTATTTTTTTCCAAAAATTAAATTATTATTCCAATTTGACACAAAGTAAGGAAATGGCACATATGTTTGCCCTAAAAAATGAGAACATGTTCATATAGTTGATACAACCACAACTTGAAGGCTGCAGAGCGAGGCGGCAAAACCTGTAAGATGCAGCCATGTGAAGCACGATAGAACTGCCACTACAAGATCAGCTCAAATGATCAATAAACAATCATTGAGAGTGAGAAATCCTTGGCCAGCATTTAACACACCCTCTAAGAATAATTTGGGGGGGGGGGGGGGGGTACATTTGCTCTTCAATTCGCATAAACATAATTTTAGAAATGTTTAACATACAAAACTATATCATATTTAGAATCTACACATTGTTCTGAGTAGTTTCCATATATAATATGCTTACTTTGGGGTTACGGTTTGGAAGATATGAATATTTTATAAATATTTGAATCTGCCAAAAAAGGTTAAAAAAAAGTAGCCAGGCCAAAATTGCAAGATCGTACAACCCATCTTTTAAGCGACACTTAGGCGTGACTATTCTATCTTACGCCAACCATAATTAAAGGAGAAAAGGCAAAAAAAAAGGGTGGAGTTGTTGGGATTGAGCCCTGGGTGGAGGAGTTTGGCTCTAGCCACTGGGGTGTTCTCGCAATTGTGAAATTTGAGGTGATAGGCTGATAGCCATACTTGAGCATTCATGATTCATAAATTCGTGATATTTTTCTCCCGAATAAATAGGTAGATTCATGGTATTTTTCCAGATCCACAAATTCGTGAACATTCAAATCCCTGAACTTTTTTCAAACTCGTGAAGTTTTTTCAATCCATAAATTCGTGAACATTTATTCAAATCCGCAAAAAAAAAATGAATTTGTGAACTTTTTGCAAATTCAGCTTTTTCCAAATCCACATATTCGGGAACATTTATTCAAATGCGCGAACTTTTTTCAAATTCATGATTTTTTTTAGACACTTTTTTTGGGACGGATGGAGTACAAGTAGTGATATTAGCCACTGGGCACGTCAAATTTTGACAGGTCGTATCAATTTGGGAGCATCTTTAAAGCTATTGCAGACCAAGATATGAGCGTGAAACAGTCTGACACAAGAATAATTTACTATAGTTGCAAGTATTTCCCATTTTTAGGTAAGTATAGGATGCTTTATTTAGGAAGATGGTCAATCGGTCATGCACAGGACTAACAATTGATGTTGTGATATCGGATCATGCTTCCAAGCATGAAGAAGAAAACTACTCCCTTCGTCCTAAATATAAATTTCTTTAAAGATTCCAGTGCGGACTGCATATGAAGCAAAATGAGTGAATCTACACTCTAAAATAGTCTATACACATCCGTATGCAATCCATATTAAAATCTGTAAAAAGACTCATATTTAAAAACGGAGGCAGTAGAACTCACAGTTTTGTACACAAGAGACGAGCGAGAAACGTTCTGACACAAGAGTAAAAATCACTATACAACAGTCCGGCAAGCTATGTCAATCACAGAAGCAGGGGGTGTGCATGCAACACCTACAAAGAGCAGACAAACCAGGGGAAACTTTTCACCGAGGATATAGCTGACCTACACCCTCGACAGATCAACCAGGGCTTCCACAAAACTAGTACGAGGCAGCAGAAACGGGAGTAAGAACGACACTGACAAAAAACAAGTTACAACACTGCGTTTCCAAGCTGCCTAGAGCTGAACGCAACAGGCATTGTGATTGACAACGATCAAAAACCCTAGGACGTGCGAGCCATAGCCAACTAGCCCTACTGGAACCTGGACGGCGTGGTGGCAGCGGTGCTGCTGTTGCCATCGTAGCAGCTGCTGTGGCCTGATTCTGTCACCGGCTTCCTCGATTTCTCCAGGGGACTGCCTTGGCACGGCCGCAGAGTCCGACGGTCCTGCGAGCAGAGACGGTCAAAGAATTGTGATTTTGAGGGGGGATAAATATAATTTCAGAGTTACTAAGTCCTGGTTTCTGAAACTTTGGATGAGATGCAGAATGACGGTACGACAGCAGAAACATATATACTTCCTCCGTCTCGTAATATAATATAAAGAGCATTAAACGTTTTTATATTATGGGATAGAGGAAGTACTACATTGCATATGTCATCATACTATGTGTTCAGTGTGCTTATGCTGAAGCTGCCAAAACAGCATCGGATCAAGCCACCAAAGACTAGTTCAGGGGGGCAGTATAATTTCAATCTGATAAAAATAACCATGGCGACATGGTGATCTCGAGGTCATCTAGAGTTCTTTTTCGAGATGACAGACAGAGTAATCAACATCCCCAACGGCAGTTCAGAGAGCACAGTCAGGTAGTAACATGGTGATAACTTAACTAATCTCGAGGAATCTGCAATGAAGGCTTGGTCCAAGGTCAGACACTCAACTAGTAATCAGAGCCAGCACCCTGCTATTCTAACCCCCGATGCACCTGCCCTGTCCGTTTCTCCGGACTCCTCAGATGCAGAGGTGTCCACTTTAAAAATCATCAGGCATTTACACACCGATCGGTATAAACTGGCACACATTTTTTACGACGGCAGCCCGGCAATCGCGTGGATTCGGGCATAAGACGTGGAATTGACTTGGTTTTCCAGAAAATTTACGTTGGTACGAGCAAACGAGCGATGAGATTGACTTGATGATAAAGAGGTAGAAGAAGCGGGGAGGCTCACCTCTCGGTAGGGGAAGTCGTCGACCTCGAGCATGTGGATGGCGTGCCCCATCTTGGGCCGCTTCTGCGAGTCGGGATCCACGCACCTCAGCGCCACCAGGAGCGCCTTCTTCAGGGCCTTGGACGACGGCTTCTCCGGCAGCTTCGGGTCCAGGACAGCCTCGTAGTCCCTGTTGCTCACCATCTTCTTCAGCCACTCCACCAGATTCACCTGAAGAGTGAAGAGAGATGCACCCACAGGACACAAGCCATGGTTGAGCTGATTCTGCATTCTGCATGACAGACGAAAACAGACACATTCCGAGCTAGCCTGCCTACCTCCGTGGGAGGCCTGGCGTAGTCGACCGGGCATCTGCCGGAGATGATCTCCATGATGAGCACCCCGAAGCTGTACACGTCGCTCCTCTCGTTCAGCATGCCGGTGCTCGCGTACTCCGGCGCCACGTAGCTGCCAAAAAGAGCAGAGGAGCACAATTCAAATTCAGACACAACTCACATTTTTGGCAATGTATTACACCGATGGATGCATTTAAGGTGCCAAAAATGAAGGAAATATGGAGGTACTACCCAAACGTTCCCATGACCCTGGTGGTGACGTAGTTGCTGTCGGAGCCGAGGAGCTTGGCGAGGCCGAAGTCGGAGACCTTGGAGCTCCACCGCTTGTCCAGCAGTATGTTGCTCGACTTGATGTCCCTGTGCACCACCTTGGGCTCCAGCCCCTCGTGCAGGTACGTGATCCTGAAACCAAACCAGATCAAGATCGCCATTAACCGACCGATCAACGCCGCCGGACCCGGCCGATCAAAGACGGCGATGATAGATGAGTTCACCCACCCTTTGGCCGTGCCGAGCACGATGTCCATCCGGGCGTCCCAGGAGAGCGGGCTGACGGGCCCGACGTCGCCGTGGAGCCACTGCTCCAGGTTGCCATTGTCGACGTACTCGTACACCAGGATCCTGAGGCCACAAGCAAGTGGCGAGTGTCAAGTGTCAAGTGCTGCGTGGTAGGTGAGATTGAGAGGAGCACGTAGCTAGGCACAAAGACGGTGTCGATCCATCATCAACCGATGCGTACCGGTGCGCTCCCTCGACGCAGTAGCCCAGCAGCCGGACGAGGTTCTTGTGGCGGACGCGGCCGATCGCCTCCACCTCCACCGTGAACTCCCTCTCCGCCTGTCCCCTGCGCCGGCCAGCGACATGCGCCAAGAAACACAAAGGCAAACATGTCACGGAGCTAGCCACGCACATGCGCTCTGGTCTGCTCTGTTGGCACGCACGCACCTGTTGTTGAGAAGGTTCTTGACGGCGACCTGGCGGCCGTCGGCGAAGACGCCGAGGTAGACGATGCCGTAGCCGCCCTCGCCGACGACGCGGTCGTGGGCGAAGCCGGCGGTGGCCTCGTCCAGCTCGCGGAGCGTGTACCAGTGGCCCCACCCGAGGTGCGACACCTCGGGCCCGGGGCCCGCCCCCACGGACGACGCCGACGCCGGGTCGGACTGCACGGACCCGGCCTCCGCGTCCGCGCACGCCGCCACCATGCGCCGGTCCTTGCCGGCCTCGATGTGCACGCGCTGCGACCCGTGCGCCACGCTGCCGCACAGCGAGTCGCCGCCGTCCTTGCCGCCGCCGTCCTTGAGGTACGCGGCGCCCATCTCGAGGTAGTGGCGGAGGGAGCCCACGTGGACGGCCACCTCCTGGATCTCCTTGGACACCGGCGGGATGGTCGCGGGCGACAGCGGCGCCGGCGCCGCCTTCCCCTTGGGACGGCGCCGCCGCGCGGCCACCGCGAGGTGGACGGAGACGAGCGCGAGGAGGAGCAGGAAGGCGGCGCCGACGGCGAGGCCGACGAGCACCCACAGGCGCAGCCCCAGCACCGGCGTCCTGCGCGACAGCTCGTTGGTCAGCGGCGGCGGCGGCGGCGGCGACGCCACTGCGCGCGCGCTCCGTTCACGCCCGGCCATCTCCGCTCACGCCCGCGCTACACCCCGTCCCCTGCCAAGCTACACCCTCCTATGGCAGCCACCTCCACTAGCAGCAATGCCGGCGCTGCCGCTGCCGGTGCGACGCAGCATATAGCGGGAGGCCGCGAGCACCGAGTGTGAGCGAGTGAGACTGAGAGCACGACGAGCGGGGGCGAGAGTGTAGGTAGCTCGGGTCGGGGTCGGGGTGGACCGTGGGCGGTTTCGGTGGGCCCGGGGGGGCGCTGGGCACGGAAGGTTGTCCGTTTCTGCGCGACGGGGCCCGCTGGCAGCTGAAGCGTCGGTTAATCTGACACGGAGCTTGGTGCGGTGGTGTAACAAAAGGTCGCAAGTCAGAGGCGAAGGGATCTGGGAGTAAATAAAGTCGTGATCAACGCCTGCGATCCGGCTGCTGCGTACAGTAGCCTCTGTCTTGTCTGTACTCCTACGTCTCCTCGGCGTTGTTATCTCTCTGTGGGGTGTGTACTCGACGGACACATGCGTTTCACCGTCGGTGTCGCCGGCTCGATCCGGACCGTCGGTTGAGGAGATCGGGTGGGTGGCAAGGGGCTTGGGGGCGTACAGATTACAAAACCAGAAGCAGGGCAGTTGTTGAGGGGAATCTCTGGAGGCCCTGCTTGGCTGCATGCCTAGCTTAGGGAAAGTGTTCACTGCTTGCTTGGGTAGGGAGAAAAATGCCTCTGGTGTTTCCCATTAGCAAAAGGTTTCATTTCACTGCGGTAGCACCAAAAGTTTCACCTGTTCACCTCCTCCTTTTCTCTTCCTTCAAAAAAGGAAATTTAGCATCTTTCTAAGCTAGGAGTACTCTGCTTGTCGTTCGTCCTCTTCTGCTCCACTCTCATCTCTGCATTTCCCCTCCGGGAGGGTGTAATTAAGTCCAGTGCTGATAATCTACAGTAAGTATTCCGCTGCCGACCAATTGAATGTGTTTTCCCGTCCAAGCCGGTAAACAAAGCAAAAGTCAAAGAGAGGCATTAAGACAAGAGGACAAGCTACAGTTGTCGCACAGAGTTGACGCCCCCAGTTCAAAATGGCAGTTCGTGGCACTCCCACGGTCCCGCTTCCTGTGAAGTACTACCTCCGTTTTAAAATAGATGACTTAATTTTATAGAGTCATCTATTTTGGAACGAAAGGAGTAAAACATATCGCCAAGCATCAGCTGTGTTTACATACAATTTGCTACGTATTTAATCCACCAATAGGGAACGTGTGTGTGTGCGCATGTGACGGTGCAATGCACCGAGTAATAGCAATGGAGAACAGTTGGTGCCCTTTGTCCCATAGCCTTTTTTCTATACATACATGGAATAACCCTTTTTCCCACGCTGCAAATCATTGAGAGGCCAAAGAATAGGGAAAAAAGTACAGACGCCCTCCATTTTCTACTCATCTTATCCCCTTTTCGCCCTCGCAAAAGGGAAGAGCCCCGACCATCCATCCATGCGCCAGCCAGCAAAGCGCGACGCCGCGGCTACCGACACTTCTACCAAGGCCAAGTGAGATGAGTCACTCTGGAGGCCCGCCCGAGGTGCCCGGCTTCTTTCTGGCGTGCCATATATGCGTGACCCTCAACTGAACCCCTCACGCATCAGCCTACTCCTGGCCTGAATGGAGGTCGCGTATGTGCTGACAAGATTCAGAAGAGTTTGCAGACGACGGAGATGGGAGGCTGGCCAGCAACGAGCGGCGGCATTTGCGCAGAGCGGTCGGTTTCCAGCCTAGGCTGCGTGCGATCGACGCGTCTCTTCTCGGAGGCATCCGGCGTTGTTCCGGGCACAGATAAACTGAAATGCGTGTCGCCCCCTTCCCTACCCGGCCCAACCCAACGTGGACTACAAAAAATGTTGTTGGCTACGTAGGCATGCAGTTAGCTGAGCTTGCGGAATGAATATGTATGCATGTATCACGATTCACGATCCCTGCATGCATTTATCACCAACGTACTAGTAGGACCTTTGATCAACTGATTGATTAGATTACGGTTTTCCGTCCTTTTCGCGGCTGCAATGCAAAAGCTACGCGCGCAATCGAACCGCGACGCGCGTGCAGTCGCTGTTACTAACATGCAGGCGCGATAGATCTACGAGACGAGCAGCAGTGGCAGGAGGAGCACCAAAGATGCCGAGTAATTATGAGCAGAGGACTCACTGGACCGATCGTCTCTAGCGTCTACTTTAGTGCAACTGTGCAAGCATGCAAGCAACATGGAGCACTGCGCAGTTGGCACTTGGAAGCAGCAGCAGCCGGGCCAAAAGCGGGGAGCTGGCATGATAGGCTAGCTAGGGCTCAGCAATCGATCGATCGGCCCCCGGTTGCTTCAGGACTGCCAGTACTGCACTCCACTGGTACTCCATTGCCACTTGTCTACAGTGCAACACAGCCTAGCTGATCTGCCCTGAAGATGCCGCTCGTTTGCCATCTCTGGAAATCCGCAACCGATTAAAGATTGTTCCGTTTGCAGCTCAGGGTTTCTCCGGAGGAGTTTTGGTGATCTGCTAGCCCCAGCAGCATACTCCCTCCGTCCGAAAATACTTGTCATTAAAATGGATATATCTAGATGTATTTTAGTTCTAGATACATCCATTTTTATCTATTTTGATGACAAGTATTTCCGGACGAAGGGAGTACTAGATTAGATCCACTGCATGAACATGTGGTACGGCCATCCAGCCAGGTAAATTGCTTGGCATGAACGGCAGATGTCAACTGTTTCTTCTCTCCATCATCAAGCCGATGATGATCCGGGCCTCATGACCTACAGCAGGCAGGCAGGCAGGCAGGCCTTCAATCCGTGCCCCACTGCGCTGCAGCCGCTTAATTTGCTCATGGATTTAGTTATGACGGTCCGACCCGCGGTGGTGCCGCCACTTACCGGCGATCCCGCTCGCTCTTACGTTAACGGCGAGGCACCAAGGCGCAAGTGGAGTATCGGCCGAAGCTTCTTGCTGCTCGTCGATTTGTACGTACGCTGCCAATTTATCGGGCTGCTCCCCTCCCCCGGACCCCCCCACGGGGTAGGTGGCGTGGGTGTATGCTCCGATTTGCTTCGCTTTCTTGGCCAGGCCACGGTCGACCGATCGCGGCTGCGTACGTCCGATGGAATTGATGCTGCGGATACGGGTCGCTCTCGCGCCGCCCTGTCCCTCTGTTCTCTTCTCCCCTGCCCTTTCCTGCCGAGCAATCTTTCTCTCGATAGAGGCCTGCGCGGCGCACTGTGCGTGCGTGACAACGGCATTATTGGTCTGCTAACCGGATCCACCCGTCGCGGCGCGCTGGATGGATCGAAGGTACTTGGCCGCGCTAATCAACTCGCTGTCTTCAGAGAGCGTGATGAGACGATGAACAGTGGCGCGGAGGAATGCCCCTGGTTGCTTCCGGCGCTGTCCAACGTTGGAAACGCCGGCGAGTAGGTGTACGCACATGTCCGGCCGCGTCTCTGCAGCGAGTTAAAACCGGCGAGGAAATGTAGGTGGTCTGTCGGGGGGCGTTGGCACTTGGCGCCGGCATTGATGGTGGTGGCATTGACCGCGGGCGTGGGGGTGATCGCCGTCCTTGTCGTCGCCGTGGCCGTCTTCAATTCATCTCATCATTCCTTCCATTCTCCGCGGGCTGCGCGGCCGGGCTGGGCGCAATGGCTCGTGTGGAGGCGGGATCACGGCGAGGGGCGGAACCGGCCGGCCGGCGCACGAGGCTGCCTGCGCTGCGCGCTGGCTCCCACTTTGTCGATGTCAAATAGCTGCACAATGATTAGAACACTCACTCACTGGTGTGGTGGCAGCCAAGTGCGATGGCAGCGCTCGCGCGGCGGAGCACCGGCGAGCGACAATAGTTGTTGGGCCGGACTGGAAAAAGACAAAGCCCAGATTGTTGGGATTGGGTTGGGCTGGCGCATTTTGGAGATTAGTACTGGGCTTGCTGTCCTGGGTGCTGCCGTGGCTTTCCGAGTCTGGTCGCACCGTCGTGCGTGCGTCTCCCGGCGAACTTGACGAGGGCTCTGACCCCAACGACGGCCGACGCATATCCCTCCCGTTTCAAGCCGCCTCACTCCTGTCACTGGGTGAATCGCGGACGGCTTCATCGGACTTGATCGGGGTGGGCTAGGGTTTCTTCATGGCCGTCGCCCGTGGTAGTTTCTATCTTCAGACCAGATGGTTGCTAGATAAAAACAGGATCATCAAGAAGCCAAACAGAGATCGGGACTTATTTCCTGTTGCTTAATTCGCTAATTCGTTGCTTTATTTATAAAGCGGGGCGAAAGCCTTTTTTAGTTAATTCGCTAATTCGACCGGTCAAATGGGCACAAATGACCCCGATGTGAAACCAAGGCTGCGAGCCTGGAGCAACGTACGATTGAAGGCGAAGAATGCCGTCGCAGACTTGCAAACGATGAAGCTGGATGGGGCTTCACGGTGTTCATTTTCCTTTTCCATTTGTGTGGGAAGGCGTGATTGTTCTGCTGTGCTAGAATTGTATCAGGGTATTCTGGTGCATTTTGTTGAATATTGCAGTGTTCAATGTTTGCCCCACTTAAAAATTATAGATACTCTATTGCTGAACGTTTGAGCTATTTTTTTTGTCTGATGCATTGTTGCCGAGGTTAGGAGCGTACACATTGCCACAGTCCAAAAAATCCCACTCCCCTTAATAATACTCAGAACTTTTATTGGTTGGAGTCACTTGGAGCTGCTCTGGGCAGGTCACTCAAGAGCAGTGGACCTGACAAAAGCACCATAGTATTATCCAGATGCTGAAATTCAGTCAAATGTTCAGAAAAGAATCACTTCATCTGTTGGTTTTTGCCGGCTATTCTTGTTTGGGCTCGTTCTTCTGCATTACCACCAAGAGCCAGCTACAAAACGGAATGAGTTGCTGATTGGTGAAGGAATAGTTTCTGAAGCACTGATACGCACCTCTGTGTTTCTGGTGTGATTTATGCAGGTCATATGGAGATCGGGATACTCTGGTTGCTCTGCTGCTGAATGTTGGTGCAGTTAGTTGAGTAATTTTTACTCAGCAGGTACTGGAAGAGGTTGTTCCTTCATGCTTTTACTTGCACCACTACCACTAATGCAGTGACCAGTGATTTCAGAGACGGTCCATTTGCAGTTTGTTTTGTTCACTACACTGCCCTGTTTCATTCAAAAAATAATAATATGAACAATGCAGACATTTGAGTCCATTCGGCATTGTGGTTGCCTGCGATAATCTCGTTTGGGTGAAACATATTTATTGACATTTGAAAGTTTGCCTACGAGTTTCTTTCTGGATCAAGTTTCAAAGGAATATGTTATTTGCGTTTCCAAACACATGAGATTAGATTGTGGATATCGTGTTTTATTTAGCTTTGATTGGATTGCCAGACAAGATAACATATCCAAACTTTTTTATACGGCGGCTTTAAAACTAAGCAAAACATGAGAACTGACATCAAAAGGATGGTCTCGGAAAAAATAACTGAAGGAATGAATTTTCAGTTTTGTAATGAATCAAGGCATAATTTACCTGGAATTGTACTACATATTCTAGTACTATATGCGAACGTAGCCCAAGAGCTTGGCATCCTTTGGAGCTGAAAGCAGGCCTTGACAACTGGATGATTGACATCCACTATTGCCTGTCGCTGTCATAGCAGGTTCCCCTATGCCTCAGTTTTCAGTCTTGAACTGAAAACACATGTCTGTACTCCTACATCCCATATGACTACAAAATAGTCCTTCAAAAACTGTACCCACCAATACCCTGAAAAGACTGTATCAGTCAGTTACCAAGTAGAAATTGGTATAGAATTCTTCAAAGAAAGGTTCAGTATGGATTTCTGGAACATTAGCCTTCAGAGGTGTGTTAAGTTGAAGCTTTTACGAGTCTAGCGTATTTCATATGAACTTGGCAGCAGAGATGATTGTTCCAAAACCTTTATTCCAATTTTCAGAAAGGTGGAAGCAGAACTCATTTTCAGTTCAGGTCTACTCTTTACGTTCATGTAGTGGGTGGCTTCAGAATTCTAGGTGCCTTGAGAAGGTTCCATCTAACCTTCAGTGCTGATATTTGTTAGGGCAAATATTAAGTGATTGCAATTTAGTGTTGCAGTTGGCACGTGCAGTTATTTGAAGTGTTTGCAGCACTGAACCAAGCGATTACTTCAGCATCTATGGAGTCTTGGATGGGTTTAAACTTGAAAGACCTTGCAGTTTCTTAGTCTGATAGATTGCAGCTTTACATGTACGATGCGAGCGCTGATCGAAATGAACAGAAGTCCTTATAGTATCTCAAGCTGTTGAAGTTGGATTCCTTTTTGATGAATGAAAATGGAAAAGAAAACGAACTGATGCAATATGTTACCGTATTGCCTCGTTACACTTGATTAATTAACCAGCAGATGTTAGATTTTTGCACCGGCATGTTGCATCTGAAAAATTTATGCAAATACTTTGAAATAGTTGTTTTCGACTTTGAGCAAATTAGTGTAGCACTGAAATCTCAACTCTGACCTGTAGATTTACTGCATGTCATAGATTCTGCAAGCTGGGCACACACTCGAACCCTGTACCACCAGTCTGTCACATGATTGACAAGAGCATGTGTCTTGCCTACTGAAATTTGCATTTCTCTTTTACTTTGCCGGTGTCGTTGGTCTCAAAAGAGGGAAAAGGAGAAAGAAACCCACAAGTTAAAAGGGTTTGTTCCAGGTATTCTTCAGGTGCCCCGCACCTTTGGTTAAGATCATACTTTTGTTGGAATTGATCTCCATGTAACAAACTAAGAGAAATCAGGGAGAGACAAAGTCTCCTCACCTAACGTAAAGATGCACCACGATCGGAGGTGCCAACGTTTTGGTCCGGTCCCTTTTCCCTAGCGCTTATACATAAAAGAGAGGTATATGTCCCATGAAGGGATGACGATTACAAAAACACAGAACCTCAACTGCCGATCCTAAAGAAGCGCCAAGGGTCCAGAAGACCGTCCACCACCGCCGGCCACCAGGAGGGTAGTGCCGGCGGCGTCCAGCACTCTGCACGTCCATCTCCATGCTGCTGCTTCTTCCCCAACAAACTCCAATCCGCTGGAGGCTCACGGCAGCTCCATGGAGCCCCTGATGGTCTCTGAAAAATCACGGTTAGTTCCCAATATTCTACAGAAAGAGGTGTTTTAATCTAGAGATCAAGATCCTATTATGTTAATACTAAAGAATTATTTCTAACAACTTTCTGCCTTGTAAAGTTGTTTGATGGTACCAACAAATACTTTCTTCAAATTTGGCATACCAATCTGCTATTTCCTTTGGTCCCTTGGGCGATCCACCCCCATAATCCTGCGCCGGTGTCGATTCCGGACCACGGAAGCAAAGCAGTTTGTCATTTGATGCTGTCCAGCCCATCCTCCAGCTAATAACTCCTGCCGTTCTTGTAATCTAAGCTGCAGGAGGACAGTGCTGTGAGTGCAGAGAAAGAAGCAGAGCATATGGGTAACTGGGTAGGGAACAAGAGAGAACACCTAGGACGAACTGGCGTGCCCAGCTGAACACCGCACTGAGTTTTAGCGGTCTGCTCCCATTTGAAACTCTGAATGCGTCCGAACCAAATGCACAAGTTTCCTTTGATCACTATGCACTGCAACAAAAACATGTGGGTCTTGTGGACTGTAGCAACTGATCATTTTATTAGCAAAGCAGCTGCCCAGGTTCCATCTCAGTGCCCAGTGGTGTTTCCACCGAAAGTTTGCTGGTCCTTCCACTGCTTCCGGCACCTGAAAAGAAGCCTTTTCTTTTCCCCATATAGGATTCCAAAGCCACCGGGTTTTCTCTACTGTCATTTTACTACCCCTCTGTATGAAGACCCGTAATCTCTACAAACAGTACAAGATGTTTTTTTATTTTTCGAAAAGGACACCATGTTTTTTATACAAATGGAGTATCAGAAAACGCACCGTATTTTGATGTAGAGGGAGTACTTTTTGTAGATATTATATCCTGCGTCTGCGTGAATGATCGATCGACGAACACGCACACGTGCAGCTTAATAATAATCCGGCTCTTCCTTCTTAATCAATGAAATGACAAATCTTTTGCCTTGTTTCAAAAAAAAAATTAATCCGGCTCGTGAGCAAAATCATGCTGCCAGCCTGATGGAGGAAAGCGTCGCGCCCTAGGCGGGTAGGCTCTTCTGGTGTCTGTACTCGTGGCCCCATCCTGCGGCCCCACCTCGATGCTCCCGGTCCCAGCGCCAGCGGACAGCGGGAGGCGCCTGCTCAGCTGGCTGGGCCCGGTCCACGGCGCAACCGGAGTCCAGAAACGTAGCTGGACGGTTGACCCTCCGTGGACCCCCGGACCAACCTGGCACCGTCCGTTTCTGCTGGTCTAGACTCTGGACCCGGTGCAGGAGCCGCTCGCTGCCCGTGCTGCCCTGCCTGCCGTTTTGGTGCTGGCATGGTGGGGCCGCTAGGGATGGTTTCTTTGCACATGAGCCCCTCACACCAACTTGGAGTTCAGAGTGCATTGTGATTTTTTTTATATGGGTGGAAAATATTTGTGCATTGATAGATGGCCTGAGTTTTGTCACACTCCTCTTTCTAGATGGTGGCAAGCAATGGACAAAAGTGCGGTGAAAAATAAATGGCTTCCGCAACTGGGTAAAGTTTGACAAAAGGGTCCCACACACCAGTTGGCTTCACACAGGCCCCATGCGAGGGTGCGGTCATGTGGCTGCATGAGGCGAACTGGCGGCTGTGAGCTCGGCGTGCCCTAGTACAAACCGGTGAATGTGTGTGCCCATATATTTCCCGTTGATAAAAAGCTCAAGTGTATAATCAACGATGCGTGGAACAACCTGTGAATAGAGTGCATCTTGACACAATTATGGTGGTGAATCATACAATAGACATCCATATACGTGACGGTTTTTGGTAAATATGGTGTCCTATTTCACTAAGCATGTTTACTATTTTCAAAAGTAGATCATACTATGTCGACAGTAACAAAAGAAGAAAACTAATTAACCCATGAGAATGCCTTAGAGAAACCGCTTACCCCTCTTTTCTAGAAGTCTTGTAATATGGCCCACGCGTGCAACAAAACATGCATTGTAAACAATTATATTATGTTGGAAAGTACTCCCCTTGCCCCAACATAAGTGTCTCAAGCTTAGTACAACTTTGTACTGCAGTTAATACAAAGTTGAGACACTTATTTTGAGACGGAGGGAGTAATAAATCATGTGAGACACAATACTGATATATACATGCATGATTTTTTGGTAAGAATTAGTGTCACATTAAATAAAAGGATCCCTCCAAATCCACTCAAAGCTTTTGAGTGAGCGAAATTAAAAGGTTCTGATTTGCACGATTAAAAGAGGGAAGGATCTTAAAATAGCAGCATTTCAATGATATGCTAGTCCTTTAGAAAACTATGGAATTGAAAACTACTCCCTCCGTTTCTAAATATGGAGTAAGTCTTTCTAGAGATTCCAAGTGGCTACATACGGAACAAAATGAGTGAATCCAATCATACGGAACAAATTAAACAATTGTCACAAAAAAGGAACAAATTAAACAACATATGAGATGCACACACTAAATCCAATCATATTATTTTCTTGTAAAATTCCCAAGAAATTCTCAAGTTTTTCTTGTTGTTGTCCCACGCACTCATGAGGCTGTCGTTTCGGTGAAGCCCGGGGGGCCATCTGCAAAAGGAGCGCCCTCCCCTCCCTCGTCTTCAGTTCCGTTCCGTCTGCCAGCTCGTGTCGCCCAATTTTCTACTCTGCTCCCCCAAATTCTATTCTGAGAAAGGAAAAAGGCGGCCGTTTTACACCTCACCAGCCACCCCCACGCACAAAGGCGACGCAAGCAAGCAGCTTTCCTCGCCTCATCCCCCTCTCCCAGTTCCTCGCTCGCGCACCAACTCTTTCAAAATCCCCCCTTTCTCGCGTGCCTGCGTCGATTCCGTCCGTCGTGCTCGCCGCCGGCTCGGGGCGCGCCTGGATGAGGCGGCCCCGCTGACCGGAGCCGAATCCGCCGCGCGCCGCCGCCCATGGCGCAGCCGCAGCAGCGGGTCTACCAAGCTTGGAAAGGGAATAATGTAAAGATCCTGCCCGTCCCCCTCGCTCCGGCCTCTGCTTCCGGCCCGTGAACTGGGAGTCTTGGTCTGATGATTTCTGCCCGTTTCTTTCTCGGGGAATTCCACTCCTCGCTTTTTATTTCGGCGGTTTTATTTAGTGCCTGTATGTGTTTTATTACTGTCCCTGACACTTCCGGGCGGCGTGAACAGTAGTGCGCTTAGTGTGATTTGATGCGTTGCCGTGTGCTCAAGATGTGAAATTTTCTTGCAATGCGCGGGCGTGACATGGTTGGTTGGTTGTCTGCAGAGGTTCTTCCTCGGAGGGAGACTGATATTCGGACCCGATGCCAAGTCACTGCTCGTCTCGGTTGCGCTCATCGTGGTGCCGGTTCTCGTCTTCTGCGCCTTCATCGCGCCGCATCTTCTCCACCGGTTCTCCGGCTACAACGCAGGATACGCGATTCCTGCTGTGGCAGTGGGGTTCATGATCTATGTGAGTTCACTGCAGCGATTCCTGCAGGCAGTCATCAGTTAATCAGCGAGCATTTGGGGCACTCATCTTGTTGGTTTTTTGTTTTGTACACTGTAGGTGCTTCTGTTGCTGCTGATCACCTCGGCTCAGGATCCTGGTATTGTGCCTCGCGCATCGCATCCACCGGAGGAAGACTTTGCGTATGGCAATCCGTTGGCCGGGGAAACACCGGGCAGGCTGCAGTTTCCCCGTATAAAGGAGGTGATGGTTAATGGGATGCTTGTGAAGATAAAGTATTGCGACACCTGCATGATTTACCGGCCTCCTCGGTGCTCTCACTGTTCGATATGCAACAACTGTGTGGAGCGATTCGACCATCATTGCCCCTGGGTTGGACAATGCATTGGTCAGGTACACCATCTTCCTCACACTGAACTCTGTACTTAAAGAAACTCAAAAAGATCTTGAACCATTTACTTCCAGATGGATATGCCTTGAGCCAGAGGGAGGGAGATATTATTTCATATGGGCTTAATCAGATAGGGTACTGGGATTGGGCTATCGACAAACCCATTTGATAAAGTGAACACAACATGACATGATTAGCATGATTCATGGTGCCTAGTTACTCTAGAGCACTATATTCTGATTAATTGAGGCAAAGATGTATTGTTCTCCTCTGTTGAAGTGTCTGCCCTCCTTAGAATTGCCGTGCCTTATCAGTTGTGTGGAATTGCTTTGCTAATGTGATTTTGCTCAACTTGCCCGGTATCTTTTCTTACCTGTTCTTAATTAGTTAAGCATGAAACCGTTCTTCATCACCGTAATTGATACCACTTGAGGGACACGTTTCTGTTTGAACTTTTATAAGGCACAATGTAAATCCATAATTTGTACTTTAGTTCGGTCGCCTGATTAGGTTCATATTTGTGGGATGACCATTTTTCCATAACAGATAAGCAAATGTACCAGGTTACAGTCTAAGTACAATTTATCTTAGGATATTCCCTAATTTTCCTTTAAAAAGGTTACAAACTACTCCCTCTGTAAACTAATATAAGTACAATTTATATTAGTTTACAGAGGGAGTACCATAGAAACCAGTTAAAGAATCAGCTGGCCTGCAAGTAGATAAAGCAACTGAAAAGCCACAAAAGTAGTAAATCTCGCTACAATCATGGAGGATTACACTGATGGTAGTGTCCTCTATCTTCCACTGTCCGCACTACATTTTAGAAGCCACGCATTTGGGTGTTGTATAGGTCATGCACATGCAAGGAAGTATTGCTTTGCTAGGTGAAAAATGCATATGAAACTAAGAGATACTCAGAACCTTGTTTTTGTTGTAAATGTTACGAAATTTTGATTCAGTTTGTATATTACCACTTTTATCTCCTGATATTTTATTCTTTCACTTTTACATTGTGCAGCGCAATTACCGATACTTTTTCCTATTTGTTTCGTCCTCGACTCTTCTTTGCATTTATGTCTTTGCCATGTCGGCACTACACATCAAGTTTCTCATGGACGGAGACTATCCTACAGTATGGAAGGCTTTCAAACACTCTCCAGCTTGCTTGGTGCTTATGATATATTGTTTCATTGCTCTATGGTTTGTTGGCGGGCTCACTGGATTTCATTCGTATCTCATTAGCACTAACCAGGTTAGTTTGCTAACACGAAATTACTCTTTGTTAGTAATTTGCTTTCAACCATGAATGCAACATTTTCTTGCTTGTTTACCAGTACTCCTTAAATAATTTCTTTTCATTTATATATATTTGTTTTCAACCATGAGTACATTGAATCTGTTATATATTAAAAATACATGATGGTCTAACCAGAAAAGATAGACAGGCTGGAAAATCTCACGAAAAAGCAAATCTCTAGCAGTTAATTTAGTGGATCTTCTTTTAATCAACGAAGTATAACCATTAGATCTTTGTAACTGCACCTAAATCCAATGACTGGGTGACCCATATTATGACAGATGTACCAACTCAAACACAACATGTTTTGATATATTACATAACCTTCATATTTTGTATCTTCCGTATTTATCTCTCCAGTCATCCGATATGCACGCTTGCACATATCATAATATGTTTTCTTTAGTCTTAGCAAAATTAATTCCTTCCCCTTTAGCTGTTCCTATGCATATGCACCTACACATAATCCGACACGTTTTGTTTTTAATAGTCACACAGTCACACGCTATTTATCGCTTTATTAGGGTGCACGACTCAAAGACAACCTCATCAATTACTACCTAAGTATGACCAAAGTGAACATGAACATCCAGGAAATAAAGGCACAAGCCTGATTCATGTGTGCCTTGACTAATCCAACCAACTTGCACATCATATATCCGTATGTAAAACTTCTAAGAAATCCATATGCCTCATCCACGTACGTACGATGAGACCTTTATTCTGTGTACAGTATGAAGTATAAGAAGAGATCATGGCCAAAGTCCAAACTCCAACTACATGCAGAGGATCTGCACATGATGTAGCCTGTGCAAGTGCAGTTGCAGTCACCATTGATGTGGCGCCTAAATCTATCTGCCACAGTTGAATTTCTCCTCCATTGCAAATTTGCTATGATGATAATCATGCATGGCCCTAATTGTGTGAATTCTAACTCTTCAGCCAATTCCAGTATGGCAATTGTAAATATCAAGTTTGTTAGCAAGAGGAAAAATGAAATTAGGTTGGTTGGTCTAGAAACTTGATGCATAATTACGATTTTCATAATATTAGTTATAACACGCAATTTACATCAAATCAAGCAAGTGAAACGGGAAGAATATAAGTGTCTCCCATCACATTTAGTTTGACCTACGATGAATTTTAAAGTTTGGTTGGCGCAAGCGGCAGAGGAAAAGATTTGCTTGCGTACCCGGAAACGTGAAACAGGAGAGCATTCGGGAAAGTGTCTGTCCGCAAAGAGACTAAGGGATTTTTTTTATTTATAGCGCTTAATACGAGGTTAGAAAACTGCATGCCAAGTAGTCCTATAGTAGCAAAAATAATCACAAATCGCATATAGAGGAGGCAATTTAATTGGACGAGCAGGTGTTCTCCATCATGCGTAATTGGTCATGTGATGAACTTTAAAGATTGGTTGGCACAAGTGGTGGTGGAAAGTTTGGTCGGCACATGCAAAGACGTGAAATGGTGGAGCATTCTAGGAAAAACTTTCTCTGTCAGCCAAGAGAAGGGGAGGATATTCTATTTAAAAAATATGTAGCTCTATACTAGATGAAAGGAATATTGCACGCTAAGCACCATATAAGAAAAAGTAAGTTTCAGAAACGCCAAGTACAAAATGTACTGGCAGAGAAAGACAAACCACAACATGTACACAAATTAAAACCGTGGGCAGCCATGGTTTGTGCCATCGATTTGATGACTGAAGATCGATGCAACAAAAATCGAAGGGTATGCGACTATCACTAAAGGAAAAATATACTTTTTGTCACAAAAGCTTGGCATCAATCCTAGGATGTCATTCCTGATGAGCAGAGGATACACCCACCTCCACTTATCACTCAAAAGACATTTGGTTGTCCAGTGATAGCAAATTAGCTATGCATACACAATAGAAAAGTGTACTATGATATCTTTATCTAGTTGACATTTTTCTCGGAGTTGAAGCAACACACTTTTACATGGCTACATAAAACAATATGGATAGCTCGATTCATTTACAGCCTAACACGGATTGTATATTTAGATCTCAGTCAGTAATACGGAAAATTGTGCAATTCAACTATGTTAGCTGTTGAGTTTTTTTTTCTGGGGAAGATAAGAGTTTATCTACCAAGTCCTATGAATTATGCAAAATAGCTACCAATTCATCTGCCTATCTGTTTGTGTACAGTTGATCGAGAACTGATAAAGTCAAAACTTGCAATGCTAGTGCAATATCAGGAAAGAATTTAAAAATGCTGTAGCATGGTTGTTCCTAGCAAGTGTATCTACTATCTAGTGAGAAAAATCAATTATTATCATCAGGCCACACTTTAGTCTTACCAGCAGGTCTGGATGAAGCTGTATGGTGGAAAGGAACAAAATTACAGTTGTGTGTCCTCAACTACTAGTAGATTGACCTAATGTCGTATGCTCAAGGCCTCTTCTGCATGTAGAACTTGTTGAAGTTACAGTGCATGACTCTGATATGATGTTTTGCTTTTCCAGACGACATACGAGAATTTTCGGTACAGAGCAGACAGCAGGCCCAACGTCTATGACCGAGGATGTCTGAATAACTTCCTAGAAGTCCTGTGCAGCAAGGGGAAGCCTTCTAAGCACAGGTTCCGAGCCTATGTTCAAGAGGAGGTACGCGCTCCAGTAGTTAACTTCGGTAGGCAGATGGAGGAGGAACCGGCTGGCGGCCCTCGCGCAAAGGTAGAAGACGATCTTGAGATTGGCAGCGATCTCCTGAAGATCTCTCGGCGGCGCAACTATGAGGATGTTGACGTCGAAATGGGGAACCAGGACGACGGTGAGACGGAAGGCACCGGCGGCCCCAAACTGGCGGCGGGTTCGGGGTCGCAGATTCCTGCGGTCGGGAGCGAGGTGCGGGTGCGGCACTCGAGCTGGGACCGGAGAAGTGGGAACTGGGACATGTCGTCGGACATGATTGGAAGGAGCGCATCGGATGTGCTTGGAAGAAGCGCTTCCCTCACCGAGGCTGGGCCGCGGTCTCAAAGATAACTCACTAGTAGCTGAAAATGTGTGAATTCTTCTGAACTTTGTGTTGGCGGGCTGGGTTCTGCGATTGTTTACTGACGGTGACACACCGGGAGAAGGGAGAGGAACGATGACCGTGACCCGTTTTGACTTTTGACTGCCATGTTTTGGTATCTTGGATCGTGTTTTATGTATGGACAGTTGTTGTGGTCGAAGGGTTTAGTGGTAATGTCGGTCTTTTTTGCGCCGGTGTTGTCGTCTGACAGTGTTCGATGCCATTCTTTGTGTAAATTACTGATGCGGGATACTCATCCACCTGTAATTCCTCACCGGCTCTTCCTTGGAAATGTCTCTAGTTTAGCTTGCATCTCAACTTAATAAGTTCTTGTCGCGCCTTTCCCGTTCCATTCTTCTGATGAACAAGGAGATATCAAATTTAGTTTGCGTGTTGACATCATCTATTTGTTTGCAAGCAGACGTAAAACTCTTTGTGTTCTTCCGGAATTGACCGTTCGAACTTCGAAGGTTGGCAGTTGCTTTGTTTTGAGTGGAACTGCATTGAGCATCTTTTTTGTTGGTTTCTTGGGTTCTCTGACTGCTGCAAAGGGCGGACTTGAACCGGAGGACCGGAGCACGGTGAAGCCGGCCTGATAGTGACAAACCAGAAGACATCAGGATCCCAGGTCCATTTTTCGGACCAGAGACCGGGAAGAGGAAGATGCTTTTGGCTTTTGCAGCTTCAAACTTAAGAGCTTTGCGTGCAACTCATAAGACATGGGAAAGTCAGTCCTACTAATCATTTGTACTACTACATAGACATCGAAAATGACTGCCACGATCCCAGATATTTTTTTATCCAAGTCTACTCGACGGTCGTCGGATGGTAACTCTACTGCTTTGTTTGATCGTGGACCAAAACTGGCGATCCGTTTGCCTGACTGAACCTGGCCGGTGTCTGTGCGCTGGTACGCTCCAAGAGCCTACTGAAATTGAATGGCTGCGCGACCACCTTTATACTGTTTGGTCAATGAAAATGAAATGCTTGCGCCTATCCGTTTGTGTTTGTTCTTTTGCATCGCTTCCCTTCAATTCCTTCTTCTTTGCCTTGCCGTGTCAGCTCAATGAAGTGGTCCATATGCTGATTCAGCAAGCCAAGCGTTGAGTTGTTTTTTTTCCGAAAAGGTGGTTATCTCCCGACCTTTGCATCAGAGTGATGCATACGGCCATCTTATTAATAAACAAAAGGTCCAACAAAATCTCCAAGTCTAAAAAAAATGAAAAAATCCTCACAAAGAGCAATAACACATAAAAATAGGATAGCCACAACCGGCAGGCAAAAATAGACAGGAAACTAAACACCTATCCTATTGCATGACCGCCATTCAAACCGGTTGAAAATAGTCCGTGCTACCCTCTCTCACCGGATAGACCCAGTAACCATACGCTCCCTGGCATCTGTCGGAGTGAGTAGCGACTACATACGGAGCAGTGCAGTGGCCCAAAAAATAACCTGCAAGAAATGAGTATGTGTTGTTCTTTAAAAACTAAATCATTCCCGCAGTTTCATATTGCCCATAATAAAGCACATACTCCTACTCGAATATGTCTCGCCGTTTCTGACTCTATTGCATCTAGCCATGTCACAAATAACGTGTGGATGATATTCGGAGAAGTAATGTTAAATGCTATGTGGACAGACCGCCATAATTTTTTTTGCCATTGGACAGTCAAAAAAAAGGTGTTTGATAGATTCATCATGATCACAGAAACTATATCTTCTAGATCCTGTTGAGTTGGTATTCAAAGTTTTTTGAATAACCTTGTTGTCTGGAACTCTCCAATCTCCAGTCGACATGGTGTAGGTAAAGAACAAAAAAAGTTGATAATTAGTGGCACTGAAGTTCGTCGTGTATTAGAGCATTCACATTCCAACGTCCATAATTAGACACTAAAATGAACATATGAGTTTTCTTTTTCCATTCATCTCTCTTAGTGTTTTTTACCCGCATCTTAACATTGCCGTAGATGCTAAGGTGTCTTTTTCTTTTTGAAAAAAAAGATCCAAAACTATCACAAAATTCACCAGAAGTACACCCCAAACATAAAAGAAATCATCAAGATCTTTGAACCACTGAACAATCACTACCGTCGTCAAAACGAGTTGTCGACGCGCCACTCCCCTACTCAAGCCAGCTTGACTTGTCGATGATAACCGAAAAGTCTTTATGCACGTGTCCCTAAGGACCACCGCCCTGGAGCCATAGTCATCGTTGTTGTACTCTTGATTCAATCCGAAGCGCTTGACGACATGCCATCGTCACGAACACATGACGAGAACTTTGCCGTCCCAAGGATCGAAATCCGAAAGACCAGCTTGAAAATGAGACGCCGCCATCCGCCTGAACGCCGCCCCTTCGAGGAAAAAAAATCCTAACTTAAACTGCCAGTGGAAGGCAAGGCACCGAGATTCTCCTCCTTACCACCGTTCATTGAAGCGGCAGGCAAAGGGGAGGAGAATCCACAGCTTTCTAGTGAAGCCGGGAGAGGAGAGTTCTGCTGCCGCTGCCATTTTCGTGAGAGCAGAGATGCTGAAACATTATCCCTTTGAGCATCTGCATCCCTATGTGCGAAGCGGACTCTAGAAGTGATAGTAATCACCTAGCACCGGTGCTAAGGGGCGTGATAATAGATTTAAACAGTTTAGCTCGCTGTTAAGCTAAATAAAACATACTTTTTTGATTGTCACAGCCCTTAGCACCTATTGATGGTGCAATGTATATGGCTAAAAAAGTTAAAGAGAGATAAATGAGGAGAGAAAACTGATTTATGCACTTTAAAATCTACTCCTTCCGTTTGAAAAAACTTCTTTCAAATTTATTTCTCAAATAGATGTATCTAGTACTAACTTGATGCTAGATACAACCATTTAAAGGACAAATTTTTTCGGACAGAAGGAGTGATTTATAGGCGCTATCCAATTAGCGTCTCATTACCATTTAGAAACTTTTATACGCTACTCCCTCCGACTGTTGTAAGATGTTCTAACTTTATTTTTTTCGGCATAGAGGTATGAGTTATGATGCATTTTATGTGTTTACTCATTTCAGTCCATATACATATTAAAATATTCAAAATATTTGCGATACTGGACGAAGGGAATACTTTTAGGACGAGATTTGTCTGCTTTCTGTGTGTGCGCCCATCCGTACTTCTGCATATGTGGCTTGATTTGGTTGGGACAAAATAAGGCCTGACCCTACCCCTTAAAATCAGAGGGGAAGATGATTGCTTCACCATTATGGTTAACTGACGTTACAGGCCCCCACCTACCCTCGGAATCTTTTATGCGGTTCTGCTACTCCTCATACCAGCCGTAATAATCGCCCGTGCTGGGAAGGTCCCCCAACCACATTCTGAAGTGGGTTTTCAGCCGTCTTCACGCGCTTTCGTCAACCTACTGACCCCCTGTGGCGGTGATCATTCCATGAAAGCCACTGTACTGTACCTGCTTCAGTGAAGGCGACCTCACTTGCTCCGTCCACTGCTGAGTGCTGACCACTCCCAGTTCGTGCAGCCAAGGTTAATTAACACTGTAGAAGAGATGGGCACTTGCTGTTCGTTGCCGTTGCATAGATAGATCACATGGTTGGGGAAATATCATTCGATCCGACATTTGGCCATGTGCCATTGTGCCCACATGTTGTTTGCACTGGCCATGGCAAATTTGCAATCTGTAGTTCTGTACTATACTTCCTTTCCTTTGTGATGGTACTGGACTAGCATGAGAGAGAAGAGAGAAAACAAAAATGCTTCTTGAAAACGGGGTTGACAGTGGTGCCATCTCCATCTGAACGGAAGACTCTTTTGTCCTGTTGAAGCTACAGATTTGTTTTCTTTGTTTGGCAATATCGCATATGCATGCATCGGATAGAGGGGATGCGCCTATCCGTACGCATACGCATGGCCCCTGAGCTCCATGTCGGATGCGGTTTGATCAACACGTTGACGTTGAATGCGTACTGGCTATGTGCAAATGGCGGCGGGCCAGTCAAACTTGGCCTTTCTATTTTTACGGGGTGAAGGAGATTCTCATTACTCACGGTGGCATCTCAACCAAAGACAGGTTCAATGAAATCTAACCCCGAATACAACCATTGCGGTTGAGGGGCTGCTACAGCCGTAAGCGGCAAGTTCATGGCTAATCTTATTCAACGAAACGACAATAAAGAGTAAAAGAAATCTCCTTATCCTCAGTTGAGGCCAAGCTCTTAATCTCCTGGACCACAAAGCATGAACTGATCTATCATCAGAATTTGTTGTGATCAGCCCTCGACACTATCTAGTTCTATCGAAAATGAAAGCTTCGTCCAGTGGAGGGCTAGCTCCAGCCCCTCCCTGCACGCCGCGAGCTCGGCGCCCAGCGCGTTACCACATGTATGGAGTTCACGACAAGTACGAAAGATGACGTTTCCCTGAATGCCCCGGAGGATCATCCCACCTCCTGCCTTACCTATAGCCGGTATAAAGCTTCCGTCCGTGTTCAATTTGGTCCAGCCTGTACCAGGGGCGACCCAACTCAGCTCCTCTTTAGCTAGGAGCCTAGGACGCTAGTTGTGTGAGCCGGTGGCGCAGTATCGATCACCATTTTCTCCTTAACAACATCACCATTGGGGTGCTGCTTGAGACGCAATAAAGAGCTGATATATCCATGTAGGAATTGTCGAGAGGACTCGGTTGGAGGTGGCCTTTTAGACCGGTAAACATCGTCGATGATAAACAACCCTTCCCGTTTAGATAGAAGCTTACTTAGCTACAAAATATCTGAAATGGGACTTCTACAAGAGAGCTTTACACCTGTTTTGAATTCACATTTTTGAATTCTCCTATCATGCCATGTTTTAAACTTTTCTTTAAACATATTTGCATTCTCGTAAGCTTCCTTCCTCCATTCATCTAAAGCACCCGTATCAAGCATCCTCCTTTCAACACCAAGTTTAAATCATAATTAAGTTGCTTAACAATCCAATATGCTTTATTTTCTAACTCAAGAGGTGAATGGCAAGGTTTACCATGGGCCATCTTATATGCTGACATTCCCATATGATTCTTGTAAGCAGTACTATAAGCGCACAATGCATCATTCAGTTTATTGGACCAATCTTTCCTCAATCTGTTGATAGTCTTTTGCAAAATTAATTTAATATCTCTATTAGTTAATCACTTGTCTAGTAAACTCAGGATGATAAGGTGACGTTACTCTATCATATTGTTTTTTTTACATGAGGACGCCTTACTCCTTTGCCTCTCCTCCAAGTGAATATGGCGGTTAGGGTTTTTGCCTCCCGTCGGCGGCGCCACCGATCTGCCTCGTCTCCTGTGGCCTTAGGGCCATGGGTGTGCGGTGTATCCTGACCCTTACTGGTGGGAGGGCTCCGTTTCTTTTGCATGTTGCATTGAGTTTTGATAGGGTTTGTGTCCTGCTCAGAAAAACGAGACAACGGCGACTCCCTGAAAATGAAACAAGGTTCACCCACCCCTGTCCAACAGATCTCGCCAGATTCGGTCGGTGGTTCTCTTTGGTGGATCCAGTCTTTGTTTGTCTACGTCAGTGTTTTTTCAGACTGGATCCTTTCGATCTACACCTCTCTTCATAGGCGATTGTTGTTGTCGTGGTGCGTTGGTCCTATGGGGCCTTAGTACAACAACTTTCCAACTGTCTACTGCAACAGGTTTTGTCCGGTTACGACGAGGGAGGGGTGATGACGGTGGCACGCCTTCGCCTCGTTCTAGTACTTGTAGTCATCGCTAGATGGTCTACGAGTCTGGATGTATTTTTTATTAATTCTGGCGTTCGTTGTATTACCATGATTTATAACGAATAGATTGAAAGTTTACTCGTAAAAAAAAGATGGCGGTGTTTTATAAAAAAATAGGTAGAATTTTGGAACCCAAACCTTCAAACCCATAGTTTTACGCTGTTTTCACTGTTTTCTTGTAAAAAAAGATGGTGGTGTTTTAAAAAAAACAGGTACTAGAATTTTGGAACCCAAACCTTAAAACCCATAGTTTTTTTTAGAACGAAGGCTCAAGTCGAGCCCGGCTTTGAATTAACAAAGCCATCAACCGGCCAGGATTACATCAACCGCCCACTTATAAAGACAGAACAAAGAAACAGATAAAAGGATACAGAGTGCTGTGCAAGCAGCTAATAGGCTTCCTACCATCTACAAGCAAAGATGAAGAAATTAAGGAACAAGACCGGCTTGAAGACAATGAAGCCCTCCACCGAGTGTAATCCATCCCGTCGAGACACCATGAAAGAACTTGCGGTGCCCCCATGTTTGGTTTTGATAATTGATGACAATCTCTATGGACTAATGGTTGCCTTGAGTTATATTTGAAGGTTTTGTCCATAGGCTTTTCTTGGAGTACATGTGTTGGTTACAAGGAGAGTTTGTGTCGACCAAGTTGCTATTCAAGGAATTACCTAAAGATTGGTCTTGTGAGAGGTTGATCAAGACTAAGTTAAAGAGTGAATCATGTTGATCAACCCACAAAGCGTAGAAGATGTACCGAGAGGGGTCAAGTGATCCCATGGTATGATAAGCATTGTCAATTACGCTTTGTGTACTAACCCATGGTCTTCGTGAGGGTTCTTTGTGGGGTTAGGTTGCGATGTGCAAGTTCAAGTGGAGCACCACAAAGAGATCAAATGCTTGAAGCTTGTTGTCCTTTGTGGTGACAATGGACCTGTGAAGATGTGCGGAAGAGTAGCTCACCCATAGTAGAGTATGGGGGAGCAATCAACTAGTCTTCATCGAGCCAACACAATCAAGAAAGGTGGTCCAACTTGAGGGAGTCAAGATCGTCATCATCTAGTTCAAGTGGACCATGTGCAAGGCAAAGGTTTGCCCTTGATAGGTTTTCTATTTTACCGGTCTCATGTTGGTAGTTGGGAAACCGGGTTATAGGATCGATTGCCATACTATCAAGGGGGGCTCTCGATGAGTAGCTTGATCGTATCGTTCGTTGAGAGCTCAAACCATTGCATCCTTGCATCAGCTTTCTTGGTTCTTGTTTGGTTCTCTTTGTGAGTCTTAGAGCTTACGGTCATCTTGTTGACAAGCTTGAGTTCATCGAAAATGGAGTTCGCTTGCATCTTCTATGATGTTTTCGATGTTGGAGGTTTTGCCAGTTCTTCTCGGTTGGAGGTTTCACTCCTCTTTTTGTTAGGCATACCTCTCCTGCCTCTTCTTACTATAACTAGTCGCTGTTTTGATGCTACCCGTCGTCTTGTTTCCAACAAGCTTGAGTTTGCTTAATTCGGAGCTCATATGCAGAAATTATGGCAGTTCTTGTTTTCTTGAGTGTGGTTTTTGTCAGGGTCCCAGCGGTAGTACCGTGGTACCCAGCGGTAGTACCGCTGAGGGGTCTCAAGCGGCAGTACCGCTCCGCAGCGGTAGTACCGGCGGTGACTCCGCACCAGTACTATCGCTGGCTTACCAGGTCCCTACCGCGTCGATTCGAGGGGTCTTTTTCTGTGTCGAATTGTGCGGTACCTCGCTGCGGCAGTAGTGCGGCAGTACTGCTCCTTAGCAGCAGTACCGCCCTTCCTCCGCGGTAGTACCGCCTGGTTCCCTCTTTCCCTTTCCCTTTCGTTCTGCGCGGCAGTACCGCCGAAGGGAGCGGTAGTACTGCTTAACCCAGCGGTAGTACCGCTGTCTCCTGCGGTACTACCGCCCCAAGGTTCATGTTTTGTTGCTCCTTTTCCCTGTTTCTTCCGCCTAAGCGGTAGTACCGCTCATGGAGCGGTAGTGCTGCTCGTGTGCGGGCTGAGCACATAACGGTTGGATTTTCCCCCTCCTATAAAAGGGGGTCTTCTTCTCCAATGAATCTTATCCTTTTAGCTCGTGTTCTTCCCCCATTGTTGACCTTCTTTGAGCTTGCGAACTCTCGATCCCTCCATGGATTCTTGCTAGTTTTTGAGGGAAAAGAGAGAGGTGATCTAGATCCACATTTCCACCAATCACTTTCTTCTCTATGTGAGGGGAACCCCTTGGATCTAGATCTTGGAGTTCTCCTTCTTGTTCTTCCTCTCATTTTCCTCCCTAGCATTAGTTGCTTCGGTGGGATTTGAGAGAGAAGGACTTGGGCACTCCGTGTGCCCTTGCCATTGCATTTGGTGCATCGGTTTGAGTTCTTCACGGTGCTACGTGGAAGTGAAGTTTGAGAAGCTTATTACTCTTGGGTGTTTGGACACCCTAGAGCTTGCTTGGGTGCCTTGGCGCCCTAGACGGTTGGTATTGTTCGGAGCTCAATCATTGTGGTGTAAAGCTTTGGGCAAGCGTCGGGGTCTCCAATTAGGTTGTGGAGATCGCCCCGAGCAATTTGACGGGTACCGGTGACCGCCCCCAAGGGTTACCAAAGTGTACGGGTTCGGTGACCGCCCCCAAGGGTTGCCATTTGTACGGGTTCGGTGACCGCCCTCAAGGGTCCCTTAGTGGAATCATGGCATCTTGCATTGTGCGAGAGCGTGAGGAGATTACAGTGGCCCTAATGGCTTCTTGGGGAGCATTGTGCCTCCACACCACTCCAAACGGAGATTAGCATCCGCAAGGGTGTGAACTTCGGGATACATCATCGTCTCCGCGTGCCTCGGTTATCTCTTACCCGAGCCCATTCACTTATGCACTTTACTTTGTGATAGACATATTGTTTCTTGTCATATATCTTGCTATCACATAGTTGCTTATCTTGCTTAGCATAAGATGTTGGTGCACATATGTGAGCCTAGTTGTTTTAGGTTTTCTGCTTGACAAATTAACCGCTAGGTTTATTCCGCATTTGTTAAAGCCTAAACTGTAATTATTTTAAAAATGCCTATTCACCCCCCCTCTAGGCGACATCGACGATCTTTCACACCAGCAAGCCTTGCGGAGATCCAACTAGCATGTAAGGGCAACGCTGACAGCTCCATAGACTCCGACCGAACCGTTGACAACGTCCTACATCTCCGAAGGGGCTCCCTAGCCCCTTGCCTGGCACGAGGCGCCGATCCGTCGGACGATGCAAACGCTCTCCCAAGAGCAAAGATGTACAACCGACGCCATTGTCGCCCAGAAAACCTAACCAGAGCACCACCAACTCGCGTCGCCGAGCTCCACAAAGACAAACATGGCACTGGGGGGGACCAACACTCAAGAAGAAGCAAAATGCACAATGAGGCTGCTAATGACAGAGCAACAATGGTGGGAAGCCACTGAAGTTGGAGAAGAACCTCCAAGACACCACCAACTCCAACCATGTCGCCGCGGGACGCCCACTGTCGGTGTCAAAACTGGCGGATCTCGGGTAGGGGGTCCTGAACTGTGCGTCTAGGCCGGATGGTACCAGGAGGCAAGGGGCACGAAGTTTTACCCAGGTTCGGGCCCTCTCGATGGAGGTAAAACCCTATGTCCTGCTTGATTAATATTGATGATATGGGTAGTACAAGAGTAGATCTACCACGAGATCAGAGAGGTTAAACCCTAGAAGCTAGCATATGGTATGATTGTTGTTGTGTATGTCGTCCTACGACTAAAAACCCTCTGGTTTATATAGACACCGGATAGGGTTAGGGTTACATAGAGTCGGTTACAATGGTAGGAGATCTGCATATTCGTATCGCCAAGCTTGCCTTCCACGCCAAGGAAAGTCCCTCCCGGACACGGGATGAAGTCTTCAATCTTGTATCTTCATAGTCCAGGAGTCCGACTGAAGGTATAGTCCGGCCATCCGGACACCCCCTAATCCAGGACTCCCTCAGTAGCCCCTGAACCAGGCTTCAATGACGACGAGTCCGGCGCGCAGATTGTCTTCGGCATTGCAAGGCGGGTTCCTCCTCCAAGTACTTCATAGAAGATTTTGAACACAAAGATAGTGTCCGGCTCTGCAAAATAAGTTTCCATATATTGCCGTAGAGAGAATAATATTTACACAAATCTAATCTGCTGACGTATTCCGTAATGTGACACACCACGACCAAGCCTTTATCCGAGTCGTTTCATTATCCCACCTCAGTGCGTCATGCGAGGCGGTTTTCTTGGCACGTCATGTTAAAGCAGAGATCGTGTCCCCTTATTCCGAGATTCTCATCAATACGGGCGTGGGTAACCCAACCGCGTCATTGATTACGGCGCTTGGAGATAAACGAGTTTTACCAGGCTGGTGGGGACACGTAGTTGCGTCCACCCATATAAGGGGATAAGGACCCACCTTTTCACCTACGCCTTCTTCCTCCTTTGCTTATCCATTCTCGCGTACTCGAGCTCCAGCGCCCAAGTACGCACTCCCCACCTCAACCTTCTCCAGCCATGTCCGGAGCGGGAGGCAAGTGGATGGTCTCCTCCGACACGGAGGGACACATCAAAAGACTGAGGAAGGCCGGATACTTGTCTAACGACATTGCGTACCGGCTTCCCGAAAAGGGGCAGCTCATCCCTACCCCTAGGCCCCATGAGAGGGTGGTGTTCCTCCCCCATTTCCTCCGCGAACTGGGCTTCCCTCTTCACCCATTTGTCCGGGGGCTCATGTTCTACTATGGCCTGGATTTCCACGATCTGGCCCCGAACTTTGTCCTCAACATCTCGGTGTTTATCATCGTGTGCGAGGCTTTCCTCCGCATCCGCCCCCATTTCGGCCTATGGCTCAAGACTTTTAATGTCAAGCCGAAGGTGGTGCGCGGCAACCAGGCGGAGTGCGGAGGCGCCATGGTGGGCAAGATGGCCAACGTCTTATGGCTCGAGGGCTCCTTTGTGGAGACCCTGAAGGGGTGGCAATCGGGGTGGTTTTACATCACCGAGCCGCGCGACCCCGAATGAGTCGCAGCCCCTGAGTTTCGATCCGGACCCCCTACGCGGCTCACCTCCTGGAAGGAGACGGGCCTATTGTGGGGTAAAAAAGGAGAGCTGACCGGACTCCAATCATGCGTCCAAACCCTGGTGGACAAGAAGCTCAAACTTGTCAACGTAGTCCAGGTTATACTCATCCGCCTGATCCTCCCGTGCCAACAACGGGCTTTCAACCTGTGGGAGTTCGACTCGGCGCGACACCAAACTCTGAGCAGGCTCTTTGACACGACATACGAAGATGCCTGGAAGGTGCTTTTTAAGGGCGCCGAGGCCCCCGCATCCGCTACCGAGGATCGTAGATTCAGTACGCAGCGTCACGCTCTTGCGGTAAGCTGTTTTTTCCTTTTACAGGGTATCAGTTTTTCATAGTTTGACTCCATGCAGGATCTAAGCTCCCTTACCTTTGACAGGATTGGCAGGTGACGTCCGGACAGATCAACTGTCCGGCTACTTTGCCCGAAGGCCCAGCGGACGCTCGCTTGGTGAAGCTGCTGGTTCCGGCACCCTATGTGGTACCGGAGAAGAAGGCCGCGAAAAGGCCACGAGGACTCGAAAGAGTGCCCGGCGCCAGGAGGTGTCGGATCCATCATCTGACGGTTCCGAGGCGCATTCCTCCCGTGAAGACGAGGAGGAAGAAGAAGAGACCTCTCCCCCTCCAGCGGGAGGAGAGAAGAAAAGGAAGGCCGCCCTCTCTGGGGAGGCCGGAGGGTCCAAGAAGGGGAAAACCCTTCCTCCGGACTACTCCACCGACGCCGACGACGGCGGAGAGGAGTGGCCGCCCAGGGCCAAGCCCCTGGCAAAATCGTAAGTATCCGGATACTAGAGTAATTCATAGTATTCGTTTATTGCACAGATTTCCCTTATGTCGAATATGTTTATGCAGCCCACCCAAAGACCGGCTCGACGCGTCATCGAGCGGCTCACTGGACTCGTCGGATGTGAACTCGCTTCCAGCGGCTTCCTCCCCCCGCCCTACGGACGACACCGAAGTGTTGTCCCAACAGGTTCCAAGCCGGGAGGAGGTGGTCCTGGAGGCGCCGCAAGGCGACCTCCCGGACTCCAGGAGTAAAGGGGATGAAACCCCCCAGGGCTCCAAGTCCGGCTCTAGGCCGGACACCGCTCCGGAACCTTCAAAGGTTCCAGAGTCCGGTGGGGGACCTCCTTCCAAGAGGAGGAAGCCCACCGTGCCGGTGACCCCCGTCCAACCGGAGGCACTGGACAATCTGTTGGAGGCGCTCTAAGGCGCCTCCATCGACGATGAGCACCGCACCATTATGAGTGCGGTGGTCCAGAAGGTTCAGTCCGCCAAGAGCGGACTGACTGAAGCTTGTACTAGCCTTTTAACAGGCTTTGAGGTAAGTAAAGAATGTGTAAATAATATTACCGCATAGACAGTAGCTCCTGATGCTCTGTTTGACGTTCGGGAAGAAAAGCCGAATAGAGGATCAAATAAAATTCGTAGGAGTCTAACAAAAAGGAGTCAATATGCGTATGCAGGCTTCTCTGCTTGCGTCCGCTGCACTGACTGCGGAAGTGGACACGCTAAAGCATAACCTCGAGCGGTCCGAGCAAGAGCTCGGGCGTGCCAAGAAGCAGCTCGAGGACAATGAAGGTAAGAAATACCTTGTTTTAAATATATATAAAAATGTGCAATTGCAAAAAATGACAGGATTATCATGGCTATTGTAGGGGCCACGTCTGAGGTGGCGACCCTTAAGCAAGCGCTGGTCGAGGCCGAGAAGAGGGCGGCCACGGAGCGCACCGAGCGGGAGAAGTATGAGGCCGAGGTTGGCAAGGTACGGCAAGAGCTCCAGGCTCTCATGGAAAAACATGAGAGTTTGGAGCTTGACTCAAAGACGCGAGCGTCCGAGCTCGCGGTGGCTATTGAAAATGCCAAGTCTGCCAAGGCCGAATCCCAGAAGACCCTCCAGGAGTTGGATGACATGAAGAAGATAGCGGCGGGTAAGGCATTCTTTATGCAAAGCAAACACATAAACGTGAGTTACTTGTTACTTACCCGAATCCGGAGCTCTCCACGAGCGTTCGCAGATCTTCCCCGGAGTGTGTCCGATGCCGCCGCATTCTATCGAGCCGAGGAGGGCAGCTCAACAGAGAAGGCGTTCTGATCTCAGTATGCTGAGGTCGGACACCACGTGCCCCTGAGCGACCAGCTGAAGCAACTGGTCGAGCTCCACAAGGTGGCCGGACAGGCCATGAAGGGCCTCATAGTTTGGCTGTGGCCCGGAGGGGCTCTGCCTGGGAGCTATTTCGGGCTGGTGCGACGGCTGGTGGAGGCCTGTCCAAGGCTCGAAGTCATCAAGCGCTCCGTCTGCATTGAAGGTGCCCGTAGGGCCCTTGCCCGTGCTAAGGTGCACTGGGGCAAGCTGGATGCTGAGAAGCTTGTGAAGGACGGGCCACCGCCGGGGAAAGAGCATCGCAAGCCTGAGAATTATTATAAGGATGTTCTGAAGTGTGCCTGCCTTGTGGCGGATGAATATTCTAGGGATGTAATTATTTAGTGAAACTTGCTCGTTTTGTCCTGTGCGCTGAAAACTTGTTCATATGCGCTAAGCAATGCTGTTGGAATTTAAAATATTACCTTTTGTGCGGTTGTTTATCAATTCTGAGAGATGGCAAGTCGTTGGCTTCTGCCCCCGTGCCGCTAGTGCTGGGGTGTTCGGGGATAAACCTGAGCGCTCTTTTTCCCATGTTTGGGTCCTTCGAGGGAGGCGCTCAGCCCAAAGAACAAGGCAATCGAACTATAATGCGTGAACACTCTCACTTAGCCATAGAATTCTATAATTTTAAATTTCAGCGAAGTCCCTGGTATTCGGAAAACCGAGTTCGGGGCGCTATCCACGCCTTGGCCGGACAGAGCCGGCTCCTCGCTCTAAGCGGCATAAGTCGTTAGGGACTCGAAAAAACCTCTCGAACAGCGACCAGCTCTCGCTTCATCATGACAGTCAGTTTTAGCTTTCTCCACTGAGGTGCTCGACCCAGCTCAACTAGGGCACAATTGCAGTGATTCTCCTAGTGCTACCTTAGCCGATATAGTGGAACGTAAGACACCAAAACATAGGAGCCGGACAAACCCAACTATTAATCCAAGACATGATTCGGAGCCGATGCATATAATGCTATAAGTTCGGGGTGCCGCACTTGTTAAAGTGTTCGGACTTCTCACACCATATTGAGGGGTACTAAAGCCCCTGGCGTATTTAGGCCGTACCAAAGTGTACGGGTGCAATATGTCGTTAAGGAATATATATATATATATATATATATATATATATATATATATATATATATATAATAAAAAAAGGTAATGCAAAAATAGACAAAAGTTATGCACTGTTTATTAAAGAGGGCTGCGATCAAAGCAGAATGATACAAATAATGTGATTAGCAAAAGGTTGGACTATGTAACATGTCCGGTCCAGGGGCAAGCTGCGGAATAGTATGCGAAGCAGGTATACTGCTCGTGATAGAGACCACCTGGGAGTTCCATAATGCGGCGTGGCTTGTCTGCTTCCCTGGTTGTTGCATCGTTTGTGCGGGAATTGAACTGCCGAACAGGCCTTCCGAAGAGTGGAGACCTGAAAGTAAGAGAAAATTAAAAAATCGGCAGCCCCTGGTGCGGTTTAAGCCGTGTTTCGGGCGTGCCGTGATGGTGCCCCTCCCCCTGTACCCATGGTATTTCTAGAGCATAGTTATGTACGCGAAGTACTGGTATCGCATTTTTGCGAGGGCTGGGGTTGGGGCCGCATTGCTACGCCTGCTCGGGTCGTGCCAGGCGGTCTTGTTGTAGGTTACTCCGGGCGCGCTTGACGTTGTCCGGTCGTTTAATGAACGGACTGGAGAACTGCCTGGAGAGGCTGCTTTGTACCTCCGCTGCAAGGGCCGTCGTGTGCTCCTCTGTTCGGAGGGAGCGTTCGGTGTTTCCATTGACCGTAATTACTCCTCGAGGGTCTGACATCTTGAGCTTAAGGTATGCGTAGTGCGGTACCGCATTGAACTTTGTGAATGTGGTTCACCCGAGCAGTGCGTGATAGCCACTGCGGAATGGGACTATGTTGAAGATTAACTCCTCGCTTCGGAAATTATCCGGAGATCCAAAGACCACTTCAAGTGTGACTGAGCCTGTACAGTTGGCCTCTACACCTGATATTACGCCTTTAAAGGTTGTTTTGGTGGGCTTAATCCTCGAGGGATCTATGCCCATTTTCCGCACTGTATCCTGGTAAAGCAGGTTCAGGCTACTGCCGCCGTCCATAAGGACTCTAGTTAGATGAAATCCGTCAATAATTGGGTTTAGAACCAATGCGGCGAATCCGCCATGATGGGTGCTAGTGGGGTGGTCCCTTCGATCAAAAGTGATCGGGCAGGAGGACCATGGGTTGAACTTTAGGGCGACTGGCTCTATCGCGTATACGTCCCTTAATGCGCGCTTCCGCTCCCTCTTGGGGATGTGGGTTGCGTATATCATGTTCACCGTCCGCACTTGTGGGGGAAAACCCTTTTGTCCACTGTTGTTCGGCGGCCGGGGCTCCTCGTCGTCATCGCTATGCAGCCCCTTGTCTTCATTTTCGGCGTTTAACTTGCCTGCCTGCTTGAACACCCAACAATCCATGTTGGTGTGATTGGCCGGCTTTTAGGAGGTGCCATGTATCTGCCACAAGCGGTCGAGTATTCGGTCCAAACTGGACGGGCCCCTAGGATTCCTTTTGAATGGCTTTTTTCGCTGATCGGATTTAGAGCCTTTGAATCCGGCATTAACTGTCGTATCCTCAGCATTATCGTCGTTAATGCGGCGCTTCTGCTTGTTGCGACGCGACCTGTCACTACTGTCCCTGGTATCTGAATTACCAGGATTCTTGGTCATATTGTTGCTACGAGCAAGCCAGTTGTCTTCTCCCGGGCAAAAGCGGGTCATGAGTGTCGTGAGTGCTGCCATAGACTTCGGCTTTTCCTGTCCAAGGTGCCGGGCAAGCCACTCGTCACGGATATTGTGCTTGAAGGCTGCTAGGGCCTCAGCGTCCGGATAGTCGACTATTTGATTTTTCTTTGTTAGGAACCGTGTCCAGAATTGCCTGGCCGATTCCTCTGGCTGCTGAATTACGTGACTTAGGTCATCGGTGTCTGGGGGTCGCACATAAGTGCCCTGAAAATTGTAGAGGAATGTGGCTTCTAGGTCCTCCCAACAACTGATTGATCATGTTGGCAAGCTGTTAAGCCAATGCCGAGCTGGTCCTTTAAGCTTGAGTGGGAGGTATTTAATGGCCTGGAAATCATCACCGCGGGCCATGTGGATATGAAGGAGATAATCCTCGATCCATACCGCAGGATCTGTTGTGCCATCATATGATTCGATATTTATGGGTTTGAAACCCTCGGGGATTTGATGATCTATTATTTCGTCTGTGAAGCATAGTGGGTGTGCAGCCCCTCTGTACTGGGCTTTATCACGACGTAGCTCCAATGAGCTTTGTCTACTGTGTTCGGCCCTGCCGAATTTGCGACCGGCGTGACGGTTACCGTCGCGAGCTGTGGGGTGCCCGCGCGATCCATAGATCGATCTTGTTTGCCTTGCCTTGTTCTCCAACATATCTCGTAAGTCCGAGGCATATTCCCGTGCCTTGGTACGGGGTGCGGCTTGAGTGCAGGGCCGAGAGGCCTCTCTGTCGCGGCCACGAGGTGGCCGGTCGAACGCATCAAGTGCTTCCTCCTCTAATCGGGGTAGCAACCTGCACTTCGGGTAGCTCTTGGAGGGACGTTCGAGTTTACGCTCTTTGGTCGCAAGGACTTCAGTCCATCTGTCAACTAGCAAATCTTGATCAGCTCTGAGTTGTTACTGTTTTTTCTTGAGGCTTCTTGCCGTGGCCATAATCCTGCGTTGAAAACGCTCTTGCTCGACGGGATCCTATGGCACGACGAATTCGTCGTCGTCGAGGCTTGCCTTGTCTTCGGAGGGAGGCATATAATTATCGTCCTCGACCTCTCTATCTGCCGCTCTCTCATGAGGGCTAGTTTCTCCATCCTCTTGTGCTAATTCTTGCTGGAGGGGGTTTTCTTCGGCACTTTCCGAAATATTATTATCTCCCATGCTGGAATCACCGTATTTGTTTTGGCAGGATTTTGAGCGGCGCCGCTGACGCCGGCGCTTAGGCTATTTCTTGGAGGGGTCATCCTCCGCTGTTCCATCGCCATCTCCTTCTTTTGGGCTATCCACCATGTATATGTCATATGACGAGGTGGCTTTCCAGGGCCTGATAGGCGCTGGTTCTTCATCGTCTCCTTCATCGGCGTCCATACCGTCGATGTCTTCGGAGTCGAAGTCGACCATGTCGGTTAAGTTGTCGACAGTGGCTACAAAGTGGGTGGTGGGTGGGCTTTGAATTTCTTCATCGTCCGAATCCCAACCTTGCTGACCGTAGTCCAGTCAGGGCTCTCCTGATAAAGAGAGGGACTTTAGTGTCTTCAGAATATCGCCGAAAGGCGAGTGCTGAAAGATGTCCGCGACAGTAAACTCCATGATCGGCGCCCAATCGGATTCGATCGGCAGGGACGCAGAGGGTTCGGAGTCCGGAGAGGAGTCCGACTCCTTGGAGTCACGAGTCTCGCAGCGTGTGGGGCTGGTGTTCGGTTCGATCGCCGTTGGGATCGCAGCCCCCGAGGCGGCGTCCAACCACCCATCCTCGATCGGCGCAGTTGGCTCCGAATTAAGGGTCGAACCGATGCGGGTGCGGCCTCCAGGTCACTGTTCGGCGACAGAGCTAGATCATGCTCGTCGTGACAGTGCGGCGCGCTCGACAGTGGCTCGAATCCGTCGAAGATCAAGTCCCCGTGGATGTCAGCCATGTAGTTTAAGCTTCCAAATCTGACCTGACGGCCAGGGGCATAGCTTTCGATCTGCTCCAGATGGCCAAGTGAATTGGCCCGCAGTGCGAAGCCGCTGAAGACGAAGATCTGTCCGGGGAGGAAGGTCTCACCCTGGACTGCATCGCCATTGATGATCGTAGGAGCCATCAAGCCTGACGGCGACGACACAGAGGAACTCTGAATGAAAGCACCGATGTCGGTGTCAAAACCGGCGGATCTCGGGTAGTGGGTCCCGAACTGTGCGTCTAGGCCGGATGGTAACAGGAGGCAAGGGACACGAAGTTTTACCCAGGTTCGGGCCCTCTCGATGGAAGTAAAACCCTACGTCCTGCTTGATTAATATTGATGATATGGGTAGTACAAGAGTAGATCTACCACGAGATCATAGAGGCTAAACCCTAGAAGCTAGCCTATGGTATGATTGTTGTTGTGTATGTCGTCCTACGGACTAAAAACCCTCCAATTTATATATACACCGGATAGGGTTAGGGTTACATAGAGTCGATTACAATGGTAGGAGATCTGCATATTCGTATCACCAAGCTTGCCTTCCACGCCAAGGAAAGTCCCCCCCGAACACGAGACAAAGTCTTCAATCTTGTATCTTCATAGTCCAAGAGACCGGTTGAAGGTATAGTCCGGCCATTCGGACACCTCCTAATCCAGGACTCCTTCACCCACCAACCAGACCGAACTTGCCACCACCCATAGTTTTACACTATTTACTCTGTTTCTTTAGGCCGGGTCAGTTTTCCACTTTGGTGATTGAGTAGGCTCTAGAAAATCATGTGTCCATGCTCTAATATGAATAGCATCTACAGAGTCTCCGTTCAAATTTTCATGAAGAGGCCGCTCGAATAGAAGGCCTTTTGACCTTTGACCGGTGGCGTGCGTGGTAGACCACACCACACTGTGCGACGAAACGTGGTGCATGCCTTTGTCAGAGGCAGCGCACGCTTGCTTGCTTGCTTGGAGGATAAGACCGTGCAGTAGCATCGTCAAAAAAGGAATGTAAATGAAGCTTTTGATTTTTCAAGTTTATTTGTCGGTGCTAAAATTCCACCGAGCTGCAAGTCTGAACCTGGCTTCAAAAGTTTCAACTCCCAATCCCAATGATAAACACCAGCAAGACACCCCGCTTGTCTCCCCCCTTTCCATAAGGTCCATCTGTTCATTTTCAGGGCCAATTGTTTTTATCGGATTAGGACTTCAGTCTCCAAGTTTGTCCAAAATATTGCATACAGTGTGAAACCTAAGTTCGTTCTGTGAAACAGGGAAAGGCAAGTTAGGTACATACGTACTGTTAATAAGATAACCAGTGGTTTTCTAACGATCACGTTTTTCCTTTTTCATCATGGCTGGGCTGGGAGCAAATGTCTGCTGGAGGCGTCCCAACTCCGCACCGTCTTTTCAAGACAAAATCTTTGCGTTTTTCTCCACGGTCTGGAGTCCTTTAGCATGGTTCGTGTAGATGAGCTTATTTTAGAGCCCTCCGTGCAGAACTGCAGATCGATTGATCGTTGCAAACCAGGAAAGAAACTGAAACCGTTTGGCAGAATGCGGCGGCTTCGCTTCGCTTCCCATGCAGGCCTCTGCCTCGAGCAAACAAACTTGACTTCTCAATGCCCCATGCATGTCCAACTTTGCACGCCTGTCTCCAAGACTAGATACGTGCTGTCGACATGTTTAGGCGCCTCTCAGGGCCCACCAGAAATACGACGTATACTTGTTTGACAGTGAACTAATACTGCCTCTCTGTTCCTTAATAGACATGATAAGGTATATAGAGCATGTAGGGACACGGCTGTTCTGATCCCGAGCTCATGTGAGCTCGTGAACTGTAAAAATGTGAAAATTTTCAAAAAAGGGCCAAATATTAACACATGTTCTCATCGCTTGCAAAGCTTCATCGCCAGATAACATTCGTGGAAAACATGGCAAAAGAACAATCGATGCTCAAAAATGTTATTTTCAAAAGCATTTTGGAGTATTGATTTTTTTTTGCCATGCCTTACACGAATGTCATTTCATGATAAAACTTTGCAAGCAATGAAAATATTTGCCATGTTCAACATGAAAAAAAATTGGATTTTGAAAGGAAAAACAATATTTTTCTTGATTTTAATGTTCACACGAGTTCACATGAGCTCAGGATCAGAACAACACTTTCGGAGACATAGTCAATTTTCAAAATTTTGCCCGCTTATATAAAAGGAATAATATAAATTCCTCATGGTAAATATCACAACATCATGGATAATCTCGTGTTTAGATCAGACGGACCTAGCTATGAGCCGGTGACTTAAATATTTTTTTTGTTAGACAATTGTGAAATAGCAAAACAATGTGTTTACTAAGGACTTACTAGTCATCTATAATAGCTCCCTAATTTTAGAACCCTCTCATTCAATTGAGATGTTACATTTGAATTTGGTTCACGATTTTGACCGGGTCAACGATTTCTGAAAGATCTCCCTCATTCAGTTAGGATAATCATTTTCTATTTGATTCACAATTTTGACTAGGTCAATGATTTCTCAAGTTAATCGACGGCAACCAGGCTATAAAAACACATCAGCACTGTGCAGCCTCTCACCACTTAAAAAATACCAGTCCTCATACACCATTTTTTCCATGAATCATCTAATTCACTACATTCCCTAATTCTTTAGCCTTCCCATTCAAGTGAGATGTTGAATTTGAATTTGGTTCATGATTTTGACTGGGTCAACGATTTCTCGAGGATCTATCTCATTCAGTTAGGGTAATCGTTTTCTATTTTATCCATAATTTTGACTAGGTCAACAATTTATCAAATTAATCGACAACAACCAGGCTATAAAAACACATCAACACCCGTGCAGCTTCTCACCACTTAAAAAACACCGGTCCTCATACACCTATTTTTCCCTGAACCATCTAATTCACTATACTTCCTAATTTATTAGCCATCCCATTCAAGTGAGATGTTCCACTTTGAATTTGGTTCACGATGTTGACCGGGTCAACTATTTCTCAATGAGCTCTCTCATTCAGTTGATGTATTCAATTTTGAAATTGATTCACTATTTTGATTGGGTCAATGATTTCTCAAATTAATCAGCAACAACCAAGCTGTAAAAACACATCAGACATATGCACCCTCTCACCGTCTAAAAAATAAGTGTCAACATGTGACACTATAGCTCTCCGCAAAAAAAAAACATGTGACATTGTAGCACCAATGTAGTACATGCGTCTCACATAAATATTTGTTGGGTAGAAGATAACACAATCACACCGGCAAGAAAACCCTCTAAAACACCGCATTATATAAAAAAGAAAACACACTTCATCATCTTCCCCACATGCCAAACCAATTTTATCTTTGTGAAATCTCAACAACTCGACGGCGCAGTGATGCACGCCTAACCCTTCTGGAATTTTTTTACGCCTGATCAGAAATAGATGACGTGATTGCTGCAAGCGGGGCCATTTGATAGATTGATAGTTAAACCATGTAGTGAATCGAGTGGGTTTGTGACCTAGATGTCCTAGCCTCCTCATTCGCCCTGCAGAAAAAATATACAAGCCTATGGTTAATCCGGGTTTGCATGTCTACATGCCCAATGACGCACCCAGAGGGATGCGCAAGGAGCGCCATTAGAGGATGGCCTCAACTCACACATCACCACATCCATAACTAAAAGAGGGATCCTCGACGACAAATAAATTTTGGAGGATGGATGGGTGTGTGTGCAAAGGATAGTTGTGATAGCCTGGCTCATTAGGGATGATAGACTACTCATATCAATAAGGAATTCCTTCTTTTCCGGGAGCCCGTTCAGACAGAACTTCAAAGTTAAGCGTGCTCAGCTTGGAGTAGTTTTAGGATGAGTGACCGACCGGGAAGTTGCTCCTGGGTGCGCACGAGTGAGGACAAAGTGCGCAGAAAAGACTAGTATTGATATGTGAGGCCAGTCTAGATCCCGCCAAGAGTAACGACCACCGGTGAGTGTGTCCGGGGCGTTACAAGTTGGTATCAGAGCCGACCCTCGCGGTTACATAGATTTTTGCGGACAGGTGCGCGGTCATGTTGTTCATGGCGTTTGTGACCCGTCGTGGCACACGGCATGGCACATGTACCGGATTGGAAGCACAGACGTATGTGCCAAGAGGGAACGTTCTTGTGGCCCGACGAGGACGTCGGTTCCTCTAAGTAGGGGTGTATGTGGGTGACCGACCGGGAAGTTGCTCCCGGGTGCGCATGAGTGAGGACAAAGTGTGCAGAAAAGACTAGTATTGATATGTGGGGCCAGTCTAGATCCCGCCAGGAGTCCAGGGCGTTACAATAGTAATCCCAAGAAAAAACATGGATCATAGATTTGAGACATGGAAATTTCATAAGATAGGAATCTGCTTGCCGGTTTCATGTGGGATGAAAATAATGATGTTGCTTGTGTCTTGCAAAAGCTTTACTTTTATATTTTCCCCAATTTTCTTATACATTTTGATCTCAGTTTCTCTTGCTACTACTAGGAGCCTATGTGTTGCTGTGAAATAATGATGAATGCAGTTGAATGGTTACTTGGAATGTATGAAGATATTCAAAAGAGTTGCAGCCTCTGTTGGATTGAAGACCTTTGTCCCCGCAAGAAAAAGGACCGGAGACCATGTAACAAACTATAAATAATATAAATGCCCTAGTATTTCATTGAAAAAACATGATAGCATTAGAGCATGAGCAATGTGCTCATATTCAGGTGCTAGGCTAAGCTAGGAGCGGTACTAGTAGATTAGCCATTATAAGAGGGTGGCCAAGTTTTGTTTTGAGAGTGGTAATACACATTGAAGTTTTGTACTAGTTTAGACACGGTATGAGATGTCTATCCTTGGCACCCGCATCGGTGCTACACATACTCATGCTGTCAGAGCAACTCTAGCAGAGTCGTAAAAAAGACAGCCTCTATGACCATTCGGAATGCACTTCAAAAAATTATTGATGATGCTGAGAAACCTGGCAAACTCAAAGTCTTCATATTTATTGTCTTCATAAACATGGGACCCACTTATCAATGGGTCATCCATTTTTTCTCAACCTCTCTAAAGTTCCCTTCACGCCACACTTTTTTATTTGAAACGGTCACGCCACATGTAGTTTACACATTACTGTCTTATGGAGCGCCCTCCAAAGGCAGCCCTGAGACGCCATATATGGTGACTGAAAGGTCAGATATGGAGGGTACTTCATAAATTTTAGCTATTTGAAGGCATTCGACGGCTCTGATTGAGTGTTTTTTTTACCCAAATTGCCATAATAGTTGTAAAAAAACATGTAGTCTTCGGATGTTTTGATCGGATATTTTGATCAAGTAGATATAGCGACTCTGTTAGAGTTGCTCTTAAATTTTTCAAATTAGCATTGCCATGTACTAAAGATGAAGATTAAAAACATATTGCCCGACGCAGATCCAATGGTTGGTATAGTTCAGATGAACGGTCGGAATTCAAACCATTATATGAGTAAATGGAAAATCCCCGCAAAAAAATGGAGAATATAAAAAGATGGAGACGCTATCTCCGAAAGTAGCAGTCAACATTCTGCGTTGGGCACGAAGAGAAAGCTTAAAAATAATCTACATTTGCAGACAAATAGGAGTACCATAATATGCTTTGTATACTATGATGCGATCTGACACGGGTCCCTGAGTGACATGGATGTCTGGTGTTAGGCTGTTAGGTCAACCTCATTGTCGGATCCATGGGATCGGATCTGGAATCAGGAATGCATGCACGCGCCTTTGGCAACTCGCCATTTTATATTCCTAAAACGAAAATGTGCTATGCAACAGTGTGTGTTTGACCGGAGAGGACCAGCCCACCGCCGACCACCGCTGCAGTAGATGCAGATGGGAGAAATTAGCTGGTGCAGTTAAGAAGTGATTAGTGGCAGCACGGACAATAGACCAGTATTTCCATATTGTTACGGTAAGACAGCGACTGTGTGACTGCGTTATTAGCCAAAACAGAAAAGATAGCGACTGCTTTGAGCTGCTAATAATTATATTTACCAGAGCTTGACGTGGATCGGCAGTCCATTCATAGTACTACCTCCGTCCCGGTGTATAAGTCATTCGCGTAGTTCTAGGTCGATAATTTAACTATCTAAATATGTATTATATGTGACAAAAATATATATTTAAAAACTACATCCGTGTGGAAATTTAGTGGTATACTTTTCATGACATATACATATTTAATTTCTTAAATCGATGACCTAGAACTACGCGAATGACTTATACACTCGGACGGAGGGAGTAGTCTCTCGCAAAACATTCCAGTTCCAGGCGGCGCGTGCCAGTTAAAACACGAGTACGCGCACGTGCCGGATCGGCCAGGAAAGAGTAGAACGAACGAACGACGTGGAAAAACGGTGGAACAACACGTCGGCTCGAGGAGAGGAGACCGGAGAGCTTGGGCTGGCAAATGTCGAACTTACTTCCATCGCGGGGCGGCCGAGGAGAAGATTTGTCCGTGCCACATGAAGGAGGAGGAGGAGGAGGAGATGGAACTTCACCTCGCCGGGGCGAGCTTGACCCATGGCCATGGGCGTGGAAACCTCGGGTGCATGCACGCGCGCACGCACGCCTGGACCAGGACCACGTCACTCCGATGGGTGTGGTGTAGGGTAGGGCGTCCCGTCTAGCAAGTGGCCAGCCGTAGGCCACGCGCCCGCCCTCATGTATGCATGAATGTAGTCATATGTCTTTTTTTAGCATCAGACACAAGCACTCATATACATGCGCATACACTCACCCTTATGAACGTGTACACGCACACCCTACTCCTATGAATACCTCTGAGAGACCAAGCCGACATATCATCTTGAACCTTGGTGGGTTGGGGATACCATTGTCCACCTAACCATCTCAATCACATGTCTTTTTTTTGCATGGTGTGTATGTAGTCAGGTCTATCGAAATCCGTAGCCCTAATACCGTATACCTACTGTATTATTACAATGCTTTGAGCATCTTACTGCACTGTCTCGTTTGAATCCGCATGCACAGTACAGATAGTCAGGCCGACAAAAAATCATACTGATGCGTACACGCATGCGGCTGGAACAATGCGTCCATGAACCATGATCCATCGGTCTCCGATCGCCAAGTCTGCCCAACGTACGCCGGCTGCTAAAATAATGCACGTTTGCTCTCTCTCTCTCTCTCTCTCGCCAGATCTGATCACCGGCCGTCTGATGGGTCGTCGATCGTTGCCCACTTGCTCTGAAGGGACAGTACGTGGTCAGCGCGAGACTCGGTCCAAATCTGAACCACGCCTTTTTTTTGGCGGCTCTTCTGCCCGCTTAGCTCAGCTATAGCTCGGTAGCTCGCCCTAGCTCAGCGTGGCCACCGCGCGTAACTCCCGCTCGAACGAGCCGCATTACATCTTCTTCTTGGCCTCGTCTACTCGAGTGCTCATCCTCAATCTCATGCCTCTGTGCGTGTATATATAGCGGCCAGTCCACCTCGTGAAGTCGAACTCGAACTAGCCAGCTAGTGAATCCAAGCTGAGAGTACTTTGAACTCGAACTGGTTAGCTAGCTAGGGAGCCACTCGAACGATCGCGAGCTGCATGCGAGCAGCGGCGGAGGCGGCATTACCGGGCTCGGGAGCGTGGTGCGGGATGGCGGGCCGGGAGCAGGATGGCGACGGCGGGGAGGCGGCGGGAGGCTCGTCGGTGCTGTCCGGGGAGTACCAGGCGCAGGAGATGTCGACGATGGTGTCGGCGCTCGCGAGGGTCGTGTCCGGCGGCGGCGGCGGCTGGGCCGACGACGGCTGGGAGGGCCACCCGGCAATGGGGGGCTACGTGCATGCGCAGGGAGGCTGCTATCCCGCCGCGCCGACACCGGATCAGCTCGCAGCAGGTGAGGATCGAGACTCATTGCGGTCGCTCGTTGTTTATTGTGAGAGGAGAATGTTTGCGTTTGCAGTTGCAGGTCGGTGTCACCACGTTCCTACACTAGCAGCGCTTTTGCATCCTTTTTCTTTGGTTTATTTGTTTTCTCCGTCAAGTTTGTGTTTGTTATTGTGAGAGATGTTCGGCGTGCATGTGTTAGTCGTGCGGAATCTAAAGCTGGTGCTGGTGGTTAATCAAACTGTTTGTGACGTGCCCCCTAGTACAAGTGTTTTTTCTTTTGTGTGTGCCTAGTATAGTGTTCTGGTGTGTTCCATGGAATCCCTTTGCTTGCAACGAGAGGAGTGCCACGTCAGTTCCATGATAAAGAAAGAAAAGACAGAGTGGTGCGTCGGAACCACTGCCATGCATGCACTGCACGCAACGACCGTTATTGACCGCAAAAATTGCCTTTTCTTTTGTCTAGTTTTCTTAACATGGTACAGATGTAAGCGCTTATATACATACGCATATATTCTTGGTCGATTGTGATTTTGTTATGTCTCAATCGATGCTATATTCCTATCATCTTGTACGGAGGTTCATAAAACAAAAATAAGTGTACGTACGTATAACCGTATAGTCAGCCGCCGTTTCATACAGTCAAATGGTGCGTGCTGGCCTCTCGCGCTTATATAGACCATCATCATCTTCTTCTTGCTCGGCAGGACAGGAGCGGCGGAGCCCGGACGTGCAGCAGAGCGCAGCCATGGGGGAGCAGTACCCGCACACGTACGGCGGCGAGCCGGCGGCCGCCGCGGAGCAGGCGAGCGCGCCGGAGCGGCGGTACCGCGGCGTGAGGCAGCGCCCGTGGGGCAAGTGGGCCGCGGAGATCCGCGACCCGCACAAGGCCGCCCGCGTGTGGCTCGGCACCTTCGAGACCGCCGAGGCCGCCGCGCGCGCCTACGACGAGGCCGCGCTCCGCTTCCGCGGCAGCCGCGCCAAGCTCAACTTCCCCGAGGACGCGCGCCTCACCGCCCCGGTGGCACCCACCACCGCGAGCGCGGCGCCGACGGTGGCCTCCTCGGCGGCCGCCTACCCCGCCGGCGCCGTCTCGGACTACTTGCAGTACCAGATGCTTCTGCGCGCAGGAGGTGGCGGGTTCCCGCCGTACTACGGCGGCGGCGGCGGTTCGTCTTCGGGGTCCTACTCGCTCCCGGAGTCCTCTGTGACCGTGGCCTCCGTGCCGTCCTCTGCCTCCTCTGCTTCGGGTTACGGCGGCGCGGCGGCGGAGCACGGCGAGGCGGCGCAGTGGGCGTGGCCCGCGGAGACTGCATGGACCTACCCGGCGACCACGGGCTCGTGGTCCGGTTCGAGCCAGTATCCGCCGCCACCTCAATAGTGGTCGTTTCTTGTTTACTTTTCTCCTTCAAGAAAAAGAGTCCCTGTAACACTGGGAAAGCTAGCTCAGACGTGCGCCGATGGTGTGATGCCGTGCCGTTCAACACTTGAACATGCGCGCGTGCTGGAAGCCAGAGCACGCCACCCCACAGCACTGTAATGTTCATGTTCGTTCTTTCGCTTTGTTGATGTTGAAAATCAAGTTTCATTTTCTTTTTAAATGAAAACGAAGGAAGGTTTGGTTTTAGACCAACATCTCCTCGCGTTTTGTCGCTGCAATGATCTGATAATATCCTGGCATAGACCTCTTTCAAAGGAAAATAAAGAAAGGTTATTCACAGTTGCAGAAAGAAAAAGCCAAGTTGTTGATCGAGTGGTAAAATGGACCAAAATTGGAGACACATATGGCTTGCCTGAAAAAGAAAACTACTCCTGTGAGACATATACGAAATAAACTACTCCTGAAAAAAAACTATTCATGATCATCTTATTTCTCTATTTCCCGATGAATTCTTCCTTCTTCTCCTCTACCATCTCCCAACTGTCCGCCTCGCCTAGCCCGAGCCGGTGCCTCCCATGTGTTGATGTCGCTCCTGGCCATCTATCAACCTCGAACTCTCCTCCAGCAGTGGCGACGTTGCCACATCGACCAGGAGCTACTTCGGGGGCGCTTCTATCCGTTGCTGCACCGCCGTCTAGGCCCCTCGGAGAGCTTCATCCAAAACCAATAGACGGGAAAGAAAGTTTCAAGCAACTGAAGAATAGCAAAACCGACCAAAATTATGTTTTGGCTCTTTATGATGTACATTTAAAAAGTTGTTGAATATATACATTGTTTGTAGTTTTTGGCTCTTTTGTACGAGGCTATGAGCAATATACTCTTAGCTCGGGAATGATTTGAGTGTTGCAAGTCGTAACAGGGTGGAGGAAGCTAAAATGCTAGAATTGTAGTTAGGTGTTTAAGCCATGGGTGTTGCCTCACATCTTTTTTCCTTCAAGCATAATCAACTACACTCTCTATTCACTGTTATAAGGCGCTGTAGACACTTTAGACAGCGTGCAAAACAGCTCAATTTCAGTTGACTGAAATGACTTAAAAAAATGAATGGAGGGAGTACTTTTACTTGTCATTAAAATGAATAAAAGGGGATGTATCTAGATGTATTTTAGTTCTAGATACATCATTTTTTGTCCATTTTGATGACAAGTATTTTCGGACAGAGGGAGTACTAGCTAATAATCCACATAATCCCATTGAATATCAGGTATACCTTGAGACTAAAACACGAGAGATTTGGCACCCTATGTCTAGCAGGCACCACCGAATCCGTGAAAAGATGGATTGACAACTACTTATTGTGCCATAGTGACTATAGTGATGGCGCATAATATAAACCTCAGAGGTCATATCTTTAAATTCACCATTTTGACTTCATCATCCCCGCGATTGGGCCCTTTGGTCAGTGCACAAGAGTTTGAGCCTTTCTTTTGTTTAAGATCGATAGAAACGAGTTGCTCCGAGAGCTCGTACACCTCTCACGTCACGCAACCAGGTTGTCAATGTCCCCTAAAAAAAACCACGGTTGTCAATGGCTGAGCGTCCGCTTTGTATCATGTCCCCGTTCATGTCACTTGTTCGCACAACAGCAACGCTAGCCAGTTAAATGAGTGCCACACATGCAAATAAAAGAAGAAGAAGAAGAAAAAAACTATCAACCGCCACAGCACGGCCCAACAAGTGACCACTACTCAACCCAGAAACAAATGAGCCAACAAATTGATATCCAACTAGACGACAGAAAGTAGGCAGTGGGCACTGCGTTTTATTTAGAACTGGCAGTCAGCAGCAGATGCTAATGGGCTGTTGTGGTACGACCCATGAATTGATTTTTTTTCTATGTTCAAATGAATATATTATTTATTTATTTACATAATCATTTAATTATAATAAAAAAAAATCAAGTTTTCTTTAAAAGTGTGCACGAATTTTTGACAAAGTTCACGTGGATACCTTTTAAAACAAATGTTCACGTGACTAAAAATATGTTCGTGTAATTTTAGAGATTTTTCATATAAAAAATGTTCTTGTATTTTTCTAAATTTGTTGTAATTAAGCAAAACATCATGTAATTTTACAAAAAAGGTTTTGCACATTTTAGGAAAAATGTGTGTGTAAGTTTTTAAAAGTGTTCACAAATTTTACAAATATTTTTAAATTTTAAAAAGTGTTCATGAGTTAAAAAAATGTGTGTGTCTTTTTCAAACATATTTATATAAGTTGGGAAAATAAGAGAAATGAAAAATGAAGGTGGAAAAAAGAAAAGCAAAACAATAGAAATCTGGAAATAAATACAAATTAAAAGAATAAAAGACATTGAAAAATGGGCCTCGAGCATGTAAAGCACCCATGGACAATCAACGCGTTATTGCCAATATATCTGTTGTATGGCAGTCAGGGCAGTCGTCGTGCTATGAAGCGCAGGAAATGCTTTTAGTAGTTGTATCACGTCTCAACCCATCAAACCTTAAGTATAAGTGTATCTAGCATCAAGCTCGCATCATCGAGATATCGATCCAATCCTAGTACTAGCAATGGGTAAATGGGTTGCCTAGTTTAGCAATCTAAATGTTAACACCTACTAATTTATCTTCAGGGAGGGGGGAGGTGGGGTAGGAGATTTGGTCTTTGTAGGGGAGCGTTCTATGCAGCAAAAAAAGGCTATTCACTCACGTCAATCTCAGGAATACTATGGAGGCACAAGTGATGATAATCTCACCAGTAATCCACCCAACGAAAGTTGAGGAGGAAGAGTTGATGAAGCTCGCCGATTCTTGCCGCTAGGTTATGCCTCTCGGTTGCGAGAATTTTCTCCAGGATGATCAGCCGATCTAGTGTAGAAGTAGACGACACCTCCAAGGTATCCACGTGTATTGATTTAGAGGCACTTCGTGGATTAACACAAAGAGGTAGTGCGAAAACTAGAGGGAGAGATAGCCTAGCGATGTAACAATCCATAGTGAGTCTAGATCAGAGAAAGAGAGAGGGCACAGGGCAAGGATGGTCGCCCTCCAAGGCCGTTTTGTCTGTCCATGGTACACTCCCACCTCTATGTGTAGGTGGATGGGAAATAGGGATGGTCTACTTGGGGAGGGGATCCTTCCCTGGTTCGGCCGACCTAGAAGAGGAGTCATCCTAGGATCCACCTCTCGGGTGGCTTGCCCCACAAGTCATGTGGCAGGCGACCAACTTGGGTCCATGTGGCACCTTGCCCCTCAAGGAATAGGGGGCGGCTCACTAGTCAGTAGGGACCATTCATAATATTCTTGAAGGTTCGAGAACATTTCGGGGTCTTTCAGAAGCTTTAGCACCTTCCAGGGCATTCCAGGTAAATCTGGGACGCTCCCGGACCTCCTAGAACACTTCCGAGATCATCCGAATTTTTTTTAGAGCCCGTTCTCTCATTCTCTATGACCTTCTAGTCCTCCTACATACCGCTAGTTAGTGAACGTGTGACTTTAATAATATGTGCATATGTTCGGAACACCTTTCGATCGATAATTATTAGCAGGATCTGGGCACCCATAATAATACCCGCATACCAACGGAGATTTTTATCAAGCCAACATCTTTTTATTGTGTATATACAATCGCATACAATTCCCTTTTCTTTTCCTTTTGAGGCATACAATTCCCTTTACTACGCCATATATTACTAAACCAGAGGCCCAAATGGACTGACTGGTAAGCAAACAGGCTCATGAGCACGTCGGCCCAAACGCAAACAGTAGAAACACGGGCCGGTCGACTTGGAAACATCGAACAAACAGCGGGCCCACGGATAAAACCAGGACACCGAGTCAGTCACCGACGACCGACCGCGCGCGCGACGGATTTGACCATGACCCTCGCCGCCGCGCTGCATCTGCAACCCGCAGCGTCCGCCGTCCGCTACGCCTCCTCTCCTCCTCCTCCTCCCACAGCTGGGCCCGCGCTATCTCCGGGACCCACCTTCAGTGACAGGTAGACCGTAGACCCCACGTCACCTCCAACCGCACGGGCCCCACGGGTACAACACGGTAGCGTGGGGCAGTTCGGTCACTCCACGACGCGTCCCTCCCTCCCTTCCCCCGCGGACTCCGCCACCAACCGCCTCCTCCTCTTTCCGCTGCAGCTGCTGCCGTCACACTAGCTACCGAAACCGTCGCCGTCGTCCTCCTCCTCCCCTCCCGCCCGCCTCGACCCCTCCGCCGCAATGCCGGAGGAGAAGGAGTACGTCGCCGTTCCCATGGGCCAGGCGCCGGAGCCCGCGGACCCCGAGGACCCCGTCAAGTCGCCGCCGCGCCCCACCTCGCCGGCCACCTCCACCCGCCAGGTAGCGCGGATCGATCTGCCTTAATACCGCCTGTAGTCCCCCCGACGCGGTGGGGCTTAGAGCTGCCGAAACCCTTCTGGTTGCTTGCTCGGATCTGGCCGCGCCTCCCCGTTTGATCGAATCCGAGGCTTCTGCATGCCTTCTGGGGTTGTCACCGAGCTTGACTTTAAGGTTTCCATGGTTGCATTGGAGGTTCGCTTGTTTCGTCATGCGTATTGTGTGCTGTTGGTCAGATGTCTACGCCGTAAACAGTCCGACAAATTGACTGCATCAGTGTCAGTGCGAGTCCTATTGGAGGTAGAGGTACTTGTGTTACTGCGGAGCTCCGGCCAGATGCCTGTGTTTAACAAACCTACTATTCAGGATGCACGGTGCAGGTTTTATAACCCGGCAAAAGTGAATTTAATCAAGTTTAGATGTCGTCATCTTGCATGTGTCTGAATGACCTCCTATAACACTTTGCTTGGTTTGTTCATGAGGTATACGCATTTGCTTTATTCTCATAAATAGCAAATGCATGAGTACTGGCTGCAGGCTATACTTCTGTTGGAGAATATGCAAATGCAACTAACAATAGGAATTTGACAACTGCAATTAGTTCACTGCCCCGTAGTATTAGGTCTTTGGAACCCCAAACCCATGAACTGACACTAAAATTTGACAGCATCCTTCTGGGCGATCATACTACTTAAATATTTTGGTTATCTCTACATATTTTCCATCTTGAAGTGTCGTTTAGTCAACCATCGGTTCTTAGGCACTAGAGCATAAAGATTGTTCGATCAAAGTAGACAACACTTGGACCCAGCATTGTTACTGTACGTTCTTGTTCTGTTCTCTCATTTTACCTGAATGAGCTCTACTTTCTTTGCATGCTATGCTATATCTTTTCAAGATAGTTATTTCATACCTAACCTGCTAATTCAATAGGCATGCTTTGCGGTCCTTCAAAGCTGGGTGTCAAGAAAATTTATGACTGGATGGTATGCTTTGCAGGAACTGATTCATAGAAGTTGCAAGACCTGTAAATTATCCATGCCTAATATTCTCTTTCTTGTTTGCAGTGTAGTTATTTTCCCAATGGCTGTGACATTCTTCATCACTTGGTGGTTTATTCGATTTTTTGATGGATTCTTCAGTCCACTCTATGCAAAGCTTGGAGTCGATGTATTTGGTACTTGTTCCACAAATACTTATGTCTAGCCACTTGCTGGTCATGGTAAAATCATTGAGATCCTTTGAAATCATTGAGTACATGAGGAAAAAGCAGCCTCAGGCTATTAAAAACAAACTGTCATTACTCAGTTCTACTGACAAATATTCATGATTTGCTCTATACTGAGTACTACAATTTTTCTTGATTCCAGGCCTTGGGTTTGTGACATCTCTGGTATTCATATTTATTGTTGGAATATTTGTGTCATCATGGGTGGGCTCAACTGTCTTCTGGGTTGGAGAATGGTTTATAAAGAAAATGCCATTTGTAAGGCACATATATTCTGCATCAAAGCAAGTTAGTACTGCTGTTTCACCAGGTAATTTATGATCATCTGAAGTGCTCCAGAATATCTGACAACTATGTTCGTTCTTTCTTAAATTTCTGTCATGTATGATTTTCATTGTTAGTGCATAACTGTTTCTTGAAGAGAAGTGTCAGTGGATGGCGTATATATATACAAACCCATAACTTCTTAGTCGGGTAAAACATTATATAAGTACCAGTACTTCACAAAAAAACACATTTATAGGCCACTAGTTTTTCTTCAAGTTACATGAGCTTATGAAGTTAATAGGATAATCCACATGAAGACCATATGAATGTTGCGACAACAGCGTGTTTGCTGTTTCTATGCACCACATCATTGACAAACTGGTTTGGTTGAAATCTTTATGTTCCAACTTACTTGTAGTTCCTTCTGCCCAACCAGAAAAAAAAAATCTTATAATACATTTTATTCATTTGACAGATCAAAATACAGCAGCATTTAAAGAAGTGGCAATAATTAGCCATCCCCGTGCTGGTGAATACGCATTTGGATTCATAACATCGAGCATGATTCTTCAGGTACTTGTTTATGCAAATCGCTTTCTACAGATGGATTGACGGCATCAACCGAATTTGAATGCTTCACTCAAGATAATTTACTCATTTATATGCTTTCGAGAATATTGATTTGATAATTTTCATAAGTTACACAAAGATTCACACCGTACTTGTGTGTGCTCTTTTTCTGTGTTGCCTCATGCATGAAATGGTTCACTTTCAGGAAAGTGTCACCCATTAGTTGTGATTTGTGACATCTAAACCCTTTTAAATCTCAAGAGTGTAAAGATTCACCGAAAATAATCAAGACCAAGCCTAGTGTGGCCTGGCTGGGCTTATCTTAGTAGTCAACTTATCCGGATTAACCTATAATCTCTATATAAGGTGGTTTAAATCAGTCACTCCTCTCTCGTACATAAATTTGTTGTGTAAACCCTGAAAAGGCCGGCTAGAGCTGCTTCAAGTTTATGGGGGGCATTTACACATTAGAGTCACAAGGCCAAATAATAGACTCACTTGGCTCCGTCTCAAAGATTATTTGCTGGTAAGTTGCATAAGGCCAAATAAGAACAAAACTAAGCATGTCCAATCAATCATAGGACGCGTCAAAACCTACGGTACTTCAGGTCTTGAGCTCTAGAAAATGGCGTGAAGAATTATTTATCAAGTTAGATTAAGGACAACTGCTACAAAGAGTCAAGGGGCATTTGTCCTTTCTTGTTTTCTGCTGTTTTGTCCAGGATCAACACTAACAGAAGTGATGAACTATGTGATACCTAATTGTCTATGTCCACATGGTTAGCATGTTATGGTGAGCCAATATACTTTGTTTTTGTTGGATTCTGATGTAATCATCTATCATTACATTGCAGACTGACAAAGGTGATGAAGAACTGTGTAGTGTCTATGTGCCAACCAATCATCTATATATTGGTGATATCTTTTTGGTGAACTCTGCGGAAATTATAAGGCCCAATCTGTCCATTCGAGAAGGGATAGGTTGGTGTTATTTTGACGATCCCTTTTTAAGCTCCTTATCATTTCCACTGTTCTGTTCAAAAGAGAATAATTCAATGCCTTCTATAGCAGCTCCTTTAAATGCTAAACCCTATCAGCACTTGCGAATACTATATGCTGTTCTTGTTATTTTCTTGCTGGCAGTTTATTTGTAACATCTCAATCCAGCATAAGCTTATTTTGAGGGCATGTCTCTTATTGTGGTCATTAAGTTTGATATGATAGTCTTTTTAATAACTCCCTCCGTTCGCAAGTATAAGATGTTTTGGATATTTCAATATGGACTACATACGAACTGAAATCAGTGAACAAACACATTAAAACGGGTCTATATACATCCGATTCAGAAAAAAGTTAGATCATCTTATATTTGTGAACGGAGGGAGTAGCATTCTTGCTATATCACCTGGATTTCTAATCTTATGTTTCTGCTATTATGCTCTCTACAGAAATAATTGTTTCTGGAGGAATGACCATGCCACAGGTGATCACAGCGCTAGGACCTGCCCCTGATAAGAACGAGGGCACCCGTTTAAGCAGAATGATGACTGTCTGAGGCTTACAATATCGCCAGCATATCTCAGGTATAGTCGAAGAACTTCCCCAGTCCTCCAGGCCATGTGGGCTGCGACTGAACCTAGATTTCTGATCACTGGCCTAAGTTCGTGTAGGCATTGACATTTAACCTTTGTAGATGTTTACAGCTACTAAAGGAACGCCAAAGTTGTGGACGATGCTACATCTGATGTACAATTTGTAGATTAGAAGCTGGAACACAAGGACTGTGCGATGGAGTAAAACACCGGTTGTATATTAGGCGGGTTAGAAATTAAAGTGGGGTGCTGATGATAGTCGCGCAGCACACTGTACTGAGATTACTGATAATGGTTTGTGGTTCTGATGTGCTCACAGAATGAGTGCTTAGTTACTCATGTTAGGTCATTAGAGTACAATGTAACTTAAACTGAGACAGGTTAATTTTTTTTAACTTTTGATTGATGCTATCGCATTGTTTCGTCAGAAGGATAAACGTGTTACCCCAACGTGTGGTCTGGGATGAGGGACAAATCCACCAGGCACCTGCCTGGAGTTTCTCGTCGTCCTATCTGTGCGCTTGTTGGTTAAGTGACCTGTGAGCTTTGCCCTACCAAACATGGGCGACAATTTGCTTGGCAAACTTTTGCCCAGTGAATTATGAGGCGTTATCAACATGTACAATACTAAGTAAATTAAATATACAAATATTTTGATGAGTCTAATAATACTAATTTCATATGGGAAAAGCTTACCGTCACCCGGCTGATCGCAGCGGCAGAATCTGCCACCTCCCCTGCATGACACACGTCCAGTGAGGGTTCGAATACCGCCAAACATGCTTCTGCAACGAAGGCTATGCGGTGTTGCAATGGTCTAGTATGAATCGTGTTTTACAACAAAACATCTGTCGTGGAATTTTTTTGCAACCAGACCTCAGTTGCAAAAATAATTTTGCAACTAAACAGCTGTTGCAAAAAATTTCTGCAACAAGATCGATGTTTCAGAAATAATTCTGCAACAAGGCCCATGTCAGCGGTGAAGACACACTCGCTCGCTAGATATGGCAAATCCGACGGCTCACGACCCGGATGATCTTTTAAAAAGATGAGCCGACGGACGCGTAACATTGCCCATTTCATATTGGTATTTTCTCAATAAACTTGATTAAAGATAGACAGCAGATTATCGTGAATCGAGAGTTGTGATGCCCGACGAGTGCCGGGAGATGATGAATTCTTTCGGGAGGGCAACTATAGCGCATTGTGCTCGGGAGAGCAATGCTGCTGCGAATGCGATCGAGCAAGTTACAAAAGGAAGTATTTGTAACAGATATGATCGTCGATTGCCAAACTTCAAAAAATGATAATATACTTGATTAAAAATAAGACAACCTTGACATGAAAAGAAGTCACTGATGCATTTGAAGTAGTTTCCGGCCGCTGGTGGAATCCGCCTTCCTGTTGGTTGGGCGCAAATATTAGCAGCTGGGCATCAGAATCTACTTGAACGCGTATTCTGCCAGCCCTGCTCTCACCGAGATGGTCCCAGGGCAACTGGTGCCTGCCACCTGCTTGTGTCGACGAGCCGCTAAACACACAGACGGCAAATTTCGCCCAAAGTTTCATCCACTTGCGTATGCAGGTTCAGTATGAATTATTCATTGCAAGAACACTACTACTTGGTGTCCAGGAGTAAGTATTCTTGCAATGAATAATTTAAACACCAAGAATAATTCAAATGAATTGACTTCTTGGTATTCAAATGGAGTGTTTAATTTATTTAAATACCACAAAGAAGTCAATCCATTTGAATTTTGCCCTTAGCGAACATCGGAACCCTGCAAACTCAAAGTGTCCTTCAATCCCAGTTGCTATACCGCAACCTGCAAGGATCAACCAGAAACACAAACACAGCAATCGCATGATCTGAACTGTTCTCTTTTTCTCTAGATTTCTTTCATTTCATAATTCATACGAGCACAGCACGCACTACAATCCTCTCGTCACCTTAAACCAACAAGGGAGAACTCAGGGACGCTACAGCAAAGACAAAGCAGCAGTCAGGGAGAGAATTCACATCTGAAGGATCATCCAAAGCTTCCTAAAAAGAAAGAGAGGGGGCGCAAAAAGCATGGACCGGGTAGCAGCCAAGCAAAAGCTATATCCCTGGGAGGAGGCGTATCTACAGGCTCTGCATCTGGGAAAATGAGATCCGGATGGTGCTCCCCTCCAGCGGGGTGGCGTGCTTCGACACGAGGGCCTCGGTCGCTTCCTCCTCGCTCTCGAACAGGACGAGGGCCTGCCTCTTGCCGTTCACCTCGAACAGCTTTGTGCCGACGATAGAGCCGTGCTCAGACAGATGGGCGAGGAGCGCTTCCTCGGAGACGTCCTGTGCGAGGGCGGAGACGTGGATCATCTTGGTTGGAGCGCAGCAATGCCGGTAGTTCTTTACCACGTTGGTGTTGAAGCGGTTCAGGCCCGAGTTGATGTAGTCATGCGCGTCAGGGGCAGGGGTTATGGTGGGGTACTTCGAGTAGTTGACGTCCAACTTGTTACCAAATAGCGTGGCCGCCTGCAGCCGAAAAATGGGAAGGTGGCATCAAAATGTCAAAGGTAACAATCATTCCAAATGGAACAGATAAACCAGATAGGTTGATATACTAGAGAAAATGCACGCACCTTTAGATAGTTCACAGCTAGCTCGGCCTGTAACCCATCAGCCATTTCTACAAGGGCGAGATCTGGTTTGTTGTGCAGCACCTTGATTCGAACTATGTTTCCATATAAAGAGAAGAGATTGAAAAGCTTATCCTCATTGGTTTTCTGCACAGAGAAAAGTTAACAATGAAGGACGATCGTCCAAGGTATATAACCTCTACATGGAATCTTAAGACAAGCTGGAACACCCTATAGGTTGGTGTCCAACACCATAAAATACTTAAGATTAGGCCACATTTGTTCTAAGACTTCCCTTAATGGTCAGTTTGGTCCTTAAAACAATAAGAAAGACAAGTCCTACTCAACAACCACATTTTCCATGCATACTTTGACATTTGAAAAAGTAGTCAAAATATCAAGATTGTGAAAGGAGCCTTCGAAGATTCAAAACTTACATCAGTGTTCAAATTACTGACTATCAGTGTGCACCGTTCATTGGTACCGGTCACTCCAGGCGGTAAAGTTCCACCAAATGCAGCTGCAATCGTTGCAGCTCTTCCTGTCTGTTATGCACAAACTCAAATACTTTTGTATGAGAACTCACAGGGATATTTGAACAAGATGCAACAAAAAACAACACTGGAGTAACACCATTCAAAGGGAGTCAGACGCCAACCTGTGAATACGGACCTGTACAAGAAAGGAAACTAAATAAGATATTTTTCATTATCAAAAGAATTATTTATTGAAATTCCGATGTAGTAAGCTACCTCCAGGTTGTTGGAAAGGATAGAGACCCCCAGGATCTGGAAAACCTTGCTGCTCCAACCAATTAAAACATACAGTGGTTAGCTTCAGAGCATAAATGATGCATGTAACAAGTGAGATATATAGCAAAATAAAGAGAACCACTCAACCTGGGAGGGCCTTGGACGTTGTTCTGTAGGCAATGATGGATTCGTGAAATCCCTGGACAAGAAAAGAGATTCACCACGGGTGACTTTCATGTTAACTGATGCTACACAGTAACTGGCATGCCCATGACTGCATTAACTATGTTTCTTGTAGAGATGAGAACTGACAAATTGACCTTACCTAGTTCTCTCATTGTTGAAATGGACTTGCAGTTCGCTGAGACTGGATATCCACATAAATAAAGAAAAACAATCAGATACAACAACTGAGAAAAAATAAATTTCAACTAGGATTAGTCAAAGCTCATACTTGGAATATTGGATGTCTAGCTGGCAGCAACCATCATATATGTTCCTTCCCTGGAAAAGTTTTGTTTGTAAGATTAAGATGTATGAGAATCATACGTAGAATCTAGGACACTAATGGAGCCATGAAGTAATTACATGCAAAGCAGCAAGTGCTTCCACAGCCTCATGACGCGATTGATACTGGATGAGGGCCTGAAAGCCTGCACCAATCAAATAAAATGTATTGAATCGTCTATTTCAGATAGTAAAGATAACCAACTGTTTATTCCAGTCGAAGGACGGACAAAAGCACTAGTCTATAGTAACATATGCCACTATAATTCTTTTTTGTTGTTGCTACTGCTACAATTATTAGTACACATGTTTTAAAACCGTGCCGAACCCGTTGCTACAGAATGTCACACCTAATGTAATCAATTGATGTACTGCACACATTGTTCATACAGTTTGACAATACACCTGCTGTTTTCTGCAGAAGTTATAGCCTGTTACGCATATTACAGATACTTGTTAATACATCAACATTATCATTCAGAGGCAAACTGGGGAGTGAATCAGAGCATCCATATGCAGTTTACATATGGGTGTGTGAGAGAGAAAGAGACGTGGAGTCTGACCAGCTGACTTCTGAAATTTGACAATCTTCTCCACATATCCATATGCTTTGAAAACTTGATGCAGAATCTCCACCGTTATAGGATAGAGCACGTGGTGGACAGTAGCTAGAAGGATTCGGTTGGGTTCTGATTCCTGAGGGCCAGCAGACGACCACCAAGACAGAAGAGTGGGAGAAAGAAAAGAATAAATAGAAAGGAAAAGATAGGTTTATCTAGTTGGAAAAATAAGAGGCAGTAGATATAACATGCAATTTAACTCAGCTATCTAAAAGAAATGATGAGAATATACTAAACATAGCTAACCGTCCTTCAAATTTTGATATATGAAGTATTTCCACAATTTATGGTGTAACTGTCACAGTAATTCAACTTTCTATTTTTACATAATCACACTACCATATTTCCTAGTTGTAGGTTCCATCTTAGGATGATAGCACAATCATATCCTAATCTTGTAGCCTTGTAGGCACCTTTACACAAATATAGTCCCACGGCAAAACCATTTCATGCAACTGAGTAATTGACGGAACTAGATAGCGCATCAATGTGTAATCGAGGCAAGCATTATGCACACTAAACAACCACAAACAAGTCAAAGTAGGGTTTAATAACTTAAGAACACATGTCATTATTTTGAAAATCATCCACAACCTGGACTTACAGAATCTAAAAACCCTTTATAAGAAAATTCAAAAAAACCCTTTATAAGTCAATGTTGTACCACCGCGGTATTGCCACAGCTAAGTACTCCGTCCGTCCCATAATATAAGAACGTTTTTGACACTATGATAGTATCAAAAACGTTCTTATATTTTGGGACAGAGGGAGTATTAGTTAAGAGTATCATGCAGCTGATTGCTCAACACGAAGCTCTAAAAACACTAAGGATAGAGATTTCATAGTTCACTAATGATACTAAGTTACTAACAACTCCAGATAACTCTGAGAAACTTATAAAACAAATCTTACAAGTCGAGGGTAGACAAGTATATACCTGATCAGAATTCCGGCTATGAGAGCTCTGGTCAGTGGTAAGTTCTTGATGGGATGAAAATTGCATGTAAACATGCCTCCCCCTAAATTGACATAAAAGGGTGCACACGTGTGAGAAAAGGAATGAGAACATACCAAACAAAAATATGAAATTTAATGAGAAACCCAGCTGGCTTTTAGGTAGAAATAAGGTACTCCCTCTGTAAACTAATATAAGAGTGTTTAGATTACTACTTTAGTGATCTAAACGCTCTTATATTAGTTTACGGAGGGAGTAACAAACAAGGGCAATGCTAAATTTATATTTGTTGACATAAAGAAAGCAGGTCACGAGGCGCAAACCGTATCATTAAGCATGCATTATCCAGAATGAGCGATAACTATGTACTAGTGGAAGCTAAACATTGCAAAAACTAAGTGCAACTGCGTAGCAGCAAGCATGAGTAAATGCTGGGCTCTTGTGTGGCATCGAAAAACCAACACAACCAAGAACCGCATCACCTTACGCTAGGTTGGACAGCACTGTAGTATTGCAGCGCGCTCACGGAAGAATGAATGTCTTGCATCTGGAGAAGGGCCTGCACCGCAACACTGACAACTTTCAACACCGGGACTGCTTGATTTCTAACAAAAGAAAAACACCACCGGACAACGGCGAAGAACAGAACCCACCTGATTCTTGCCACGCAGCATGACGAGCTTGGACACCGAGCCGAACGGCTGCAGCAGCTGGAGCAGATCGGCCTGCGGCGAACAACGGTGAGGGGAGGCACACGCCGGGTGCAAAAGGCAGTAAAAGCGCAATCTTTATTCAGGGAAGCCGCTCCCCCGATTATTATTTATTCAGAAACGAAAAACGGATTGCCCCGGACGGAACCGCAGGATCGACGAGGCGAAGGCGCAGGATTTCCGTCCCCTCTCACCTCGGTGATCTCGTGCCCGACGTTCCGGATGTGGATCACCTTGGACGGCTCCGCCATCCTGCCGCGCCGCTGAAACAGGGGAAGCGGCCACTAATAAGTCACCAGGGAATTCCTTACGCCACGCAAGGGCAAACGGCGAGGAGAGGCCGACGGGGGGAGATCCAGGGCCGACGTTCCGGCATAGGCGAGATGCATTACCTTGTTGGAGGGTTTAAGCGGGAGGAGGATCTAGGGTTTTGCCCCGCGGAGGGCGAGGCGGAGGGCGAGGCGGAGGTGGAGGGAGGAAGGGAGGGAGGGGAGAAGAGCCGCCGGAGCGTTCTGTTTTGGATTCGGCAGGAAAGAGAGAGATCGAAACGGCTCCGTAATCGGCGTATCCTGAGGCGAACACGTCATACGAGCCGCATAGAACGTGTGTTTTAGGGCGTGTACAACGCTCCATCGTGGACAGCTGCTCCACAGGCCCACGTAGGTTCGGATGCCAGGTGGACGCAAAGGCACGCGGATCCGGCTTGCCTGCTCCCTCCTCATGCTCCCATCCGTGCACCCACTCCATCCTACCGCTGTCTTTTTCTCTTTTTTTTTCTCCCCCTTGATTTTAAGGAGATGGGGCCGGACCTTATTTTGTTCCAATCAAACCATCCTACGTATGCGGGAGCACGGATGGACGCACGCCGAGGGAGCAGGCAAGTCTTGTCCAGCCTCGCAGATGACAGGTGCATCCTGCAGAAGAAGCGGCTGCTTCGTGGAGGAAAGAAGAAATTAGGGAAAAGCATGAGAGAGAAAAGGTGAAAAAGAAGGAGAGAGGGATGTCTCTGTACTGGTTTGCTAGTCATCCATGATGAAGATGAAAAGCAAAAACTATTAAAGTATGGAGGGAAGAGAAAGTGGGGGTCCATTTTACTATTGCCCGCATTGAGCAGTGGGCTATCCAAACGGTGGTTTTAACTAAATTTATTTAATTTTAGGCATGAGGCATCGGTATGGTGATGCTTTCGTTGCTCATGCCCTTACTAGCTGGATCCGATGCGTTTCTCTGATCATCGACGAGATAGATTACCCGTGTCGTACATAAGTTTGTCAAAAATTTCGACACAGCACGCGAACTGAGTGTAGCTCAAACGGTTAAGTCGCTTGTAATGGAACCAGCCCGCCAGAGGTTAAGTCCTAAACTTGTCACCGGTGCTTGCATTTTTCCTACTGTCGACCACAAATGTGCTTGTGGCGCTTTCCGACGATGTCCGTACAGTGAGAGAAAACATTACCGTCAACTACAAATGCATCTGTATCGTGTTCAAAGAAAAAGTGTTGATACAACTTTGGATGACACATCACTAGTTAGAGAGTATGATTCGAGAGTCACCACAGAAAATAAATGTAAAACTCATCTTTTTCTTACACTTGTACATATTTTAATGTTTTCGTAATGAATATAGTGATCTCGTCAAGCATGACGCGATCCGACGCCGGGGGAGTATTCATGTGTAAGTGTGGAAGTGGTTAGGATAATTTTTGTCCCAAAGCGTTTTCGAATTCCTTTTTATGGGATATGGTAAGAGATGTTTGACATCAGACAACAATTGGATCCAGATCCGAGTTCGATTGATAAGATAGGGTATTGGACATGATATTACTAATATACTCTCTCTGTTTCTTTATGTAGAATGTATTATTTTTAGCACGGTGACCAAGGCACATAATTATAGATTAGTTAAGACTAAATTACCCTTGGTAAATTTATTGGTTAGTGGCAAGTAAATCAGTTAGTTCAGGAAAGTAAGAGATACATGCAATTGAGAGAGCTATTTTTTTATTTTTTTACTGCAAAGAGAGATACACACAATCAGAAGAGAGATACTTCCTTTTTTCCAGAGGGCTAAAATAAGAATTATGAGAAATTACAATAAATGCATATTACATTATAAAACTTATCAAAAATCAAATACACCTTATATAAGTGAACGAAGGGAGTACGGCGTATTAGAATAATCTAGTTTTTTAGTAAGATAATCCGATCTTTTAGATTCTGATACCGATTGATGGGTGAAGTTTTAATTAGCAATACGTCAATGTTATCTTTGCTTATGAGACAAGAAATATGCTTGTTAGCGATTTATTTGGCCTATTTTAATATTATCTGATGCTTTATGTCTTTTAAAGTGCATAAGTATTAATAATTGCTCACTGCTTATGTATAATTTTAGTCTAAAACATATATGTTCCTCATATATGAACATGGAAAATGACTTTTTTCTGATCTGGTGTCGTTCCTTTATCGTACCATGCCTGAATCCGCAAAATCCAGTATTAGAATCCACATATTCTGGTATTTAAACCCACATCCATTCTGCTTTTGAATCCGAAAATAAATATACAATGTATAAGGATTATGCGTTCGAAACCTATCCAGTTTCATTCATGTGCATGTTTCGGACCATGCTTGACTTTCCAAAAGGACACTATTAGAGCTCTCCTTTTGGTGAATTTGAGCTATAGACCCTCTCCTCCATATGATTATTTATTTATTAGATAGATATTTTACACTCATGTGGTGAACTTAGCTATGTTTTACTATCCTCCTCACTTTTTCCATGTTCGCCAAGCGGCATCTATCGCCCCTTTGTGGCACGATGGTGCACCGCTTTGCTTCTTGCGCTGACGAGACGATGGTGATTGTTGCCCCGTAACCTTAATGTTGCTTACCTCTACCATAGGCACCTTGTGCGGTTCCGGAGATAGCTCTCAAGTTGTGCATCACGTCATTGGTGACGCGACATCACCTTTGTCCTTTCATGGGAGGCAAGGTCTCCCTACACCGTGACGCCACACCTGTCAGCACACAACCCACCCGTTCGTCCGGCTTTGGGGCCATGGTGGTGATCGGTGGTGGTGGTGTCGTATTGTCAGGTCTCCCACGCCACCATTCAAAGTCGTAGACCCATTCCCGCAAAGATCTTCTGTGAAAGGCAGTGGCCATGCTGGTGAGCTATTTTCCTTTTTATGGATCCTAGAGTATTATTTCTATGAATTCATGAATGATGCAATTAGTTAGTATTTTTTTACAAATTGTGTAACATATTGATATTAATGTTTTTGTGTGATATGGATATGAATATTGCATGCTACTGATATGAATTTGTATGATATTGACATGTTGTTCCATATTTTCCAACACAAATTCTATCCTTTGGAAGGAAAGCCACCGGATTTCCTTCCTTTTTCGGTAAATAATGTAACAATCTGGTGATTGGGATACACCAGCTTCAAAAAGGACCACAAGTTTGTCCAAAGAAAAGAAAAGAAAAATTAAGTGCAAGTTGGTTAGCAATCTCAAAATTGATGAAAAGAAAGAGACATCAGGTGCAAGTGCAATTGTGTAAGTCGATCATGTCTACATGGGGTGTGGACATGGCTCCGTTTTGGACATCATCGGGTTCTGCCAGCGTTGCTACGGTGTGGGCACGTGCTGGATCTAGGGGTGCAACTGTTAGATAATAACGAGAAATAAATGAGACAGAGAGACACTGATTTTTATATGGAAACCCTTACGGGAGAAAATCACGGACGCACGAAGGCGCAATCACTATGAGGAGGAGTATTACAAGCACGAGACGACAGACCGTCTTAGGTGCGACTACATGGGGTATACATGAGGGCAATACATGGGAGTCTTTGGAGGACAAGTAAACGAGTTATACTCGTACGCGTCGGTACCAACGCAAAGGCCCATACCGTATGTACTACGTCTAGTCCAATACGGTAGAATTTGGATCACAATTTAACAATCTCCACCTTGAGCCAAATTCCCTCCAGTAGTCAAAGAAAGTGAATAACTCCATCCAAATTAGTATAAACACCTTGTGCGTCAAAGTCCATAGGACTAGTGAGAAGTACCAACTAAGCCTGAGCAAAGCTCAAACTTATTGGTAGGAACTGGCTTTGTCATCATATCAGCAGGATTATCATGAGTACTTATCTTGCATACCTTCAAATTGCCTTCAGCAACAACATCTCGAATATAATGAAATCTGACATCAATGTGCTTTGTCCTCTCATGATACATTGGATTATTTGTAAGATATATGGCACTTTAACCGTCAGAAAATATGGTAGGGCAAGATGAATCTCCACAAAGCTCAGTGTATAAACCTTTCAACCAGATAGCTTCTTTGCATGCCTCAGAAATAGCCATATACTCGGCATCAGTAGCGGAACATGCCACAATAGACTACAAAGTTGCTCTCCAACTCACAGCACAACCACCAATTATGAAAACATAACCTGTGAATGATCTTCTCTTATCCAAATCACCAGCAAAATCAGAATAAACAAAACCAACAAGTCCATCTCCACTTTTCCCAAACTGTAAATAAGCATTAGAAGTACCTCGCAGGTATCTGAAAATCCACTGAACTGCTTTCCAATGCTCTTTTCCAGGATTAGCCATGTATCTATTGACAACACTCAATGCATATGATAAATCCGGACGAGTACAAACCATGGCATAAATAAGTGAACCAACTGCACTCGAATAGGAAACTCTAGACATGTACTCAATATCTGCATCTGACTTAGGACATAAGGCTGATGATAATTTGAAGTGTGCAGCTAACGGAGTACTTACTGGCTTGGCATTATGCATATTAAAACGACGAAGAACTTTATCAATATATCCTCTCTGACTTAGATATACTTTTCCAGACGGCCTATCTCTGAATATTTCCATGCCAAGTATTTTATTTGCTGCACCCAAATCCTTCATCTCAAATTCATTACGCAATTGCTTCTTTAGTTCATTAATCTCTCACATGCTCTTTGCAGCAAGTAGCATATCATCAACATAAAGGAGCAAATAAATAGTTGAACCATTGACAGTTTTCAAATAAACACAACTATCATAATTAGACCTTTTGAAACCTCGAGAGAGCATAAAGGTGTCAAATCTCTTGTACCACTGTCTAGGGGATTGCCTCAATCCATACAGAGATTTCTTTAACTTACAGACAAACTTTTCTTTTCCAGGAATAATAAAACCTTTAGGTTGTTCCATATAAATATCCTCTTCTAATTCTCCATGTAAAAATGTAGTTTTAACATCCAATTGTTCAAGCTCAAGATCATGCATGACAACAATACTGAGTAAAGTGTGAATAGAGCTATGCTTCACAACAGGAGAAAAGACTTTGTTATAGTCAATACCTGGAATTTGGCTATAACATTTAGCAACTAACCTTGCTTTATATTTTGTCTCATCATTAGGAGAAACACCTTCTTTCCTCTTGAAAACCCACTTGCAACGAATAGGTTTCTTCTCTCTAGGTAATTTTACTAAATCCCAAGTGCAATTCTTTTCAAGTGATTTCATCTCATCATGCATAGCGGTCATCCACTTATTACTATCATCAGAAATAATAGCCTCGGAATATGAAGAAGGTTCAGCATTACCTTCAATTTCTTCTGCAACAGATAAAGCAAAAGAAACAATATTGCACTCTTCAATTAACCTATCAGGTTTATTAATACCCCGCCTAACTTTGTCACGTGCGAGATTCCAACTGGGCAGAACAATAGATTGATTTGGAATGGGAGTGACATGATCATAATTAACGACGGGTTCATCATGTGCATCAACAATTTCATTACCAGATGTATCACCTGAATCAATAACATGCTCCACCTGAACAGTAGGCTCCTGAACAATAGGCTGTTGTTCACTCTCAACGGGAACATTAGTAGATGAAACATCATGTAACATAGCAGATTCATTAAAGATAACATTTCTGCCAATAACAACCTTCTGGGTTTCAGGATTCCATAATTTAAAACCTTTAACACCAGACTTATAACCAAGAAAGATGCACTTAACAGCCCTAGACTCCAATTTTCCATTATCAACATGAGCATAAGTAGTGCAACCAAAAACTTTCAACTATGAATAATCAGTAGGTGAACCAGACCATACCTCAATTAGAGTTTTATTATTAAGAGAAATAGATGGTGAATGGTTAATGAGATAACAAGCAGTGGAAGCGGCCTCATCCCAAAAATGCCTATGCAAACCTGCATTGGACAACATGCAACGGGCTCTGGAAATAATGGTCTTGTTCATACGCTCAGCAACACCGTTTTGTTGAGGAGTATAAGGAACGGTGTAATGTCTGACAATGCCTTCAGACTTGCAATAATTATTAAATTGCTTAGAACAAAATTCCATACCATTATCAGTGCAAAGTATTTTTACCTTCTTTTCAGTTTGTCTCTCAATCATAATCTTCCACTCCTTAAAAGCTGAGAATGCTTCATATTTATGCTTCAAGAAATAAGGCCAAACTTTTCTCGAATAATCATCAATAATAGTCAGCATGTAACTAGCACCACCTAGTGACTTTCTGCGAGATGGTCCCCATAAATCAGAATGCACATAATCAAGAATACCTTCAGTTGTATGGGTCGAAGTATTGAACTTCACCCTCTTGTGCTTGCCGAAGATACAATGCTCACAAAATTTCAATTTACCAGGTTCATATCCATCAAGAAGACCTCTCTTATTTAACTCTGCTAAACCAAGTTCACTCATATGTCCAAGACGCATATGCCAAAGGTTACCAGCATCACAATCAGAATTCTTTGAAATAACTGGAGTAGCTTTATCTGAAACGGTAGAACCTCGAAGGTAATAAAGACCATTAGTCGAATTTAAGTCACCTTTCATCACAATAAGGGAATCTTTGGTGACTTCCAAAACACTATCTCCACCTGAATACTTGTACCCCTTTGCATCAAGGGCACTCACAGAAATAAGATTTCTCTTCATCTTCGGAATATACCGAACATCTGTCAAAGTTCTAATTATGCCATCAAACATCTTGATTCGAATAGAACCTATGCCTTCAGTCTTGCATGGTGAATTATCAAAACCCAAAACGGAACCAGCAGAAGTAGTGGAATCAAAAGTATTAAACCAATCTCTATGTGGACACATATGAAAAGTGCATGCAGTGTCAAGTACCCACTCATCATTGGTCTCGGCACATCCAGCAATAACGACAAGAGCATCATCGGAACTATCATCACGAGCAACGTTAGCAGAATTTTCACCTTGTTTGTTACCTTTCCTCTTTTCCTTGTTCTGCAACTTGAAACACTCAGAGATGTCATGCCCGTCTCTCTTGCAATATCTGCAATATTTCTTGTCTCTGGATTGCGACCAGCCCCTGTGGCCGTTCTTACTTTTGCCTCTTTTTCCATTATTGGAGTTCTTCTCCTTTGTCCTGCCACAAACAGATAATCCCTCGGCTTGGGATGAACTCGAACCATCATGAGGCACCATTCATCTTCTCCTTAGAGTTCAAAGCTTCATAAACTTCATGGAGGACCTCGATCAGGGTGGTGGCCCTGGGGACGCGCTGGAAGGATCCGCGAGGTGACCGCAATGGTGGCGGTCTATGAGGTGGTCGCAATGACGGCGAAATCTGGGCTATCTTGCATTCATATTTCCGTCTCTCACATCGATGAGATCAAAGGAGGTGCGCTAGTGACCGGAAGCAGGGTGACATGTAGGACGACGGTGCTCAACCTGCATCTCGCGTCTTCTCCAACAATCAGGATCCGGTTAGTGATGTGTCGTCAGCCGGTAGCGAGGTTATTGGCAATGATGAATTTGATGAGAAGTTTGCGATACTCTTGGTGGGCTAGATCTGGCAATTCCGACGTACGAGCTTCATGCCCTTGTTGAAGATGTTGGCTCGAGGTATGGCTTCGGGAATGAAAATCATATGTTCGATCTTCGGTCGGTGTCGGGGATATACCCCGTGGCGTAAACCGGCCGGAAGTATAACCCGGCCGGACTGGACGACTCACTGGTAACCCACCCGGAGCTTGGCGGTTCACGGGCTACCCGCCCGGTCTTGGCGGTTCATTAGTAACTTGGCGGGCGGGTCAGATGAATGACGAGGCCCATGGCCCAGAAGGCCGGTTCACGGTTAATGGTGGGCCGGTTTATGAGGAAAGCACAAGAAATATTCCCTTACAAAGGAAGCAAGACTAGGACTCCACTTGTAATAGAGTAATCCTAATCCAACTAGGACTAGTGATGTAAACCGCCCCTTCAACATATATAAGAAGGGGCAGGGCTCCCCAAAGAGGGAGAGACGACAAGTAAGAAACAATCTCTAGGGCTAGACACAAAGAGCCGGTTTACGGCGTCTTCCTCGTGATGATAATGAGACCTAGCCACAAATAACATGTAGGGCTATTCCGGATGATGTTTCCCGAGGCCCGAAGCTGTCTAAATCCTTGTCTTGTGTGTTAATCCGCCCTGCGTCTCTCGTCCCACTCAACCCCTCTCAAACTACCACATAGATGCGTTGGCCTCACGACTAAGTCCTGACACTAAGGACATCTGCCGTGACAAATCCACGACAGTCGGTCTCGTCAACATCGTCGCTCTAATGGTGACCCCCTTTTTGAAGGCTTTGCCTAAGAGTAGCGTATTTTTCGTTTAATTCGGCCACAGTCATAGAGCTGTGATAGATTTGTGGAGGCTCTATCGCAAGGCAAATCAATGTTGGGTGGTCTAGGGTTTTTATTTTAAATTTCCTGTAAGCCGTTCGTTCGACATTGGTGCTAGCCTTTGCTTGACATCGTTAACTATTTAAAAATATAATAAGATTGATGCGGAGGGAGCCCGAGGGTCTTACCGCATTTCGGAAAAAAATAACTAATGGGCTGTGAGCAATGACTTATGTCGTACCTCTTTCGTTTAGCAAGCATGTGTTTGCTACTGACGGTCGCTTTGGCCCCATCATGGTGCTGTCTTCTCCTCGTCAGTCAGCTGCCGTTACTTTGCGGGTGCATATTGGTGTCTTGTGACCGTAACCGGAACGACCGATTCAGGATCCACACAATAACGACCGCAGTCGTCCGACATGCCAATATGTGCATCGGAAATGAACGATCGATTGCCATGACAAACATCAAGTGAGTATATACACAGCAACAAAATTCCCAGACGCAATGTGAAGCTTGATGGTTTCTTCTTCCATGAGCTAGGGGAAACAAACCAGATCGATGGCTACGTACATACATCTCACATCACAATCTCTTCCACCCAAGCATGCGCCATTGCCATCTACTCCTACATCCACACATGCCTGCCTCCATGCACCAGAGATCTCGATCCTTAACACCTAGCTACGACGAAGACCCGCATCACATACACTAGCTAGTTCTTGGGCGTACCGCTCTCTTGGCCTTGGCCTTGCACGGCGCCGTCGCGGGGATCGCCTCGCCGTCGTCGGCGGCCGCTCCACCCATCGCCCTTGTCTTCTTTTTCTCCCCCTTCCCCTCACCCATCTCTTCCTCTTCCGGCTCCTCGCGCCAGTGCCCGTGGTCGTCCATCCTCCTCGTGTTCCTGTATATCGCCGCCAGCGACCGGAACCTCGGCCTCCTCCTCGCGACCCCGCCGATGACGGCCTCCTCGTCTTGTCCGCCACCCTTGGGCCCACCGAGTTTCTCGCGTCTCTTCCCGGTGCTGCTCTCCACGGCGGGCACCCCCTCTTTACCATCTCCCCGCTTCTCGCCGGCTGCCATGACGCTCTCCGCGCTCTTGCTCTCCACGGCCCGCGCCTTCTCGCCAGCTGCCTTGACGCTGTCCGCGCTCTTGCTCACCACGGCCGGCCCCTTCTCGCCGGCTGCCCTGACGCTGTCCGCGCTCTTGCTCTCCGACTCAGCGCCGTCGTCGTCGCAGCCGCCGCCGCTGAGCTGGATGAGCTGCTCCGCGGCCTCCATCTCCACCGTGGTCGACGACGCGGCCGGCGCCTCTGCCTCCACCGGCTCCCCCATGACAGCCCTCCTCCGCCCCAAAGAAATACCGAACACGAGCGGTGGCAGATCGCCGGGGCGGCCGCGAATGGCGCGCGCGGGATAAATATATATCCTCAAGTATAGGCGGGCGACGACCGGCGACCGGACCGCGTGGGATCGGCGAGAGGACGCGCGGAGGAGGGGGCGCCAAGGAAAGGAATGACCCGGAAGGTGGCAGGAAGGGAGGAGACTCGTGCCCGCTTTCATTTGGTTTTCGGTTGTTTGTTCTGGCCAAGTTTAGATTGCAATGCGAAACGGCTTTGAAACTTGACCCCGTCCGGTTACTTGTTCCTGGCACGTACCGACGTACGTATGCGCCGACGTTGACGGGTCGGCGTACCGGAAAAGCTAACAGAAAGCCACGGATCTTGGGGACCGCGTCAAGCGCAACAATTCATCTGCTGCTACTAGTTTCTATTGCTCTGACGACGACTTGAAATGGATGTTTGTATTCCCTCAAAAAAAAAAGAAAAAGAAATGGATGTTTGTATGCTTTGAGAATGTGAAGGAGAACAGGAGAAGAAGAATGATTTTAGGTTAGGACGGGAGGACAACGGGTTTTGAAACCATTTCATGTCGTCAGTCGGAATTCAGTGACGACTCGCGAGTCAATATTGGTCTGGTCATGGTGCAGAGTACACACGACGGGGCTAGAAATACAGCAAATGGAGAAACTCATGTGACCAAGCAGTCAATCTCCGGCTGCACTTTGGCTGTGGTGAGTCTCTTTCACCATTTTTCATCCCAACAGTACGCAGTTAACGGATACTTGCATCAATGAGAACTTCCAAGAAGCACTCCTGGTCAGGCAATAATAACCAGGCAAGCTAGTAGAAACCGGCACACAGATAGATGAAACATGCTAACACCATGGTGAGGCAGCAACCCTACAAATTATTCTAGCCAGGTGCAAACCAAAGTGGTGCCTTTACAGAACGTACGATTTCCTGCTGGATTGATTTTCTATACCCCTACTATACGCCCTTTGATTATGTAAAGAAGAGGAAGAAGAAGAAATCTCAAAGTAGTCAGCAAAATTTATTATTTACAAAAGAAACCAGTCAGACAAAACCTGTACTCACTCGGATGGTTCGACGGGAAAATCTCCGGACTTGACGGTCCGCGGCAGCAACCTTCATACCCCTAGTTTATCGCGATTATGAGGAAGCTAATGGAGACATACATGAGGAAGACGGGGTACAGCGCCAGGGCCTTCCTCCTTGGGTTCACGGCGGTGCTCATGAATGGATAGGCGGCCCAGGAGCTCCATGCTAGTGTCACCGCCACCACGACGATCTTTAGCATGTCCTTGTCCTTGAGCAGGCAAATCAGAGCTCCCACGTCCATGGGGAACAAGCAGTATCCAAGAAGACTCAGGCTTTGGAAGAAGATGATTTGGCCGCCCTGCAAACGAAACAATGTGGTCATTGCGTATACATGTGCAAGCACGTGTGGGAGAGAGACGAGGGGTTTAAGTACCAGAAGCAGCACATTCAGCGTGAGGATTATAGCACCGGCAGCAAGTACAGCAAACGCGACAGCAAATACTTCAGACTACAAACACAAAAGGCGTGTCATCCAAGTCAGTATGTGATACATCAAATGATAATTAAAAAGTGAACTGCAATCATAGGATGAAGCGTTCATACAGATTAGAGGATCTCCAAGGATGCTTGCATATGGACTAACGAGCATCTAAAATTTTCTATCGAAATGAAATTAATTGGTTCTAGGTGTGAATTCTGTTTGCTGCCGATGAAAACTTCAGAAGAACATCAAATGCCCAAGTTACTGCACTGCTGCAGCACTTTTTATTTCCATGACAGCTCTCCCTCCTTGGAATAATTTTCATCAAACACTAGATTTTTACTGGACCTCTTGAAGCATTATAAAAGCAAAAGTAAGCTACTGAACTGGAGATGCCATAGATAAATTAGTGGAATGGCCAAGGCCACCTAGAAGGTTCGCGGGCAAACTAAAATATTTATAAGCATGTCTCTAGTACCCTTTTTCACAAGGAAAAGCATAGTCCCCCTTCTAAGAATACACTGCCTTCCAGATTTAACAGCACTCTCCCCAACTTTCACTTTACTCCTAAGAAGATCGAGAGCATGGCAGGTGCAAATAGCATGGTAATGGAGAAATCTCCCTATGCTCTTTATGCTCTTTTATTCTTTACAAAAGTGCACTTCTTCTAATCCTAGTTTGTAAAGCAAGTTCGCAAAACACACGCAACAAATAAGAATGTGCTGGAGATGTATAACAACAATCCAGCCTTAACACTGTTTGGTTTGTAATCAAGGATTTACATCCCCTGCTAAATCTACAATACGTGCAGCAGCAGTTATCAGGTCATCTACAGTGTCTGCAACGCTTTTGCATTTCAGATAAATAGTACCGGATGAACTGGTATAACTATTACTATTAACGTTGTTAACCATCAGTCCATCACCCATGCAATTGACAAGTACTAAAAATATTTTCACCTGATCAATGTGGGGCCTCATGAATTAAATAATTGAAGGTTTGTACTAGTTCATTCTAACTAATGTATTTCAAATGCAGGCGTTGCACCCAGCTAACTGAATATTGATGGACTTGGATTTCAAATGATATAAAAAATGCAGTAGCTACGTACCTTCCTGACTGAGGCCGACCATGAGAGGGTGAGGCCGAGGAAGACGATGAAGAAGAAGGGCCCCCAGAGATCCCAGTCGCGGAGCGCCTTGCCGGGGTCCTCGCGGAAGGGGTTGGGGAAGACGACGAGCTTGAGGTTGCTGACGATGCGGGTGAGGTCGCGCTTGACGGTGTCCCAGACGGGCTCCGTGAGCGTGTTGGCGGGGCTCCCGAACCCGTCCGCGCCGATGGGGATGGGGATGGGGATGGCGACGGAGGCGGAGGGGAGCGGCGCGGAGGAGAAGGTGGGCGGCGGCTGGGGCCTGAAGCCGGCCGGAGGGGGCACGGGAGGGATGTTGGCGACGGGGATGGACGCGCGCGGAGGGGAGGGCGGCCGCGCGGGCAGGACGGCGGCGGCGGTGGGGGCGGCGTGGATGAGGCTCTCGATCTCGTCCATGTCGGACTGCGCCGACGACGGGTGGAGCGGGATGGTGTCGCCCTGGGGCTGCGCGTGCGACATCGCCGGGCGCGCGGGCTAGGGCTCCGCCGGGCGGCGAGATCTCAGTGGTCGCGGGAGGGCGGCGGGCCGGCGAGCGAGACGAGGAGGGACGGTGGCGAACGGCGGACCGGACCAGGGGAGGAATAAGCACGCGACGAGGGGGTTGCACGGACGGACGGAACTGGCTGTCGAATGGCGCGAGCGCGACGCGACTCGGTGTGCCTGCGGGATATTTTTTCGCGGTTCGCAACTTTTCCTTTTTTTGGGGTGCCTCCACAGGAAGTTCGGCCTGGACTGAAGTCCCCAAGAAGACGGGCGAAAATGCAAGTTCTCAGCTGACAATTCCCCAGATTCCAAGGTTCGGCCTGGACTCGGTCTGGTTTGACGTCATTTATTGCTAAACGAATTTGAGTGGCCGAAATAGTTTTTGCACTCCCCTCACGACCGCGTCTAGGGTTTCCCTTCTCTGGCCGGACTTCTAATCCGGTGTCAATTTCGTTTCAGCAATCCTTATCTCTACTCCTAATGTCTGAGTTGGTAGGATTGCGTCCACGGTTTACTTTCGTCTGGTTTATTTTCGTCTGATTTATTTTCGTCTGGTTTATTTTCGTATCACATCCCACCACCATATCTCATCAAGTTGTTTTTTTACCTTCACAATAAAAACTTTCCTAACCTTTTCAAAGTTTCCTAACTAGACACATTATAAACGGGAAGGAATTGATAGCACGTTACCAATCAATAAAATTTAGTTTTATGACAATCAATTCTAAATCTTAATCTCTACTCCTAATGGACGAATTGGTTGAATAGTCCCACCATTTTCAACCGGTTTATTTTCAACCGGTTATTTTTCGTCTGGTTTATTTGTCCCACCTCCCACCTGGTTGAATAGTCCCACCATTTTCAACCGGTTTATTTTCAACCGGTTATTTTTTGTCTGGTTTATTTGTCCCACCTCCCATCTGGATTGATAGCCTTTATGGTAATCAATCACAATTAATCCACGTATGGAAAGGCTATAAACTCAGAAATCTCATCAATCCAGCCTTTATGGTAATCAATCACAATTAATCCACGTATGGAAAGGTTATAAACTCAGAAATCTCATCACCGTTTTTTTCGTCATCCTACCACCTCTGCTCAGTATAACCGGTACAGGGAGGAGAAAAGAGAAAAAAAAGCCCAGCTCGCACGACCTTCCTCCTCGATCCCATCTCGACCTCCGTCCCGCCGCCACCTCCTGCCCCGCCCCGCCCAACCTCACCGCGCGCCGCCCGCCGCCGACGCTCCGCCCACCGCAGCCGCGCCCGCACCCATCTCCCATCGATGCGCCACCATCTCCTGTATCCATGCTCCGCCGTCTGAATCCCGCCGTCGAGTCTGTCCCGCTCGCCGTGGCCAATGATCGCATCGACCGGGACCGCATCCCTCCCCAAACGGCGGCGATGACGGAAGGCGCCGCCCAGCTCCTGACTGACGGAGTCGCCGGGTTACCGCTCCTCGGGGCCAGCCCCTCCCCCGTGTCGGGTCGCACATCGGCTTGGAGGCCCCTCGGGGCTGCCGCCGATGCGGGAGTCCTGCACGGCCGTGGGGACTGGGGACCAAGCGGCGGGGCCCGTGTCGCGCTCCTGTTGAGGGCTTGCTGGGGTTGGCCGGGATCTGAGCCGCCGTCGATGGATTTCTTGCAGGTTGGCTACATGTTGCTTCGAATTTGGTACTATCCCCATCTCCCTCTCTCCTTGGACAGCCGTGGACAGGCGGACGTGCTCCTACTCCTCACAAGGCACCCACATTCTTTATTAGCAAGCCAATCCAAAACTTCAGCATGCATTTTTTTTAAAGGACAATTAAGTATCTTTGTTAGTAACATCTTTGTCAGAAATTAGAAAAACGCCAGTGCATTAGTTGAGCTAATCAGCTAGCTTCATCTCTTGGATTATGAATTGATAGTATGGCACATGTTGTATCGTTATAAGCAATTTTTGTTAGGAGGTAAGATTTTAGTGTCGTACTCGACCACGACAAGCAGCAGCTCGCGAAGCCTTTGCAATTCATGTATTTACAACATTTACAGTTCATCCAGTTGAATCCTTATATTGTAATTCTATTCCCTACCCTTTCTTACTTGTAGGAAATTCAAGTGTGGTACACATGTGAGTATATTCTCCTTCCCTCTGTTGTATGCATGTGGTCATTTGTTATCCCGATTAAGAATCAAGATCCACTACATTCTTGAATATTGAAGACTATTTTAGTTGCTCCAGATTAAATTTGATAAATACAATTTCCTTGTTGGTTCCATCTGAGTTGTATTATTGATTTGGGCAGTTTTCAGTAATCTTAAGCCGTCTTCAGATTTTAGCTTCCTCAATCATTCTGAATTATTTAACCTCAGTATGAGGTACATGTGTTCCAAAGATTAATCCTGAGAAATTTGTAGTTGACCAGTTGGGTCTATTTAATTTGTTCAGTAGAGTGCAACGGCAGTCAGCATTGTTCAGATCTATTCTAAAGCAGCATTATTATCACTGCAATATCTTTGTTACTTCAACCAAATAGTTCAGCCGTGTCTTATTGATTTGGATGGGTTCTTACTAATCTTTAAGCCAACTTCAAATTTTAGCATGCTCGGTCAATCTGGATTATTTAGTGTCAATTTTGATGCATGTCTTTAATAAAATAAGAAACTGATTTTGGGTGCTAAAATAAACACTAAACACTACTTGTTCATGGCAACTATGTGTAGAAAGACGATCACGGTGGAGATCCCAACGGTCGACGTGAAGCCAGGGTGGAAGAAGGGCATGAAGATCACCTTCCTAGAAGGAACAATCTGATATTTTTCGGTACAGTTGTGGCTAGCGCGCAACACTATCATAATTTAAAAACACTTAAAAATTCGCCCAAAAAATCACTTCTTACTACAAAAATACATTCTTCTCAAAAAATGTTATTTTATAAAGTTTACATTTTAATGAAATATTAAGTTTTATTAAAAAAAGAAATTTCCATGTTCAACATTTATTAGAATTAGATATTTAAAATGGCGAAAATGACCCATCAAGCAGGTTCTACCATTTTTATCGCCCGGTACTGTAATTTCTATACATGTGAAATTTAACATGCATTATAACATGCATTATGTTTATATATAACTTTAACAAAATATTCCAAAAGCGTGTGGCGACGCACGGTATGTTCTAGAAGATGTGTTTTTCCGTAGTGTTTCTAAATGGTAAATTGTATGGTTTCAAGCACCTAAGAAAAACGTCCTACACTGATTTGATCTGTTCGCTCGCTTGCCCCACCCCCCCTCGCGGGCGACATGTGAATCCCCGACCCCCCCTCTCCTCCAATCCCTCCTCGTCTTTCCCCCCTGCCGCCGCCGGCGTGGTCCGCTAGGTCATTCCCACGTAGTGCTGGCAGAGGCGGGCCGTTCTTTCCCTGCTCACGCGTTGGGGATGTGTGTCGGGGGGGGGGGGGCTGATGGAGGTGGTGCTCCTCGGGCAAAGGCATGTCGTTCTTTCCCCGCTCGCGCGTTGCGGGCCGTGGGTGCCCCTGATGCGGCGGCGCGGTCGTTGGCTGCAAGGCGCGTGGTGGTGCGGCTGGCTGGCGGCGTCCACTCCGCCCAGATTTGGGCCCTTTTGGGCCCCATCTGGGTTGGAGCGGGCCGGCGGTCCGATGTGCGGCGGTGTGGCTCTCTGGTGGTGGTGGCGAGGCATCGGGGAGTGCGGGTGGTGGCGGCTTTGTTGGCCGACGTGCTGCAGTGTGGCAACAGGGGCTGCCCTGACCCATTTGGGCTCGGTCGGGCCAGTAGGGGCCTGGTAGGCCCCTGTCGTCACGTCTGGTCGGCTTCGCGGCAGCGACGAAGGTTGTCCCCTCTCATCGGCTGAGTTGCGGATGCCCCCGAGCCCCTTGGCTCCTCTTCCCTCCTCCAGATCTCGTGTCGGTGGCCTCAGGAGACGACGAAGTTGGTTCAGTGAACGTGGTGGCAAAGGCTGGTGGGCGGCAGGTTGGTTGGTACACTTCAGATCGTCCGGGGTGGTGGTGGTTGTGTTTGGGTTAGTGAAATCCCTGGCGGCTCGTCCAACATCGACGTGGTGCAGCCTGCAGGCGCCGCCGGACCTCCCTAAAGGTTGTCGGGTATACGCCTTCCCCACTGTCCTCTACGTTGTCAATAGTCAAAGACGGTCTTGAAAAACGTACTAGACCCTGTATAGATGGAAGGAGGGAGTATGTAAAATTTGACATGCAACAAATACAAATTTTTAAAAGCCCGTGGCAACGCACGGGCAGTCTACTAGTAATCTTCAGGGTTCCAATTGTTCGAGCTGGTGAAGGAGGAGGCAAGTGCGCAAAGTCACCTTTACCGGTTCCGGTAGCTAGCGGTGGTCTTCTCACCAACGAGCAACTGATACCACATTGTGACGACCGAACCTTGGAAGGGGATCGGTCGCACAGAGAATTTGGGATGAGGAGAGCAGACGACGAGGCAAGGTAGGAGAAGGGGATCAAGATTCAGAACGAGAGAGTTCAATTACTCGCTGCCTTGTCCCTCGAGGACCAGGGCTTCAGTACAGACAGACCCACACACCACGCACTTGGGCCACATGCGGCGTCAAGGCTACCCACTGGGCTCAACCCACCTCTTACCACCTCTCCTACTCTTGCTAGTCCACCGCTACGCAGTAGCAGGTGTGACAATTTCCCCCCCCCCCTTGAGCGAGAGCGTCTGCATCCCAACACGGAGTTGCTGGGTAACGATGATGAAGTACATTGTAATCCTCCCATGTTGCTGCATCAGGAGAAAGGGAGGTCCATTGAACACGGACCTGCACGACTGAAGTGTTCCCCTTTTTCACCATGCGTCGATCCAGGATCAGTTCTAGTTGTAGTGGAGCTGCTGTCAGGTCTGTTGGTCGAGGTAATTCAGAGAAGACCGGTGAGTAATCTTGTGTGAACGGCTTCAGTTGGGAGACGTGGAACACAGGATGGATACGACTGCCTGCTGGTAACTCCAGCTTGTATGCCATGGAGTCGATCCTTTGCTCGACAGAGAAGGGCCCAAAGAACTTGAAGGCCAGTTTGGGGCAAGAGCGATTTGCTACAGTAGACTGGGCATAGGGTTGCAATTTCAGCAATACTTGTTCACCCACTGCAAAGGATCGCTCCGTTCTGTTGCGGTCCGCCTTCTGTTTGTACCTGTTCTGTGCCCGAGCTAACTGCAGTCGCAGAACATTATTGTGCTTTGTCCACTCCAAGTCAGCACTAGTATCCTCCGGCAAGTGTGTAGCAAGGTCTGGTGGGCCTCCCAAATTTGGTTCTTGGCCGTACAAAGCTTTGAAAGGAGATGTATTCAGTGAAGAATGATGTGTAGTATTGTACCAGAACTCTGCAGTGGGAAGCCATTTACGCCATTGCTTCGGGTTGTCATGAACAGCACATCTTAGGTACATCTCAAGGCACTGATTCACGCGTTCACTTTGGCCATCAGTTTGAGGATGGTATGCTGTTGAATAACTGAGTTTGGTGCCTGCTGCGTCGAGCAATCCACGCCACATCGCACTGGTAAAGATCTTGTCACAATCTGAAACGATCAAGTGAGGAACGCCATGTAATTTGATGATATTGTCCCAAAAGGCACGAGCAACTGTAGCTGCTAAAAATGGGTGACGAAGAGGAACAAAATGGGCATATTTTGTTAAGCGATCAACTACCACCGTGATCACCTCATAACCTTCAGAAGTTGGCAACCCTTCGACAAAATTCATGGTGATGTCACGCCAAGGTTCTGTAGGTATCGACAGTGGCTGGAGGGGGCCTCGAGTTTTCAGGTGTTCGTGTTTGGCATGATGGCAGGTTGCACATTGACGCACAAAATCCTCCACTGCCTGTTTCATGCCACGCCAAGCAAAGAGCTTCTTGATCCGTTGATAAGTTGCTGTTACTTCGGAGTGGCCACCCACGGCGCGACGAAAAACTTCCCAGGTAATGTCAGTATGTGTCTGTCGGAAAGCCCAGAGCCAGAGCGCGGCATGGCCCTCGACATAGAGAGCCATTGTCGCCACCCAGTTGTGCAGTGGCACTTGGTACAGCTCAAAATATGCGAGACAACAATCCAGCCAGACTCGCGGGGCCTCGCCCTCGAAACGGGGAAATTGGTGCTTCAGAGGACGGGGCACGTACTCGTCGCGCTGTCTCGGTGGCAACGCACGCCCCGACGGTGCGTGCTGCGCCCCTGGTACGGGCAGCAGCGATGGTCCCTCATTGACGAGTCGGGCAGCCTGGACCGGGCCTGTAAGGACTTGCGGAATTGGGAGGGCGCTTGGAGGTGGCGGGGCACGCAGACTGTGTGGTGGAGGCTGGACCGGCGCCTCCCGAGTCGGTGCAGAGCGGAGCGGGGTCGTCGCGGGTTCGTCGACCTGTGAGCCGGTGGACGGAGCCGAGGAGGCAGACGGGGAAGCCACCTTGCGGACATCATCCACCTCTGCATGTGTTAGACCGATCTGCTTCGCCAGACTCTTCAGCTCGAGTGAGACCTGCGCGTTGAACGTGGTCTGCGCCTCTGCCCGCTTGTCCGCCAGGATCTTCTCTTCATCAAACTTGGAGAGCAACGTCTCCATCAGGGCAGTGAGATTCGCTGACTGCTCTCCCATGGCGGCTAGTAATTGCCGCGTCTGGACCGAAGGCTTGGACGACGCCGTTGCACCTGCCCCGAGCAGATCGAACCCCGCGTAGGATTTCGGGCGACCTCACTGGAGTGAAATCGCACCTACGGCGGTGGATGTTACCGATCCGGCCAAGGGAGTAGGGGGTGACGCGACGGCGAAATTTTTCTCTCCAGGAAATTGTGGCTTTGATTACCAATTGTGACGACCGAACCTTGGAAGGGGATCGATCGCACAAAAATTTTGGGATGAGGAGAGCAGACGACGAGGCGAGGTAGGAGAAGGGGATCGAGATTCAGAACCAGAGAGTTCAATTACTCGCTGCCTTGTCCCTCGAGGACCAGGGCTTCAGTACAGACAGACCCACACACCACGCACTTGGGCCACATGCGGCCCCAAGGCTACCCACTGGGCTCAGCCCACCTCTTACCACTTCTCCTACTCTTGCTAGCCCACCGCTACGCAGTAGCAGGTGTGACAATTATACGGTTGTTGTATTTGATTCTTTTGAACCATTTGCATACTTGGTACTTTCCTTCTCACGGACCCACCATGTGGATGCCATTTTTCTCTCATCCATTCCACTCATGTACGATCACATGCACTGCTTAACTCTCTCTCCATCAAAACCTATTCTTTTTTATTTTCTTGTTATAATTTAAATCGTTTATATATTTTAAACCATAACTCTATTTTTGAAACTTTTTATATATTTGAACTCCTGGCGCGAAGACTATGACAACATGACCAATGGATACACTTTAAACATGTTTAAATTTTAGCATTTCAATCAACTTAGTTCACTCAATCTATTTCAGTGTGTTTTCTAAATGACTTTCTTTTGTTTCTTCGTTCACTCATTTCAGTTTCAGTTATATTTCACATATATCAGCTTCTTGAAACAATTGTTTTTCTAAATGAGTGAAATTAGCTCCTGAAAATACTTGAAGCATGTCCTTTCAAATGAAATGGGTGAAAATAGTCTTTTGAAATGAGTGAAATTAGCTCCAAAAAATAATTGAAACATGTCTTTCAAGTAAATTAGTCCTTTGAAATGAGTGAAATAAGTTTTATTTGAATTATGTTTTGTATATAAGTGAAATTAGTTTTCAAATTGAAAAATGATTTTTTGTGAAACTCATTTTTCAGTCTGTTTATTGTGAAATAGCTTTGTTCACTAATTTCAGTTTCATTTATATTTCACATATACCACTTCTTGAAACCGGTGTTTTTTTTTCAGAAATGAGTAAAATTTAGACCTTCAACTGTGTGAAATCTGTTTTTATATAAAGAGTGAAATGTATTCTTGAGTGTAATATGTTAATTGAAACCAAGGAAATATATTTGCGAAGAAGAGTGAAACATTTTACATGCATATTTCAGAAATCATTTATGTCAACATTTCAAAGAAATTAAGCGTATGTGAAGTCAGTTTCTTTTTTGGAAACGAGTGAAATGTATTATTTCAATTGAGTGAGTGTAATGTGTTTTTAAAATGTGTGAAACATATCTTTTGTAAATAATACAAGTGAAATCGTGTATTGAAATGAGTGAAATATATATTTCAAATGAGAAAATCAGTTTGTTTTTCCAAGATAAGTGAAATATGTTTTTTTTGTTGAGTGAAAATATGTTATCTGGAATCAGTGAAATAAAATTAGTTGAAATGTATCCATTTTTAATCTTGTTTTAAAGGTCTTGCCTTCAGTAATTCAAATATGTAAAAATATCACCAATTGAATTTATTGTTTAATAGATATCAATCGAAAAATTTCGCTATCAAATTTAATACTAGTCTTTTCTTGGGAGAGACACTTGTGCATATTTAATTGACGCACTACTATGCACATGTAGAACCATAAAAGCTGCATGAGCATGCATATGGTTCCACAATAGGTTTGTATTCTCACGTATTGAAGTGTACAAATACGTGAGAATACAACATATTGAAGTGTGAAAAGAGACTCTTCAATATTGTATGGTAATGGTTTCGTCTTTGGCGAACCAAATTGGAGGTCCGCAAAACTGCATATCAGCGATGGAGCCGCGTCGAGCTCGGGTGTGGAGGTGATCCATTATTTTTTTGGGTGGTTGCTATGGTGCTAGAGGCAGGTGACGAACGTTGGTGTCAAGGTCAGAGGTTTCTTCAATGTTGTTCATAGTTTTACTTCTTGGCTGTTGTTCCTTTGTGCAAAGGCTACTGTTCTATTTGTTTAGTTTTGCAAGGTCGATATATACATGGCTTATAGAATACTTTTTATGATATAAATGAGACACGTATTATCATGAAAAAAGAGAGACTCCCGCAAAAAGAGGGTGTAAAAGAGACGCCCACCGCCCGCGCATGACGCATCCACGGTCTGAGGGTCTTTAAGAACCAAGTTGGCGCGATGTGCTCCGCCGCCACCATGAGGTTCCCGCACCACTCCGCACTGGCATAGCACGAGATAGCACAAAGTGTTTTTTACTGGTTGTCGGTGTCAAAACTGGCGGATATCGGGTAGGGGGTCCCGAACTGTGCGTCAAGGCCGGATGGTAACAGGAGACAAGGGACACGGTGTTTTTACCCAGGTTCGGGCCCTCTCGATGGAGGTAATACCCTACTCCTGCTTGATTAATATTGATGATATGGGTAGTACAAGAGTAGATCTACCACGAGATCAAGGAGGCTAAACCCTAGAAGCTAGCCTATGGTATGATTGTTGTATATGGAGTTGATGTCCTACGGACTACAACCCTCCGGTTTATGTAGACACCGGATAGGGTTAGGGTTACACAGAGTCGGTTACAATGGTAGGAGATCTTGAATATCCGCATCGCCAAGCTTGCCTTCCACGCCAAGGAAAGTCCCATCTGGACACAGGACGAAGTCTTCAATCTTGTATCTTCATAGTCCTGGAGTCCGGCTGAAGGTATAGTCCGGCTACCCGAACACCCCCTAATCCAGGACTCCCTCAGTAGCCCCTGAACCAGGCTTCAATGACGACGAGTCCGGCGCGCAGATTGTCTTCGGCATCGCAAGGCGGGTTCCTCCTCCAAGTCTTTCATAGAAGATCGTAAACATCAAGAGTAGTGTCCGGCTCTGCAAAATAAGTTTCCACATATTGCCATAGAGAGAATAATATTAACACAAATCAAATCTGCTGACGTATTCCACAGTGCGTCATCACACTACGGCCAAGTCCTTTACTCGAATCGTTTTTACTTTTCCACCTCAGCATGTTTTGCGAGGCAGTTTCCTTGGCACGTCTTGTCAAAGCAGAGATCGTGTACCCCTTTTACGGGATTCTCATCAATACGGACGTGGGTAACCCAACCGTGCCCGTTAGCACGTTTCCTCGATTAAAGAAGAGTCCCGAACGGTTACAGGGAGGGCTCTTGGTATTCAACCTCTTATAAAGAGACCAAGGCCTTACTCCTTTTTTCAATCTCAAGCGAGTTCGCCCATCGCCTCGAGTTCCAACACCCTAGGCTCCAGATTCCAGGCGCTTCGGACCTTTGATGATGTCCGGTTCTGACCTTCAAGGCCGATGGACACCCTCCTCCGTCACAGAGGAGGACGTACTAAAGTTGAGGGAGGCTAAGTTCCTGACCGGCGAAATTTCGCATAGGTTGCCTGCTCAAGGGTAGGTCATTCCCAGTCCCCAGCCCGATGAGAGCGTGGTGTTCATGTACTTCCTTCGGGGGTTGGGCTTCCCAATGGATCCCTTTGTGAGGGGACTGCTGTTTTATTACGGGCTGGAATTCCATGACTTAGCTCCGGAGTCCATCCTCCATATCTCCTCGTTTATTGTCGTGTGTGAAGCGTTCCTCCGTGTTACCCCTCACTTCGGATTATGGCTCAAGACCTTCAAAGTGGAGCCGAAGATGATCAAGGGATGGCACGCAGAGTGCGGAGGCGTTGTTATAAGCAAAAATGCTGATGCTCCATGGCCCAAGGGCTCTTTTCAAGAGGATCTAGGCTTGTGGCAACAAGAGTGGTTTTATATCACCGCTCCCCGGAGCATCAAGTGGGTGGCACCTCCTGCCTTTCGCTCGGGTCCCCCACCACGGCTAGCGTCATGGGTCAACAGAGGGTTAGATTGGGGTTTTCCCAAAGACGTGCCCTTGTTACAGGGCCGCATTAAGGATCTCTTGGAAGGAGACCTCAGCCTGGTCAAGGTGACGCAGGTCATGCTGATTCGCCGAATATTGCCCGGCAAACGTCGCTCCCTTCGCCTGTGGGAGTTTAATCCAGAGGGACCGCGAGCTCTCCAGAATTTCATGGGCGCAACGCCCGCGGAGATGTATAAACTGTTCTTCAGATCACAAGAGATGTGTCCGGATTTAACCAAGGACGCAAGCCTAAGCTGCAATCGCCCGGATACTCAAGTAAGCAACCTTGTGCCCGGACCTTCTATCCGTATAATTGTCATAAACTTGCCCCTAAAAGAGTCGTCCTTTTAAACAGGAGTGGATAGCGAAGGCAAAGTTGATCAGGTGTCCGGCTCCCCTTCCCGAAACCAGGCCGGATCCCGTGCTGGTCAGGATGCTGGAGATAATGCCTTTGGAGGGAAGCAAGGGGGAGGACAAGGAAACTATGGCCTCCTCGCAGGAGGCTGCTCCGAAGGGAGGAACCGACAATTCCTCTCCTAAGGGGCAGAAGAGAGCCGCCTCTGACGACCCGGAAACCATGGCCTCGAAGCGGGGAAAAAAATCCTCGTCAGAGGGTCCGACGCCGGGGAGTTCCTCGGCCGGACTACGCCCTCAAGGGGATCAGCCCTCCAGCGAGCCATAAGTAGAGAAATATTTTCCTTTTGAGGGATGAGGGAAATCCTTGATTTATATCTAAGAAGATTAACTGAATTTTTACCTTGTAGCTCGGACCTCAACCCTTCTCAGCAGAGCTCGTCTTCAGGGGATCTCCTTCCGGAGATGATGGAGAGCGGGACGCCTCCCCCTGCCGTGCCGCCTAGCGAGGCGGGCGACCCTGAGGTGTCGTCGCGGAGGGTTTCTCCGAATCCGGCAGGGGCGGAAGATAGCTATGTGGCCCCCCGAGGTTCTCCGCGTCCGGCCTTCGAAAGAGGTCATGGGACAAGTCCGGCACCGTCTGGTGCTCGGACGGAGGAGCTAAAGATTCTGCTGGGGCAAGCTTCTATCTCGGAGGAGCACAGTGCATTGATGGGCACGGTGATTGAAAGGATCTCATCCGCAGAGAGCGGATTGCATGAGGCCGTCAAAAGTTTACTGACAGGTTTTGAGGTACATTAGATAATGTACACTTTTGTCAGTTGCGCATGAATAAGATGCGCCCTATGTAGATAGTAGCCCCTGAGACTCTGCGCGTCGTCAAGAAATGACGGCACGTGGAGGATCATAATCCCAGGTCTAAGATGTCGCCTTTGAATGTAGGCGGCAGGGTGTCCGGAATCGAGCCGAACTGATGATTTTGCCGAACTAAAGCGGTAACTGGACGTGGCAGATGCCGACATCGCGCTTGTCAACAAGCGGCTTGATGAGGCTCAAGGTATGTAATTCCTCAGGCAGCATCAGGTAAGAAGAGCTTTATGCCAGTGTCTTACGATGTGTGTGCTTGACGCAGATGGTGCGCCACCGTGGAGAGTCTTAGGGCAAAACTTGCCCGAGCTAAAGAACAAGCCAGAGAAAGTGATGCGGCTGCCAAGAAAGCCCTTGAAGAGCTGAGAGCCGAATAGGCTCCTCATTGCCGAAGCAAGGAAGAGATGGCCGAGATGGCCGAAAAGTTAAGGAGTGCCGCAGACCGTTGCAGACTTCTTGAGAAAGAAGACCAGACGAAACGGACAGACTTAGAGAAGGCCGTTGCCAATGCCAAGGACGCGCGCTCTGCGATGAGAGCTGCAAAGGAGGAGCTGCGTCAGGCCGAACAGATTGCGGCTGGAAAGCCCTTTATGCTGCGAAGGAAATTTTGTGATCCGAAGTTTGCTCCGTTGGACCGGATGTGGAGTGTGGAGGATACCTATCTGGATTTGGCAGCGAGTGCTGCTGATGCGACCGAACACTTTCGAGATCAGAAAGATCGCGAAGTGGAAAAGCTTTTCTGGTCGCAGTTTCACAATCCAAAGCGTCCACTGGTAGTGGATGATCGTTTGGCTCAATGGGCCGAACTGAATAGGTTGTCCGGACTCGCCATGAAGTACGTCATGGGTCATCTGTGGCCAGGGAGATCGGAGCCGAAGAGTTATTTCAGTTTGGTGCAGCAATTCCTTGACGCGGTGCCGCGTATTAATGCAATGAAGAGGTCAGCATGCATAGAGGGCGCAAGGATGGCTCTTGCCCGTGTCAAGACATACTGGGCAGAGATGGAGACCATCGTTGTTGCGTCCCGAGATTCGGACAAAAGCCGAGTACCCTCCGAGCACTATTTTCAGGAAGTCCTTGAAGGCGCTCGTGTAATAGAGATGCAATGCTCGAAAGATGCTATGTTATGATAGCATATGTAATTATAAAGTAATATTTTGATAAACTGTAGTGGCCTTTTTATACTTGTGCCTTCAAGTATTGGGAACACCTCCTATGCGGCCGTTTTAAGATATATATATATATATATATACAAAATCTGAAAGATGGCAGTCGTTGGCTTCAGCCCCCACACACATAGTGCGGGGGTGCTCGCAGAAGACGCATTTTCACACTTAACCCAATGTCTTGGTCCTACAAAGGAGGTGATAGCGCAGCGGGCCAGGCAACCGGACTATAATGCTTTAACACTTTCACTTAGCCATAGGAGCTTGACAGTGAGACTATTTAGGTAGCCCCTTGGTGGCGACTGCGCTCGCCCGAGTTCGGGGCGCGTATGTGCCTGACCGGGAAGCGGCCCTTCGTTAAAGCGGAGGAATCCTATAGATTCCGATAGGTCATCGAGTGGCTGGCCAGTCTCACGCTACATCATGATAGTCAATTTTCGGCTTTCTCTACTGAGGTGCTCGCCCGGCCGAACCGGGGCACAATCGCAGTAGTCCTCCTGGTGCTACCTTAGCCGATAGAGCGGAACGTAAGGTAGCCGAACTCAGGAGCCGGGCAACCCAACATTTGACCAAAGACATGATTTGGAGCTGATGCATATAATGCTAAAACTCGCGACGCCGAACACTCCCTAAGGTGTTCTGTCTTTATGAGTGCGGGCGAAACAACACTCTTTATTAAAAAAGCCCCTAGTGTCCATGTACGTGCAAAAATTCTGACGTGGCCACATGCCAAGATGCCAGCCTCCTCCTTTGGTTATATCAGAAAAAACCAGGGGATCTGTAGCAACAAGAGACAGTAAAAAAGGTTTACGCAGGGTCTTCATCTAAAAAGAATCATTTAGGACGGGTCCCTACTGCATGTCTGCGCCTGTGTCTCCGTTGTGCCTCCTGGACGGGTGCCGCACGACGTTCATCTGTAAAAGAGAGGAACTGAGTTGAAAACGGGTCGTGCCGAACAAAAGTTTAAAATAAACAAAGTATAAAGTAAAATATATAAAATTGAGCTTTATTGTCTCTTATTGTATATGCATGGAGCCCCTAGTGGGGGTATATGGCCACTAAGCCTGCATCAACGATGATTTTGTCCCAAACTCGTCTATCCGCGTTCGTGGTCTTTAATGACCTATTTCGAAGTTTCTTGGCCGGTGAGGCCATTTTACTGTGGGGTTGTCAAAGCGGCCGCACAGTCCTCCGCTTGGGAAGGCGCACTTTAGTGCTTCCCCTTCAAAGAGATGATGCCTCGTGGACCGGGCATCTTAAGCGCGAGAGATGCATAATGCGGTATTGCGTTAAAGCGGGCGAAAGCTTCGCGTCCCAGTAGTAATTGATAGCGACTTGAGAACGGGACGATATGGAAGGTCAGCTTTTCGCGGCGGAAGTTATCGGCAGAGCCAAATATAACTTCGAGCCGGAGAAAACCCATACAATGGGTGTCCGGACCAGGTGTTACCCCTTGAAAGGAGGTTTTGCTGTGGCGGATTCTTGCTGGGTTTATCCCCATGTGATGGATTGTATCCTGATATATCAGGTTTAGTCCACTGCCGCCGTCCATAAGGACATTTGAAAACCGGAGTCCGCCAATTATTGGATCGAGTATCAAGGCAGTCCAGCCTGCATTCTTGATATTTCTAGAATAATCTAGCTGATCGAAGATGATTGGTTTTGACAACCAGTGGCGGAACCTTTTGGGAACAGGTCGTGTGGTGCGTACCTTTATGGGCGCCGCATGTTTTGTTATGTGAAGTAAGTTCACTGTTTTTACTTCTTGTGGGAAGTTCTTTTGTTTCCTGGTACTCTGCTTTTGGGGTTCGTCCTCGTCTTCGCTTGGTGTGTCGAGCCCCTTGTGTTCGGCATTGAGTCTGCCGGATTGTTTGAAAACCCAACAATCTTTGTGGGTATGGTTAGCAGGCTTCCCGGGAGTACTGTGTATCTGACATATCCTGTCCAGGATTTTATTTAAGTTGGATGGATCGTCCCTGTTATCCTGGAGGGGTGGTTTTGTCTGATTTTGTCGTGAACCTTTGAATCCGGCATTGACTGCCGTGCTCTTCAGACTTTTTTCCTTAGTCTGACGACGGTCCTTGTTGCATCGCGGTTTTCCATTTCCATCCCTAGTTTCAGATGTACTTGGGTCGCTGGGGCTGCACCTTGCCAACCAGCTGTCCTCTCCTGCACAAAAGCGGGTCATGAGGCTTGTTAGTGCGGCCATTGTTCTTGGCTTTTCTTGGCCGAGGTGTCTGGCGAGCCATTCGTCTCGGACATTATGCCTAAAAGCTGCTAAGGCTTCAGCGTCCGGACAGTCGACTATCTGATTCTTTTTAGTGAGGAATCTATTCCAGAACTGCCGAGCTGATTCTCCAGGCTGTTGAGTTATGTGACTAAGATCGTCTGCATCCGGAGGGCGGACATAGGTCCCTTGAAAATTTGCTCGGAAAGCATCCTCGAGCTCTTCCCAACTTCCAATTGTGTTTTCAGGAAGGCTTTTAAGCCAATGCCGGGCTGGCCCTTTAAGCTTAAGGGGTAAATATTTTATGGCGTGGAGATCAGAAAGATCACTTATGGGCGTTGGTTCATCGGTATCTCCTGCATCGTCATCCATGCTGTCGATGTCTCCGGAGTCAAAGTTGAGCACGTCGTTTAAATTGCCGACAATGGCTACCAAGTGGGTGGTGGGTGGGCTTTGAATTTCTTCATCATCCGTATCCCATCCTCGCTGACCGCAGTTCGGCCAGGGCTCTCCTGATAAAGAGAGACTTGAGAGAATTCAGGATATCACCAAAAGGCGAGTGCTGAAAGATGTCCGCGGCGGTGAACTCCATTATTGGCGCCCAATCGGATTCAATCGGCAGGGGCGCGGGGGGTTCAGAGTCCGGAGAGGAGTCCGGATCCTCGGAGTCGTGAGTCACGCGGAGTGTGGGGCCGGCGTTCGGCTCGATCTCCTTTGAGATCTCAGCCCCCGAGGTGACGTGCAACCGCTCATCCTCGATTGACACAACTGGCCCCGAATTAAGGGTCAGAGCTGGTGCGTTTGTGGCCTCCGGGATACTGTTCGGTGATAGAGCTAGATCATGCCCCGCGAGACAGTGCAGCGTGCTTGGTTGTGGCTCGAATCCGTCGAAGATCAAATCTCCGCGGATGTCTGCCATGTAATTTAGACTTCCAAACCTGACTTGATGGCCAGGGGCGTAGCTTTCGATCTGCTCCAGGTGGCCAGGCGAATTGGCTCGCAGTGCGGAGTCGCCGAAGACGAAGATCTGTCCGGGGAGAAAAGTCTCACCCTGGACCGCATCGTAGTTGATGATCAAAGGAGCCATCGGGCCTAAAGGCGACGACACAGAGGAACTCTCAATGAAAGCACCAATGTCGGTGTCAAAACCGGCAGATCTCGGGTAGGGGGTCCCAAACTGTGCGTCAAGGCCGGATGGTAAAAGGAGACAAGGGACACGATGTTTTTACCCAGGTTCGGGCCCTCTCGATGGAGGTAATACCTGTTGGGTAACGTAGCAAAAATTCAAAATTTTCTTACGTGTCACCAAGATCTATCTATGGAGAAACCAGCAACGAGGGGAAGGAGAGTGCATCTACATACCCTTGTAGATCACTAAGCGGAAGCGTTCAAGAGAACGGGGTTGAAGGAGTCGTACTCGTCGTGATCCAAATCATCGGAGATCCTAGTGCCGAACGGACGGCACCTCCACGTTCAACACACGTACAGCCCGGTGACGTCTCCCATGCCTTGATCTAGCAAGGAGAGAGGAAGAGGTTGAGGAAGACTCCATCCAGCAGCAGCACAATGGCGTGGTGGTGGTGGAGGAGCATGGTACTCCAGCAGGGCTTCGCCAAGCACTCCAAGAGACGAGGAGGGAGAGGGGTAGGGCTGCGCCAAGAAGGAGAGGAACTCGTATGTCTTGGGCAGCCCAAACCTCAAGTATATATAGGGGGATGGGAGGGGCTGCGCCCCCACCTAGGGTTCCCTCCCTAGGGGTGGCGGCAGCCCCCAGATCCGATCTGGGTGGCGGCCAGGTGGAGGGGGAGAGGGAGGCGCACCAGGCATGGGCCCTAAGGCCCATCTGCCCTTAGGGTTTGCCCCCCTCCTCCCCTTAGGCACCTTCTGTTGGGGAACGCAACAGAAATTCAAAATTTTCCTACGTGTCACCAAGATCTATCTATGGAGAAACTAGCAACGAGGGAAGGAGAGTGCATCTACATACCCTTGTAGATCGCTACGCGGAAGCGTTCAAGAGAACGGGGTTGATAGAGTCGTACTCGTCGTGATCCAAATCACCGATGGTCCTAGTGCCGAACGGACGGCACCTCCGTGTTCAACACACGTACAGCCCAGTGACGTCTCCTATGCCTTGATCCAGCAAGGGGAGAAGGAGAGGTTGAGGAAGACTCCATCCAACAGCAGCACAACGGCGTGGTGGTGGTGGAGGAGCGTGGTACTCCAGCAGGGCTTCGCCAAGCACCGCAAGAGACGAGGAGGGAGAGGGGTAGGGTTGCGCCAAGAAGGAGAGGAACTCGTGTGTCTTGGAGCCTCCAATACCTCAAGTATATATAGGGGAAGGGGAGGGGCTGCGCCCCCACCTAGGGTTCCCTCCCTAGGGGTGGCAGTAGCCCCCAGATCCCATCTGGGTGGCGGCCACAAGGGGGAGAGGGGGAGGCGCACCTGGGGTGGACCTTAGGGCCCATCTGCCCTAGGGTTTGCCCCCCTTCCCTCTTGGAGGCGCCTTGGGCCTTGGTGGGGGGGCGCACCAGCCCACCTGGGGCTGGTCCCCTCCCACACTTGGCTCATGCAGCCCTCCGAGGCTGGTGGCCCCACTTGGTGGACCCCCGGACCCCTCCGGTGGTCCTCGTACACTACCGGTAAAACCCGAAACTTTTCCGGTGACCAAAACAGGACTTCCCATATATAAACCTTTACCTCCAGACCATTCCGGAACTCCTCGTGACGTCCGGGATCTCATCCGAGACTCCGAACAACATTCGGTAACCACATACAAACTTCCTTTATAACCCTAGCGTCATCGAACCTTAAGTGTGTAGACCCTACGGGTTCGGGAACCATGCAGACATGACCGAGACATTCTCCGGTCAATAACCAATAGTGGGATCTGGATACCCATGTTGGTTCCTACATGTTCCACGATGATCTCATCGGATGAACCACGATGTCGAGGATTCGATCAATCCCGTATACATTTCCATTCGTCTAGCGGTATTGTACTTGCCCGAGATTCGATCGTCGGTATCCCGATACCTTGTTCGATCTCGTTACCGGCAAGTCTCTATACTCGTTCCGTAACACATCATCCCATGATCAACTCCTTGATCACATTGTGCACATTATGATGATGTCCTACCGAGTGGGCCCAGAGATACCTCTCCGTCACACGGAGTGACAAATCCCAGTGTCGATTCGTGCCAACCCAACAGACACTTTCGGAGATACCCGTAGTGCACTTTTATAGCCACCCAGTTACGTTGTGACATTTGGCACACCCAAAGTATTCCTACGGTATCCGGGAGTTGCACAATCTCATGGTCTAAGGAAATGATACTTGACATTAGAAAAGCTTTAGCAAACGAACTACACGATCTAAGTGCTAGGCTTAGGATTGGGTCTTGTCCATCACATCATTCTCCCAATGATGTGATCCCGTTATCAACGACATCCAATGTCCATGGTCAGGAAACCATAACCATCTATTGATCAACGAGCTAGTCAACTAGAGGCTTACTAGGGACATGGTGTTGTCTATGTATCCACACATCTATATGAGTTTCCTATCAATACAATTCTAGAATGGATAATAAACGATTATCATGAACAAGGAAATATAATAATAATCAATTTATTATTGCCTCTAGGGCATATTTCCAACAGTCTCCCACTTGCACCAGAGTCAATAATCTAGTTCACATCGCCATGTGATTAACACTCACAGGTCACATCGCCATGTGACCAACATCCAAAGAGTTTACTAGTGTCACTAAACTAGTTCACATCATCATGTGATTAAGACTCAATGAGTTCTGGGTTTGATCATGTTTTGCTTGTGAGAGAGGTTTTAGTCAACGGGTCTGCAACATTCAGATCCGTATGTACTTCGCAAATTTCTATGTCATCTTGTAGATGCAACTACTACGCTACATTTGGAGCCATTTCAAATAACTGTTCTACTTGGAGCTATTCCATTATACATATCCGGTATCTCTACTCAGAGCTATCCGGATAGGTGTTAAGCTTGCATCAACGTAACTCTTTACGTCGAACTCTTTATCACCTCCATAACCGAGAAACATATCCTTATTCCTCTAAGGATAATTTAGACCGCTATCTGGTGATCTACTCCTAGATTACCTTTGTACCCTCTTGCCAGATATGTGGCAAGGCACACATCAGGTGCGGTACTCAGCATGGCATACCATATAGAGCCTATGACAAAAGCATAGGGGACGACCTTCGTCCTTCCTCTTTCTTCTGCCGCGGTCGAGCTTTAAGTCTTAACTTCATACCTTACAACTCAGGCAAGAACTCCTTCTTTGATTGATCCATCTTGAACACCTTCAAGATCATGTCAAGGTATGTACTCATTTGAAAGTACCATTAAGCGTTTTGATCTATCCTTATAGATCTTGATGCTCAACGTTCAAGTAGCTTAATCCAGGCTTTCCATTGAAAAACACTTTCAAATAACCCTATATGCTTTCCAGAAATCCTACGTCATTTCTGATCAACAATATGTCAACAACATATATTCATCAGAAATTCTATAGTGCTCCCACTCACTTCTTTGGAAATACAAGTTTCTCATAAACTTTGTATATACCCAAAATCTTTGATCATCTCATCAAAGCATACATTCCAACTCCGAAATGCTTACTCCAGTCCTTAGAAGGATTGCTGGAGCTTTGCATACTTATTAGCATCTTTCAGGATTGACAAAACCTTCCGGTTGTATCACATACAACCTTTCCTCAAAAAAAAATCGTCGAGGAAACAATGTTTGACATCCTATCTGCAAGATTTCATAAATAATGAAGTAATCGCTAATATAATTCCAACAGACTCTTAGCATCGCTATGAGTGAGAAAGTCTCATCATAGTCAACTCCTTGAACTTGTCGGAAAAAATCTTAACGACAAGTCGAGCTTTCTTAATGGTGATACTTACCATCATTGTCCGTCTTCCTTTTAAAATCCATCTGTACTCAATAGCCTTACGAGCATCGAGCCATTCTGCCAAAGTCTACACTTTGTTTTCATACATGGATCCTCTCTCGGATTTTATGGCCTCGAGCCACTTATCAGAATCCGGGCCCACCATCGCTTCTCCATAGCTCGTAGGTTCATTGTTGTCTAGCAACATGACTTCCAAGACAGGATTACGTACCACTCTGAAGTAGTATGCATCCTTGTCATCCCACGAGGTTTGTTAGTGACTTGATCTGAAGTTTCATGATCACTATCATAAGCTTCCACTTCAATTGGTGTTGGTGCCACAGGAACAACTTCATGTGCCCTGCCACACACTAGTTGAAGAGACGGTTCAACAACCTCATCAAGTCTCCACCATCCTCCCACTCAATTCCTTCGAGAGAAACTTTTCCTCGAGAAAGGACCCGATTCTAGAAACAATCCTTTATTGCTTTCGGATCTGAGACAGGAGGTATACCCAACTGTTTTGGGTGTCCTATGAAGATGCATTTATCCGCTTTGGGTTCGAGCTTATCAGCCTGAAACTTTTTCACATAAGCGTCGCAGCCCCAAACTTTTAAGAAATGACAGCTTAGGTTTCTCTAAACCATAGTTCATACAGTGTCATCTCATCGGAATTACGTGGTGCCCTATTTAATTAAATGTGGTTGTCTCTAATGCCTAACCCATAAACTATCGTGGTAATTCGATAAGAGACATCATGGTATGCATCATATCCAATAGGGTGCAGTTATGATGTTCGGACACACCATCACACTATGGTGTTCCAGGCTGTATTAGTTGTGAAACAATTTCCAAAATGTCTTAATTCTGTGCCAAACTCGTAATTCAGATATTCATCTCTATGATCATATCATAGATCTTTTATCCTCTTGTCACGACGATCTTTCAACTTCACCCTGAAATTACTTGAACCTTTCAATAATTCAGACTCATGATTCATCAAGTAAATATACTCAACATCTACTCAAATCATCTGTGAAGTAAGAACATAACGATATCCACTACATGCCTCAGCACTCATTGGACTGCACACATCAAAATGTATTACTTCCAACAAGTTGCTTTCTAGTTCCATTTTACTGAAAAAGAGGCTTTCAGTCATCTTGCCCATGTGGTATGATTTGCATGTCTCAAGTGATTCAGAATCAAGTGAGTCCAAACGGTCCATTTGCATGGAGTTTCTTCATGCATATATACCAATAGACATGGTTTGCATGTCTCAAACTTTTCAAAACGAGTGAGCCCAAAGATCCATCAACATGGAGCTTCTTCATGCGTTTTATACCGATATGACTTACGTGGTAGTGCCACAAGTACGTGGTACTATCATTACTATCTTATATCTTTTGGCATGAACATGTGTATCACTACGATCGAGATTCAATAAACCATTCATTTTAGGTGCAAGACCATTGAAGGTATTATTCAAATAAACAGAGTAACCATTATTCTCCTTAAATGAATAACCATATTGCGATAGACATAATCCAATCATGTCTATGCTCAACTCAAGCACCAATCTCGATGGTAGAGGGAGCGTACGATATTTGATCAACCTTGGAAATACTTCCAACACATATCGTCATCTCACCTTTCAACTAGTCTCCGTTTATTTCGTAGCCTTTTGTTTCGAGTTACTAACACTTAGCAACCGAACCGGTATTAATACCCTGGTGCTACTAGGAGTACTAGTAAAGTACACATCAACACAATGTATATCCAATATACTTCTATCGACCTTGCCAGCCTTCTTATCTACCAAGTATCTAGGGTAATTCTGCTCCAGTGGCTATTCCCCTTATTACAGAAGCACTTAGTCTCGGGTTTGGGTTCAACCTTGGGTTTCTTCACTAGAGCAGCAGCTGATTTGCCGTTTCATGAAGTATCCCCTTTTGCCCTTGCCCTTCTTGAAACTAGTGGTTTCACCAACCATCAACAATTGATGCTCCTTCTTGATTTCTACTTTTGTGGTGTCAAACATCGCGAATATCTCAAGGATCATCATATATGTCCCCGATATATTATAGTTCATCACGAAGCTCTAGTAGCTTGGTGGTAATGTGTTTGGAGAAACATCACTGTCTCATCTGGAAGATCAACTCCCACTCGATTCAAATGATTGTTGTACTCAGACAATCTGAGCACAAGCTCAACAATTGAGCTTTTCTCCCTTAGTTTGCAGGCTAAGAAAATCGTCGGAGGTCTTATACCTCTTGACGTGGGCACGAGTCTGAAATCCCAATTTCAGCCCTCGAAACATCTCATATGTTTCGCGACGTTTTAAAACGTCTTCGGTGCCTCAACTCTAAACGTTTAACTGAACTATCACGTAGTTATCAAAATGTGTATGTCAGATGTTCGCAACATCCACAGACGACGTTCGAGGTTCAGCACACTGAGCGGTGCATTAAGGACATAAGCCTTCTATGAAGCAATGAGGACAATCCTCAGTTTACGGACCTAGTCCGCATAATTGCTGCTATCAACTTTCAACTAAATTTTCTCTAGGAACATATTTAAACAGTAGAAACTGAAGCGCGAGCTACGACATAATTTGCGAAGATCTTTTTGACTATGTTCAGGATAATTAAGTTCATCTTATGAACTCCCACTCAGATAGACATCCCTCTAGTCATCTAAGTGATTACATGATCCGAGTCAACTAGGCCGTGTCCGATCATCATGTGAGACGGACTAGTCAACATCGGTGAACATCTTCATGTTGATCGTATCTACCATACGACTCATGCTCGAACTTTCGGTCTCTTGTGTTCCGAGGCCATGTCTGTACATGCTAGGCTCGTCAAGTCAACCTAAGTGTTTTGTGTGTGTAAATCTGTCTTACACCCATTGTATGTGAACGTTAGAATCTATCACACCCGATCATCACGTGGTGCTTCAAAACAACGAACTGTCGCAACGGTGCATAGTTAGGGGGAACACTTTCTTGAAATTATCATGAGGGATCATCTTATTTACTACCGTCTTTCTAAGTAAACAAGATGCAAAAACATGATAAACATCACATGCAATCAAATAGTGACATGATATGGCCATCATCACTTTGCTCCTCTTGATCTCCATCTTCGGGGCTCCATGATCATCATCGTCACCGGTATGACACCATGATCTCCATCATCATGATCTCTACCATCGTGTCTTCATGAAGTTATCTCGCCAACTATTACTTCAACTACTACAACTAACGGTTAGCAATAAAGTAAAGTAATTACATGACGTTTATGTTGACACGCAGGTCATAAATAAATTAAGACAACTCCTATGGCTCCTGCCGGTTGTCATACTCATCGACATGCAAGTCGTGATTCCTATTACAAGAACATGATCAATCTCATACATCACATATATCATTCATCACATCCTTTTGGCCATATCACATCACATGGCATACCCTGCAAAAACAAGTTAGACGTCCTCTAATTGTTGTTTGCTTGTTTTACGTGGCTGCTATGGGTTTCTAGCAAGAACATTTCTTACCTACGCAAAAACCACAACGTGATATGCCAATTGCTATTTGCCCTTCATAAGGACCCTTTTCATCGAATCCGATCCGACTAAAGTGAGAGAGACAGACACCCGCTAGCCACCTTATGCAACTAGTGCATGTCAGTCGGTGGAACCAGTCTCACGTAAGAGTACGTGTAAGGTCGGTCCGGGCCGCTTCATCCCACAATGCCGCCGAATCAAGATTGGACTAGTAACGGTAAGCATATTGAACAAAATCAACGCCCACAACTACTTTGTGTTCTACTCGTGCATAGAATCTACCCAATAGACCTAGCTCTGATACCACTGTTGGGGAACGCAACAGAAATTCAAGATTTTCCTACGTGTCACCAAGATCTATCTATGGAGAAACCAGCAACGAGGGAAGGAGAGTGCATCTACATACTCTTGTAGATCGCTACACGGAAGCGTTCAAGAGAACGGGGTTGATGGAGTCATACTCGTCGTGATCCAAATCACCGATGATCCTAGTGCCGAACGGGCGGCACCTCCGTGTTCAACACACGTACAGTCCGGTGACGTCTCCTACGCCTTGATCCAGCAAGGGGAGAAGGAGAGGTTGAGGAAGACTCCATCCAATAGCAGCACAACGGCGTGGTGGTGGTGGAGGAGCGTGGTACTCCAGCAGGGCTTCGCCAAGCACCGCAAGAGACGAGGAGGGAGAGGGGTAGGGCTGCGCCAAGAAGGAGAGGAACTCGTGTGTCTTGGAGCCTCCAATACCTCAAGTATATATAGGGGAAGGGGAGGGGCTGCGCCCCCACCTAGGGTTCCCTCCCTAGGGGTGGCGGAAGCCCCCAGATCCCATCTGGGTGGCGGCCACAAGGGGGAGAGGGGGAGGCGCACCTGGGGTGGGCCTTAGGGCCCATCTGCCCTAGGGTTTGCCCCCCTTCCCTCTTGGAGGCGCCTTGGGCCTTGGTGGGGGGGGGCACCAGCCCACCTGGGGCTGGTCCCCTCCCACACTTGGCCCATGCAGCCCTCCGGGGCTGGTGGCCCCACTCCCCGGACCCCTCCGGTGGTCCCGGTACACTACCGGTAAAACCCGAAACTTTTCCGGTGACCAAAACAGGACTTCCCATATATAAATCTTTACCTCTGGACCATTCCAGAACTCCTTGTGACGTCCAGGATCTCATCCGGGACTCCGAACAACATTCGGTAACCACATAAAAACTTCCTTTATAACCCTAGCGACATCGAACCTTAAGTGTGTAGACCCTACGGGTTCGGGAACCATGCAGACATGACCGAGACGTTCTCCGGTCAATAACCAACAGCGGGATCTGGATACCCATGTTGGTTCCTACATGTTCCACGATGATCTCATCGGATGAACCACGACGTCGAGGATTCGATCAATCCCATATACAATTCCCTTCGTCTAGCGGTATTGTACTTGCCCGAGATTCGTTCGTCGGTATCCCGATACCTTGTTCAATCTCGTTACCAGCAAGTCTCTTTACTCGTTCCGTAACACATCATCCCGTGATCAACTCCTTGATGACATTGTGCACATTATGATGATGTCCTACCGAGTGGGCCCAGAGATACCTCTCCGTCACACGGAGTGACAAATCCCAGTCTCGATTCGTGCCAACCCAACAGACACTTTCGGAGATACCCGTAGTGCACCTTTATAGCCACTCAGTTACGTTGTGACGTTTGGCACACCCAAAGTATTCCTACGGTATCCGGGAGTTGCACAATCTCATGGTCTAAGGAAATGATACTTGATATTAGAAAAGCTTTAGCAAACGAACTACACGATCTAAGTGGTAGGCTTAGGATTGGGTCTTGTCCATCACATCATTCTCCCAATGATGTGATCCCGTTATCAACGACATCCAATGTCCATGGTCAGGAAACCGTAACCATCTATTGATCAACAAGCTAGTCAACTAGAGGCTTACAAGGGACATGGTGTTGTCTATGTATCCACACATGTATATGAGTTTCCTATCAATACAATTCTAGCATGGATAATAAACGATTATCATGAACAAGGAAATATAATAATAATCAATTTATTATTGCCTCTAGGGCATATTTCCAACACTTGGGCCCTTGTGGGGGGGCGCACCAGCCCACCTGGGGCTGGTCCCCTCCCACACTTGGCCCATGCAGCCCTCCGGGGCTTGTGGCCCCACTTGGTGGACCCTCGGGACCCTCCCGGTGGTCCCGCTACGTTACCGACAAACCCCGAAACTTTTCCGGTGACCAAAACAGGACTTCCCATATATAAATATTTACCTCCGGACCATTCCGGAACTCCTCGTGATGTCCGGGATCTCATTCGGGACTCCGAACAACATTCGGTAACCACATACAAACTTCCTTTATAACCCTAGCATCATCGAACCTTAAGTGTGTAGACCGTACGAGTTCGGGAACCATGCAGACATGACCGAGACATTCTCCGGTCAATAACCAACAGCGGGATCTGGATACCCATGTTGGTTCCCACATGTTCCACGATGATCTCATCGGATGAACCACGATGTCGAGGATTCGATCAATCCCGTATACAATTCCATTTGTCTAGTGGTACGATACTTGCCCGAGATTCGATCGTCGGTATCCCGATACCTTGTTCAATCTCGTTACCGGCAAGTCTCTTTACTCGTTTCGTAACACATCAGCCCGTGATCAAATCCTTGGTCACATTGTGCACATTATGATGATGTCCTACCGAGTTGGCCCAGAGACACCTCTCTGTTTACACGAAGTGACAAATCCCAGTCTCGATTCGTGCCAACCCAACAGACACTTTCGGAGATACCTGTAGTGTACCTTTATAGCCACCCAGTTACGTTGTGATGTTTGGCACACCCAAAGTATTCCTACGGTATCCGGGAGTTGCACAATCTCATGGTCTAAGGAAATGATACTTGACATTTAGAAAAGCTTTAGCATACGAACTACACGATCTTTGTTATGCTTAGGATTGGGTCTTATCCATCACATCATTCTCCTAATGATGTGATCCTGTTATCAATGACATCCAATGTCCATGGTCAGGAAACCGTAACCATCTATTGATCAATGAGCTAGTCAACCAGAGGCTTACTAGGGACATGGTGTTGTCTATGTATCCACACATGTATCTGAGTTTCCTATCAATACAATTCTAGCATGGATAATAAATGATTATCATGAACAAGGAAATATAATAATAACCAATTTATTTTGCCTCTAGGGCATATTTCCAACAGTCTCCCACTTGCACTAGAGTCAATAATCCAGTTCACATCGATATGTGATTAACACTCAAGGTCACATCCCCATGTGACCAACACCCAAAGAGTTCTGGGTTTGATCATGTTATGCTTGTGAGAGAGGTTTCAGTGAATGGGTCTACAACATTCAGATCCGTATGTACTTCGCAAATTTCTATGTCATCTTGTAGATGCAACTACTATGCTACATTTGGAGCCATTTCAAATAACTGTTCTACTTGGAGCTATTCTAAATTGTTGCTCCATTATACGTATCCGGTATCTCTACTTAGAGCTATCCGGATAGGTGTTAAGCTTGCATCGACGTAACTCTTTACGTCGAACTCTTTATCATCTCCATAACCGAGAAACATGTCCTTATTCCTCTAAGGATAATTTAGACCGCTATCTGGTGATCTACTCCTAGATTACCTTTGTACCCTCTTGCCAGATATGTGGCAAGGCACACATCAGGTGCGGTACTCAGCATGGCATACTGTATAGAGCCTATGACAAAATCATAGGGGACGACCTTCGTCCTTCCTCTTTCTTCTGCCGCGGTCGAGCTTTAAGTCTTAACTTCATACCTTACAACTCAGGCAAGAACTCCTTCTTTGATTGATCCATCTTGAACACCTTGAAGATCATGTCAAGGTATGTGCTCATTTGAAAGTACCATTTAGCGTTTTTTGATCTATCCTCATAGATCTTGATGCTCAATGTTCAAGTAGCCTAATCCAGGTTTTCTATTGAAAAACACTTTTCAAATAACCCTATATGCTTTCCAGAAATTCTACATCATTTCTGATCCACAATATGTCAACAACATATACTCATCAGAAATTCTATAGTGCTCCCACTCACTTCTTTGGAAATACAAGTTTCTCATAAACTTTGTATACACCCAAAATCTTTGATCATCTCATCAAAGCATACATTCCAACTCCGAGATGCTTACTCCAGTCCTTAGAAGGATTGCTGGAGCTTTGCATACTTATTAGCATCTTTCAGGATTGACAAAACCTTCCGATTGTATCACATACAACCTTTCCTCAAGAAAATCGTCGAGGAAACAATGTTTTGACATCCTATCTGCAAGATTTCATAAATAATGAAGTAATCGCTAATATAATTCCAAAAGACTCTTAGCATCGCTACGAGTGAAAAAGTCTCATCGTAGTCAACTCCTTGAACTTGTTGGAAAACATCTTAATGACAAGTCGAGCTTTCTTAATGGTGATACTTACCATCATTGTCCGTCTTCCTTTTAAAATCCATATGTACCTAACAGCCTTACGACCATCAATAGTTCTTCCAAAGTCTACACTTTGTTTTCATATATGGATCCTCTCTCAGATTATATGGCCTCGAGCCATTTTTGAATCCAGGCCCACCATCGCTTCTCCATAGCTTGTAGGTTCATTGTTGTCTAGCAACATGACTTCCAAGATAGGATTACGTATCACTCTAAAGTAGTATGCATCCTTGTCATCCCACGAGGTTTGGTAGTGACTTGATCTGAAGTTTCATGATCACTATCATAAGCTTCCACTTCAATTGGTGTAGGTGCCACAGGAACAACTCCCTGTGCCCTACCACACACTAGTTGAAGAGACGGTTCAATAACCTCATCAAGTCTCCACCATCCTCCCACTCAATTCTTTCGAGAGAAACTTTTCCTCGAGAAAGGACCCGATTCTAGAAACAATCCCTTATTGCTTTTGGATCTGAGACAGGAGGTATACCCAACTGTTTTTGGGTGTCCTATGAAGATGCATTTATCTGCTTTGGGTTCAAGCTTATCAGCTTGAAACTTTTTCACATAAGCGTTGCAGCCCCAAACTTTTAAGAAATGACAGCTTAGGTTTCTCTAAACCATAGTTCATACGGTGTCATCTCATCGGAATTACGTGGTGCCCTATTTAAAGTGAATGTGGTTGTCTCTAATGCCTAACCCATAAACTATCGTGGTAATTCAATAAGAGACATCATGGTATGCATCATATCCAATAGGGTGCAGTTATGATGTTCGGACACACCATCACACTATGGTGTTCCAGGCTGTATTAGTTGTGAAACAATTTCCACAATGTCTTAATTCTATGCCAAACTCGTAATTCAGATATTCATCTCTATGATCATATCATAGATATTTTATCCTCTTGTCACGACGATCTTTCAACTTCACCCTGAAATTACTTGAACCTTTCAATAATTCAGACTCGTGATTCATCAAGTAAATGTACTCAACATCTACTCAAATCATCTGTGAAGTAAGAACATAACGATATCCACTACACGCCTCAGCACTCATTGGACTACACACATCAAAATGTATTACTTCCAACAAGTTGCTTTCTAGTTCCATTTTACTGAAAACGAGGCTTTCAGTCATCTTGCCCATGTGGTATGATTTGCATGTCTCAAGTGATTCAAAATCAAGTGAGTCCAAACGGTCCATTTGCATGGAGTTTCTTCATGCATATACACCAATAGACATGGTTCGCATGTCTCAAACTTTTCAAAATGAGTGAGCCCAAAGATCCATCAACATGGAGCTTCTTCATGCGTTTTATACCGATATGACTTACGTGGTAGTGCCACAAGTAGGTGGTACTATCATTACTATCTTATATCTTTTGGCATGAACATGTGTATCACTACGATCGAGATTCAATAAACCATTCATTTTAGGTGCAAGACCATTGAAGGTATTATTCAAATAAACAGAGTAACCATTATTCTCCTTAAATGAATAACCGTATTGCGATAGACATAATCCAATCATGTCTATGCTCAACGCAAACACCAATCTCGATGGTAGAGGGAGCGTGCGATGCTTGATCACATCAAGCTTGGAAAAACTTCCAACACATATTGCTAGCTCACCTTTAGCTAGTCTCCGTTTACTCCGCAACCTTTTATTTCGAGTTTACTAACATTTAGCAACCGAACTGGTATCTAATACCATGGTGCTACTAGGAGTACTAGTAAAGTACACATTAACACAATGTATATCCAATATACTTCTATCGACCTTGCCAGCCTTCTCATCTACCAAGTATCTAGAGTAATTCTGCTCCAGTGGCTGTTCCCCTTATTACAGAAGCACTTAGTCTCGGGTTTGGGTTCAACCTTGGGTTTCTTCACTAGAGCAGCAGCTGATTTGCCGTTTCATGAAGTATCCCTTCTTGCCCTTGCCCTCCTTGAAACTAGTGGTTTCACCAACCATCAACAATTGATGCTCCTTCTTGATTTCTACTTTTGTGGTGTCAAACATCGCGAATATCTCAAGGATCATCATATATGTCCCTGATATATCATAGTTCATCATGAAGCTCTAGCAGCTTGGTGGTAATGACTTCGGAGAAACATCACTATCTCATCTGGAAGATCAACTCCCACTCGATTCAAATGATTGTTGTACTCAGACAATCTGAGCACAAGCTCAACAATTGAGCTTTTCTCCCTTAGTTTGCAGGCTAAGAAAATCGTTGGAGGTCTTATACCTCTTGACGTGGGCACGAGCCTGAAATCCCAATTTCAGCCCTCGAAACATCTCATATGTTTCACGATGTTTCAAAACGTCTTCGGTGCCTCAACTCTAAACCGTTTAACTGAAGTATCACGTAGTTATCAAAATGTGTATGTCAGATGTTCGCAACATCCACAGACGACATTCGAGGTTCAGCACACTGAGCGGTGCATTAAGGACATAAGCCTTCTATGAAGCAATGAGGACAATCCTCAGTTTATGGACCTAGTCCGCATAATTGCTGCTATCAACTTTCAACTAAATTTTCTCTAGGAACATATTTAAACAGTAGAAACTGAAGCGCGAGCTACGACATAATTTGCGAAGATCTTTTTGACTATGTTCAGGATAATTAAGTCCATCTTATGAACTCCCACTCAGATAGACATCCCTCTAGTCATCTAAGTGATTACATGATCTGAGTCAACTAGGCCGTGTCCGATCATCACGTGAGACGGACTAGTCAACATCGGTGAACATCTTCATGTTGATCATATCTACCATACGACTCATGCTCGACCTTTCGGTCTCTTGTGTTCCGCGGCCATGTCTGTACATGCTAGGCTCGTCAAGTCAACCTAAGTGTTTCGCGTGTGTAAATCTGTCTTACACCCGTTGTATGTGAACGTTAGAATCTATCACACCCGATCATCACGTGGTGCTTCGAAACAACGAACTGTCGCAACGGTGCACAGTTAGGGGGAACACTTTCTTGAAATTTTAATGAGGGATCATCTTATTTACTACCGTCGTTCTAAGCAAATAAGATGTATAAACATGATAAACATCACATGCAATCAAAAAGTGACATGATATGGCCAATATCATTTTGCTCCTTTTGATCTCCATCTTCGGGGCTCCATGATCATCGTTGTCACCGGCATGACACCATGATCTCCATCATCATGATCTCCATCATCGTGTCTTCATGAAGTTGTCTCGCCAACTTATTACTTCTACTACTATGGCTACCGGTTAGCAATAAAGTCAAGTAATTACATGGCATTGTTCAATGACACGCAGGTCATACAATAAATAAAGACAACTCCTATGGCTCCTGCCGGTTGTCATACTCATCGACATGCAAGTCGTGATTCCTATTACAAGAACATGATCAATCTCATACATCACATATCATTCATCACATTCTTCTTGGCCATATCACATCACATAGCATACCCTGCAAAAACAAGTTAGACGTCCTCTAATTGTTCTTGCATGTTTTACGTGGCTGCTATGGGTTTCTAGCAAGAACGTTTCTTACCTACGCAAAAACCACAACGTGATATGCCAATTGCTATTTACCCTTCATAAGGACCCTTTTCATCGAATCCGATCCGACTAAAGTGGGAGAGACAGACACCCGCTAGCCACCTTATGCAACTAGTGCATGTCAGTCGGTGGAACCAGTCTCACGTAAGAGTACGTGTAACGTCAGTTCGGGCCGCTTCATCCCACAATGCCGCCGAATCAAGATTGGACTAGTAATGGTAAGCATATTGAAAAAAATCAATGCCCACAACTACTTTGTGTTCTACTCGTGCATAGAATCTATGCAATAGACCTAGCTCTGATGCCACTGTTGGGTAACGTAGCAGAAATTCAAAATTTTCTTACGTGTCACCAAGATCTATCTATGGAGAAACCAGCAATGAGGGGAAGGAGAGTGCATCTACATACCCTTGTATATCGCTAAGCGGAAGCGTTCAAGAGAACGGGGTTGAAGGAGTCGTACTCGTCGTGATCCAAATCACCGGAGATCCTAGTGCCGAACGGACGACACCTCCATGTTCAACACACATACAACCCGGTGACATATCCCATGCCTTGATCCAGCAAGGAGAGAGGGAGAGGTTGAGGAAGACTCCATCCAGCAGCAGCACAATGGCATGGTGGTGGTGGAGGAGCGTGGTACTCCAGCAGGGCTTCGCCAAGCACCGCAAGAGACGAGGAGGGAGAGGGGTAGGGCTGCGCCAAGAAGGAGAGGAACTTGTGTGTCTTGGGCAGCCCAAACCTCAAGTATATATAGGGGGATGGGAGGGGCTGCGCCCCCACCTAGGGTTCCTTCCCTAGGGGTGGCGGCCAGGTGGAGGGGGAGAGGGAGGCGCACCAAGCATGGGCCCTAAGGCCCATCTGCCCTTAGGGTTTGCCCCCCTCCTCCCCTTAGGCGCCTTGGGCCCTTGTGGGGGGGGGGTGCACCAGCCCACCTGGGGCTGGTCCCCTCCCACACTTGGCCCATGCAGCCCTCCGGGCTTGTGGCCCCACTTGGTGGACCCCCGGGACCCTCCCGGTGGTCCCGGTACGTTACCGATAAACCCCAAAACTTTTCCGGTGACCAAAACAGGACTTCCCATATATAAATCTTTACCTCCGGACCATTCCAGAACTCCTCGTGACGTTCAGGATCTCATCCGGGACTCTGAACAACATTCGGTAACCACATACAAACTTTCTTTATAACCCTAGCGTCATCGAACCTTAAGTGTGTAGACCCTACGGGTTCGGGAACCATGCAGACATGACCGAGACGTTCTCCAGTCAATAACCAACAGCGGGATCTGGATACCCATGTTGGTTCCCACATGTTCCACGATGATCTCATCGGATGAACCACGATGTCGAGGATTCGATCAATCTCGTATACAATTCCCTTTGTCTAGTGGTACGATACTTGCCCGAGATTCGAACGTCGGTATCCCGATACCTTGTTCAATCTCGTTACCGGCAAGTCTCTTTACTTGTTCCGTAACACATCATCCCGTGATCAACTCCTTGGTCACATTGTGCACATTATGATGATGTCCTACCGAGTTGGCCCAGAGATACCTCTCCGTTTACACGGAGTGACAAATCCCAGTCTCGATTCGTGCCAACCCAATAGACACTTTCGGAGATACATGTAGTGTACCTTTATAGCCACCCAGTTACGTTGTGACGTTTGGCACACCCAAAGTATTCCTACGGTATCCAGGAGTTGCACAATCTCATGGTCTAAGGAAATGATACTTGACATTTAGAAAAGCTTTAGCATACGAACTACAGGGTCTTATCCATCACATCATTCTCCTAATGATGTGATCCCATTATCAACGACATCCAATGTCCATGGTCAGGAAATCGTAACCATCTATTGATCAACGAGCTAGTCAACTAGAGGCTTACTAGGGGCATGGTGTTGTCTATGTATCCACACATGTATCTGAGTTTCCTATCAATACAATTCTAGCATGGATAATAAACGATTATCATGAACAAGGAAATATAATAATAACCAATTTATTATTGCCTCTAGGGAATATTTCCAACAATACCCTACTCCTGCTTGATTAATATTGATGATATGGGTAGTACAAGAGTAGATCTACCACGAGATCAAGGAGGCTAAACCCTAGAAGCTAGCCTATGGTATGATTGTTGTATATGGAGTTGATGTCCTACGGACTACAACCCTCCGGTTTATATAGACTCCGGATAGGGTTAGGGTTACACAGAGTCGGTTACAATGGTAGGAGATCTTGAATATCCGCATCGCCAAGCTTGCCTTCCACGCCAAGGAAAGTCCCAGCCGGACACGGGACAAAGTCTTCAATCTTGTATCTTCATAGTCCTGGAGTCCGGCTGAAGGTATAGTCCGGCTACCCGAACACCCCCTAATCCAGGACTCCCTCACCGGTGCCGGGATGTACCGATGGTTCTCTCACCAATAGCATGCTGCCAGCTCAAAATATGCACATTTGTATTCCCCTCTTTTCTCTATTTAAGTCATCGTATTTGATCAGACCGGGCCCACTTGCAAAGGGCGCATGCATGGTCCTGTTTTTCTCTTTTTACTGCTCATGGTACATACTATAACATGCATGTCTCTGACATTATCTCTCCTCTCTCCATCTCTAAATCCATCACTTTTAATTCTCTTTTCACTATTTAGATTGTTTATATCTTCAAAACAAAAAATTTGTTTTCAAAACTTTATATATATTTGAACTCCTGGAGCCAAGACCTTTAGAACAATATCAATCTTGAATACATTCAAATGAGTTTAAATTTCAACGTTTGAAATGAGTGAAATCAGCTTTCTAAAAATAGGGAAATATGATCTTTGAATTGGGTGAGATCATTTTTTTAATATTAGTGAAATATGTTTTTCATACACATCACACATTTCTGGGTGTGAAAATAAGTGAAACTTGTCATTTCAGAATTACGAAACTAGTCATGTAAAACACGTGAAACTAATTGTATCAAACTTTTTCTAAATGAGTGAAATATGTTTTACGTAACAAGTGAAATTGTTTTTTGAATCGAGTCAAATAAGTTTTCTGAAATATTTGAAATTAGTTATTTGCTTTGAGTGAAATCAGCTTTCTAAAAATAGTGAAATATGAGCTTTGAATTGGGCGAGACCAATTTTTTAAAATGAGCGAAATATGTTTTTCATACACATAACACATTTTGGGTGTGAAATACATGAAACTTGTTATTTCAGAGTTTTGAAACTAGTCATGTAAAACATGTCAAACTAATTATTTCAAACCTTTTTTAAATGAGTAAAATATGTTTTACTAAACAAGTGAATTTTTTTAATTGAATCAAATAAGTTTTTTGAAATATTTAAAATCGATTATTTGCTTTGAGTGAAATCAACTTTCTAAAATTAGTGAAATATGATATTTGAATTGGGTGAGAGCAATTTTTGAAAATGAGTGAAATATGTTTTTCATACACATGACACATTTTTGGGTGTGAAATATGTGAAACTTGTTATTTCAGAATTTCTAAACGAGTGAAATAAGTTTTTCGCACTGACCGGAACCCATTTCGAACTGAAATATGAAAATGAGTGAAATCTGTTTTCTCAACTTAGTGAAATTATTTTTCTGAAATGAGTGACATCAGTTATTTCATATGAGTGAAATCATTTTTTAACATAGTGAAATGAGTTTTTCAAAATGACTGAAATCAGTTTTACAAAATTAGTGTAGCCAGTTCTTTGAAACGAATGAAATATGTGTTTTAAATATGCGAAATTGGTAGTTCAATTTGTTTTTTTACATGACCGTAATACGTTTTCTGAAATGAGTAAAATATTTTCTGTAAATGAGTGAAATATGTGTTTCGGAATAACTGAGATCAGTGGTTCAAGACGAGTGAATTTAGTTTGTTGAAATGAGTGAAATCACCTTTTTGAAAAGAGCAAAACTAATTCTTTGAAATGACTTAAATACGTGTTTTGATACGAGTGAAATCAGTATTTTAAAATGAGTAAAATTAGTTTTCTAAAATGAGTTAAATCTGTATTTTTGAATGACTCGATTTTTTTTCTTAATTGTGAAATCCGTTTTTAAAATAAAGTGAAACGGATTTTTTTGAAATGAGATACATCCATTTTTTTGAAATGCCAAAGCGAATGAAACGGTAAAATTCAAACTACGCTAAAATATATTGAATATTGGTCTTGTTTTAAAGATCTTGTCTTTAGGAATTCAAATATATAAACAGATTTAAAAATAAAACATTTATTTAAGAGATATCAATCATCTAATAGCTAACAAGAAAGTAAAATGTTGGTACTATAGGTTGAGTGGTCTGGGAGTACACATGCATGACTAAATGAAAAGGTTGTGGGGCATACGTTCACGTATTGGTCAGGTGGTGTCAGGCTAGTATAGAGATGTATTTCACCCCACAAAAGATTTCTTAGTTTATTAGTCAAAGGACGGTGTGCATCTTGATGTTGACATAGACGGCGGATGCTTCACTGGTACATCCCGGTTCCGGTAAATTTACTTATTCGCACGAGATAGTCCTCGGGGGTGGTACGCACGAATTGACATGTCGTGTGGGCCAATCATGAACTCCAAGTGCAGAGCAGCGTTGCCGAAGCCAGGTCCATCGATGGGCGCGTGCCGGTGATGGTCACCATGGTGGCGCCCGAAAGGTCGTCCTCAAGCAGCGCGATGTCCGTTGAAGGCTCCAGGAAGCAATGCTTCACCAATTCCTACACAGCTGGTGCCATCACTAAGACGCGGCCACCCACCGACACCGAGAAAGCCGGCCCCGAGATGCTCCCCACCGAGAAGGCCTTAGGGACCGCGGCAGTAGACCTGACCACCTCCGCCCATGGTCTGACAAGACGTACCACCCCATTAGGTGGCGGGCTGGGCGACGGTGGCGGCAGCACCGAGGGTGAGGCGGCTGGGGGGGAGGGGAGCGGGCGGGGCCACTTGAGCCTACAGCGCCGGAGGAGGCCACCTAAGCCTACAGCACCGGAGGGGGCGCAACGGCTAGTCAAACTGTGACAGGCTGCGTCGCTGAGTACATCATTCCTGTGCAACATGGCCGAACCCGTTACAGCAGACACACCGGGTGTCACTCATGCACTCCGCCGAGATGTGTTCGTCATCTCCACAATTATAATAGCAGCCGTGGAGCACTGCCGGGATGCGAGAGTCTGGTGGGGGGTGCGCGGTGGGGAGGATGCCCCTGCGGCGAATAGCACTACTCGCGTGCAAGTCGTGTCCCATGCTACTGGACTTGGATCAGAACCGACATGCGGCCCAGTCCGGGAAAGTGCTGGTTTTGAAGGAAGCTCAACAAGAGAAGGACTCGGGCATATCTTATTTGGCGCTTATGCACCGGTTTTGCCAACAGGCGCCTGCAAGGCGTTTCTCAATGGGCCGGCCCGTTCCGTTCCTTTTCATGTTTTTGGAATGCAAAAAGTGTGGGGCAACGGGGATTCAAACACACGCCGCGCTTGTTGCAAGCGCAAGGCTATGGCCCTGTTTGGTTCAGTTGTGGATTTTTAAAAGCAGCTGCGAAAAATCTGCCGTGGAAAAACAGCTGTGGAAAATATGATGTGAAAAAGATGTAGGTCATTTGGCAAACCAGCTGATACAACTTTTTTAGATTTTAGCCCGCAACAGAATCAGATTTTGGAAAGCACGTCCTGGGCTGCTTCCGCTTTTGGTTTAGATTTTGGAAGCGGATTTCTGGAATCGGATTTTGCTGGGTTTGCCCCTTGGTTCAGATTCTGCTGCGCGGTAGCGGAATTCATCGATAAAAGCTGAACCAAATAGGGCCTATAGCCACCAGAACACCCGCCCGATAGTGATTAGGTAGCTCATTTTTCTGTTTTTGTACTTTGCTCCTCAGCTCCGTTTCTTTTTTTATCCTTTTCCTTTTCCTTTTCCTCATCTTTCTTTTTTTAGTGCGCGTTTTTTTAAAATTTGATGAACTTTTTCAGAATCGCTGAACCTATTTATCAAATTCGACGGACTCCAAAAATCCCGAAATAAATTTTGCTCGGCTTCTGAAATCAAGCCGCACAGGATGAACATTTATTTGGGGCCTAAATGCAATTTTGAAAAACGCGCATGTTTCCTAAATTCAAATAAAATAGAAAATAAAACCAAAATAAAATCTTATTTGATTTTCTTATTAAATCCTCAATATTTCTTTATTTTGGGAAAGTCATTTTATTCCCTCTCTCATATTTTTGTAATAGAAATAATTGAAGATAAAATAAATAAAATCAAATGATCCTATTTTCAAAATTTGAGAAAACTCAAATATGAAAATAACGAAATCCCCAACTCTCTCCGAGGGTCCTTGAGTTGCATAGAATTTTCTAGGATCAGCCAAAATGCAATAAATTATGATATGCAATGATGATCTAGTGTATAACATTCCAAATTGAAAATTTGGGATGTTACAAAAATGGTAAAGAGAAAAGTGATGGTGATACGATACCGGGGGACTCCCCCAAGCTTGGTAGTTGCCAAGGGGAGTGCCCATACCCAGGTGATTATGTCTCTCTTTTCGTGGGTGGTGATGTGATGTTCTTGGCGATGATGCCCCTTAGGATACGGTTCTCCTCCTCGAGCTTATTGACTTGCTGCTTGAGGTCCATTATTTCCTTTCGGAGTTTTCCTGTAACAGCCAAAGCTCCCTGCACCCAAGGGTGCTGCATAGCTACGGGAGAACTAGTGACACTCTTTTTCTTATTCTCATAAGAAAGAAATCTAACATTGGAAGGGATAACCGAGTTTGGAATAGCTGAGCTCTGCAGTTCTCCCATTGTGAATCCAGCTCGGAAGCGGGAAGTGACTTCTTGATCCTCCTCCATGGCATCTATCCTCTCCAATTCGGCCTCCATCTCTTCCTCCGTTGCTGGCCCAAAGAGGTCAACATTGTTGTTTGTCATTGATCTCGGTGCCGAGTGAGACACCCGGCTCTCCCCGACTGACTCTTGCGAAGACATCTTGCTCTAATCTGCAACAACAACAGCTCGAAACACAAAATAGAGGATAATTGTGTGATACAGGAGTCAAAACCTTCAGGAGATTATATAATGAATTTTTACCGACCAAAATACGTAACGTGTAAGAAAGCGGAGTCCGGAAAGCGCACGAGGTGCCCACGAGGTAGGGGGTGCGCCCAGTAGGGTAGGGCGCGCCCTCCACCCTCGTGGAGCCCTCGTGTCCTTCCCGGACTGCTTCTTATTTTTCTATTTTTCTAAATATTCCAAAACGGAGAAATATTGCCTTAAAAACTGTTTTGGAGTCGGTTTACTTACCGTACCACATACCTATTCCTTTTCCGAGTCTGAAACGTTCCGGAAAGTGTCCCTTATGTATTCCTCTGGGGTTACGGTTTCAATAACATTGGTTTCAACATTTATATTATTACCTGAGATATAATGTTTGATTCTTTGAACGTTCACCACCTTCGGATTTGTGCCTTCGAAATTGTTGATTTTTATGGCACCGGAACGATAGACCTCCTCGATAACGTAAGGACCTTCCCATTTAGAGAGAAGTTTTCCTGCAAAAAATCTTAAACGAGAGTTGTATAGCAATACATAATCACCTACATTAAACTCACGCTTTTGTATTCTTTTTTCATGCCATCTTTTAAATTTTTCTTTAAACAACTTGGCATTTTCATAGGCTTGGGTTCTCCATTCATCAAGTGAGCTAATATCAAATAGCCTCTTCTCACCGGCAAGTTTGAAATCATAATTGAGCTCTTTAATGGCCCAATATGCCTTATGTTCTAGTTCGAGAGGTAAGTGACATGCTTTTCCATAAACCATTTTATACGGAGACATACCCATAGGATTTTTATATGAAGTTCTATAGGCCCATAATGCATCATCAAGTTTCTTGGACCAATTCTTTCTAGATCTGTTAACAGTCTTTTGCAAAATTAATTTGAGCTCTCTATTACTCAATTCTACTTGACCACTAGACTATGGGTGATAAGGTGATGCAATTCTATGATTAACATCATATTTAGCAAGCATTTTATGGAAAGCACCATGAATAAAATGTGAACCACCATCAGTCATTAAATATCTAGGGACTCCAAATCTTGGAAAAATAACTTCTTTAAGCATTTTAATAGAAGTGTTATGATCAGCACTACTAGTTGGAAGATCTTCTACCCACTTAGTAACGTAATCAACAGTAACTAAAATATGTGTATATCCATTAGAGGAAGGAAAAGGCCCCATATAGTCAAAGCCCCAAACGTCAAATAGTTCAATAACGAGTGAATAGTTCATAGGCATTTCTTGACGTCTACTAATATTACCAATTCTTTGACATTCATCACAAGATAAGACAAACTTATGGGCATCCTTGAAGAGAGCAGGCCAATAAAAACCAGATTGCAATACCTTATGTGTAGTTCTATCTCCAGCATGGTGTCCTCCATAAGCTTCGGAGTGACACTTGCGTAGGATCTGTCCCTATTCATGCTCAGGTACACAACATCTAATAACACCATCTACTCCTTCTTTATAAAGATGTGGGTCATCCCAAAAGTGAGTAAACTTTTTCTTTTGCTGGTATGTGAAACTAGGTGGTATAAACTTAGCAACAATGTAGTGAGCATAATCAGCATACCATGGAGCAGTATGAGAAGTATTTATGACATTTAATTGCTCACCAGGAAAGCTATCATCAATAGGTAGTGGGTCATCAAGCACATTTTCTAACCTAGACAAGTTGTCTGCAACGGGGTTCTCAGCTCCCTTTCTATCAACAACATGTAAATCAAATTCTTGTAGCAAGAGAACCCATCTAATAAGTCTAGGTTTAGCATCTTTCTTTTCCATATGATATTTAATAGCATCATGATCAGTGTGAATAGTTACTTTAGAATCAAAAATATAAGGTCTGAACTTATCACAAGCAAATACAACTGTTAATAATTCTTTTTCAGTGGTAGCATAATTTCTTTGAGCATTGTATAGGGTTTTACTAGCATATTGAATAACATTTAATTTCTTATCTACTCTTTGCCCTAGAACAACACCTACAACATAATCACTAGCATCACATATAATTTCAAAAGGTAAATTCCAATCAGGTGACTGAACAATAGGTGCAGAGATCAATGCTTTCTTAAGTATCTCAAATGCTTCTACACAATCATCATAAAAAACAAATGGTATATCTTTTTGTAATAAATTAGTCAGAGGCCGAGAAATTTTTGAGAAGTCCTTAATGAACCTCCTATAAAATCCGGCGTGACCAAGGAAACTTCTTATACCTTTGATGTCCTTGGGACATGGCATCTTCTCAATAGCATCAACCTTGGCTTTATCAACCTCAATACCTCTTTCAGAAACTTTATGCCCCAAGACAATACTTTCATTAACCATAAAGTGGCACTTTTCCCAATTCAAGACAAGATTAGTTTCTTCACAGCTCTGCAAAACTCGATCAAGGTTGCTCAAGCAATCATCAAAAGAAGATCCATAGATGGAGAAATCGTCCATGAAAACCTCACAAATCTTTTCACAAAAGTCAGAGAATATAGCCATCATGCATCTTTGAAAGGTAGCAGGTGCATTACATAAACCAAAAGGCATACGTCTATAAGCAAAAGTACCAAAATGGCAAGTAAAAGTAGTCTTTTGATTGATCTTTGGCTGACACAGGTATTTGAGAGAAACCAGAATAACCATCTAGAAAGCAAAAATGTGTATGTTTGGATAGTCTTTCTAGCATTTGATCGATAAAAGGTAAGGGGTAATGATCCTTTTTAGTTGCCTTATTTAATTTGCGGAAATCAATTACCATCCTATAACCTGTAATAATTCTTTGAGGGATCAATTCATCTTTATCATTAGGAACGACAGTAATACCTCCCTTCTTAGGGACACAATGGACACGACTTACCCACTGACTATCAGCAACGGGATAGATTATACCTGCCTCAAGGAGCTTTAGTATTCCCTTTCTTACCACTTCTTTCATTTTAGGATTCAGCCGTCGTTGATGATCACGAACTGGTTTAGCATCTTCTTCAAAATTAATTTTATGTTGACATAGAGTGGGACTAAGGCCCTTAAGATCATCGAGATATACCCAATAGCAGCATGGTGCTTCTTCAGAGTTTTCAATAATCTCTCTTCCTCATGCTCTGAAAGGTTAGCACTAATAATAACAGGATATATCTTTTTCTCATCAAGATAAGCATATTTAAGAGTATTAGGTAACAGTTTAAGCTCAAACACGGGATCACCCTTGGGTGGAGGAGGATCCCCTAGGATTTCAACAGGTAAATTATTTTTCAGAATAGGTTCCTGTTTAAAGAATAATTCATCTATTTCCCTTCTTTCATTCATAAACATATCATTCTCATGGTCTAGCAAATATTGTTCTAAAGGATCACTAGGAGGTACAGCAATAGAAAATTTCATCCTTACTAGGTAATTCTTCTTCACGGTGTTGTCTACTAAATTTAGATAAATTAAATTCATGAGACATATTATCTAAATTGATAGTAACAACATCCCTTTTGCAATCTATGGTAGCATTAACAGTGTTCAGGAAGGGTCTACCAAATATAATGGGACAAAAGCTATCTTGTGGGGAACCAAGAACAAGAAAATCAGCAGGATATTTAGTTTTCCCACACAAGACTTCAACATCTCTAACAATTCCCATTTGTGAAATAGTATCTCTATTGGCAAGTTTAATTGTGACATCAATATCTTCTATCTCAGCAGGTGCAATATCATGCATAATTTCTTTGTATAAGGAATAAGGTATTGCGCTAGCACTAGCACTCATATCACATAAGCCATGATAACAATGATCTCCTATTTTAACAGAAATAACAGGCATGCCTACCACTAGTCTTTTTTTATCTTTAGCACAAGGTTTACCAATTCTAGCAGTCTCATCAAGGAAATGAGTAACATGCCCATCAATATTATCAGACAAGAGATCTTTAACAATAGCAATATCAGGTTCAACTTTAATTTGCTCATGAGGTGTATAAGTTTTAATATTGCTTCTTTGAACCATAGTTGAAGCTTTAGCATGACCTTTTATCCTAACAGGAAAAGGTGGTTTCTCAACATAAGAAGTAGGAACAATAGGATCATTATAAGTGACAATCTTTTCTTCAACTTTAATAGGTGCAACTACTTTTACTTCTATGGGAGGATGATATTTAAACCACTTCTCCTTGGGGAGATCAACATAAGTAGCAAAAGATTCACAGAAAGAAGCAACTATCTCAGAGTCAAGTCCATATTTAGTGCTAAATTTACGAAAAATATCGGTATCCATAAAAGATTTAACACAATCAAAACTAGGTGTCATACCTAACTCCTTATGTTTGTCGAGGTCCCAATCTTCAGAGTTGCATTTAATTCTTTCCAATAAATCCCATTTGAATTCAATAGTCTTCATCATAAAAGAGCCAGCACAAGAAGTATCAAGCATGGTGAGATTGTTATCAGAAGCCGAGCATAAAATTTTTGAATAATCATTTCTCTTCAGAGCTCATGATTGGGGCATGAATATAACATTGATTTAAGCCTCCCCGAAGCTTGAGCGATGCTTTCTCCTTCGCGAGGCCAAAAATTATATATATAATTGTGATCATGATGAACAAGATGCATATGATAAAACTTCTGATGAAATTCCAATTTCAATCATTTGTAATTCCAAGATCCCATATCATCACATAGCCTATACCATGTCGATGCATCTCCCTTCAAATATAAAGGGAAGACCTTCTTCTTAACAACATCTCCAGGTACACCTGCAAGCTTAAATAATCCACAAACTTCATCCACATATATTAGATGCTCATCAGGATGTTTTGTTCCATCTCCTAAAAAGGGATTAGCTAGTAGTTTTTCTATCATACCCGAAGGAATTTCAAAACAAACATTTTCATTTTCAGTAGGTTCAGTAGGTTGAGGAGTAACTCTTTGCTCTACTGGTCAGGGTGAAGATACCACGAACAAGCCCCTCAGAGGATTACTTTCCATAGTAACAAGTGACAGTAAATTTTAGCACACTATATAAATTTTTCCTTACCAAATTCCACCTACCAAAGGCGCTTCACTCCCCGACAACGGCACCAGAAAAGAGTCTTTATGACCCACAAGTATAGGGGATCTATCGTAGTCCTTTCGATAAGTAAGAGTGTCGAATCCAATGAGGAGCAGAAGGAAATGATAAGCGGTTTCCAGCAAGGTATTCTATGCAAGTACTGAAATAAGTGGTAACAGATAGTTTTGTGATAGGATAATTTGTAATGAGCAAAAAGTAACAAAAGTAAATAAGGTGCAGCAAGGTGGACCAATCATTTTGGTAGCAAAGGACAAGCCTGGAAAAACTCTTATATAGAGAAAAGCGCTCCCGAGGACACATGGGAATATCATCAAGCTAGTTTTCATCACGCTCATATGATTCGCATTCGGTACTTTGATAATCTGATATGTGGGTGTACCGGTGCTTGGGTATTGTCCTTACTTGGACAAGCATCCCACTTATGATTAACCTCTATTTCAAGCATCCGCAACTACAACAAAAGTATTAAGGTAAACCTAACCATAGCATGAAACATATGGATCCAAATCAGCCCCTTACGAAGCAACGCATGAACTAGGGTTTAAGCTTATGTCACTCTAGCAACCCATCATCTACTTATTACTCCCTAATGCCTTCCTCTAGGCCCAAAAAATGGTGAAGTGTCATGTAGTCGACGTTCACATAACACCACTAGAGGAGAGACAACATACATCTCATCAAAATATCGAACGAATACCAAATTCACATGACTACTAATAGCAAGACTTCTCCCATGTCCTCAGGAACAAACGGAACTACTCACAGAGCATAAACATGTTCATAATCAGAGGGGTATTAATATTCATATAGGATCTGAACATATGATCTTCCACCAAATAAACCAACTAGCATCAACTACAAGGAGTAATTAACACTACTAGAACATACTAGCACCAATCCCGGACTTGGAGACAAGAATTGGATAGAAGAGATGAACTAGGGTTTTGAGAGGAGATGGTGCTGATGAAGATGTTGATGGAGATTGCCCTCTCCCGATGAGAGGAGAGTTTGTGATGACGATGGTGATGATTTCCCCCTATGGGAGGGAAGTTTCACCGGCAGAACAGCTCTACCGAAGCCCTAGATTGGTTCCGCCAAGGTTCCGCCTCGTGGCGGCGGAGTTTCGTCCGAGAAGACGGCTTCTTATTTTTTCCCATCGAAAGACTTCATATAGCAGAAGATGGCCACCGGAGGGCCACCAGGGGGCCCATGAGGTAGGGGGCGTGCTCAGGGGGTAGGGCGCGCCCCCCACCCTCGTGGGCAGGGTGTGACCCCCCTGGTGAATTTCTTCCACTGAGTATGTTTTATATATTCTGAAAACGTCTTCCGTGAAGTTTCAGGACTTTTGGAGCTGTGCAGAATAGGTCTCTAATATTTGCTCCTTTTCCAGCCCAGAATCCCAGCTGCCGGCATTCTCCCTCTTTATGGAAACCTTGTAAAATAAGAGAGAATAGGCATAATTATTGTGACATAATTTGTAATAACAGCCCATAATGCAATAAATATCGATATAAAAGCATGATGCCAAATGGACGTATCAGTAAGAACGGTTCTTGCTCAGCCCGTAGTAGCCACGTAAAACTTGCAACAACAAAGTAGAGGGCGTCTAACTTGTTTTTGCAGGGCATGTTGTGATGTGATATGGTCAAGACATGATGCTAAATTTTATTGTATGAGATGATCATGTTTTGTAACACAAGTTATCTGCAACTGGCAGGAGCCATATGGTTGTCGCTTTATTGTATGAAATGCAATTGCCATGTAATTGCTTTACTTTATCACTAAGCAGTAGCGATAGCCGTGGAGGCAATAGTTGGCGTAATGACAATGATGCTTCGATGGAGATCAAGGTGTCAAGCCGGTGACGATGGTGATCATGATGGTGCTTTGGAGATGGAGATCACAGGCACAAGATGATGATGGCCATATCATATCACTTATATTGATTGCATGTGATGTTTATTCTTTATGCATCTTATTTTGCTTACTTCGACGGTGGCATTATAAGATGATCTCTCACTAAATTTCAAGGTATAAGTGTTCTCCCTGAGTATGCACCATTGCGAAAGTTCGTTGTGCCGAGACACCATGTGATGATCGGGTGTGATAAGCTCTATGTTCACATACAATGGGTGCAAGCCAGTTTTGCACACGCAGAATACTCGGGTTAAACATGACGAGCCTAGCATATACAGATATGGCCTCGGAACACTGAGACCGAAAGGTCGAGCATGAATCATATAGTAGATATGATCAACATAATGATGTTCACCATTGAAAACTACTCCATCTCACGTGATGATCAAACATGGTTTAGTTGATATGGATCACATGATCACTTAGATGATTAGAGGGATGTCTATCTAAGTGGGAGTTCTTAAGTAATATGATTAATTGAACTTTAATTTATCATGAACTTAGTACCTGATTGTATTTTGCATGTCTATGTTGTTGTAGGTAGATGGCCCATGCTGTTGTTCCGTTGAATTTTAATGCGTTCCATGAGAAAGCAAAGTTGAAAGATGATGGTAGCAATTACACGGACTGGGTCTGTAACTTCAGGATTATCCTCATTGCTGCATAGAAGTATTATGTCCTGGAAGCACTGCTAGGTGTACCACCTGTGCCGGCAACTACAGACATTGTGAATGCCTGGCAGTCGTGTGTTGATGACTGTCGGATCACGGGTTCCGGAAAAACCCTTAAGGTTCAAACACTAGGGTGCACGCAAAGATCTCCCCCTACTGATCCACGTCCTAACTCAACTAAGATCTCATGAACTAACTTTACGAACTCGCAACGCAAATGACACAAGATTTATACTGGTTTGGGCCACCGTTGTGGTGTAATACCCTACTCCATTGTGGTGGTGGTGGATTGCCTCTCGGGCTGAGGATGAACAGTACAAAGGGAAGAACAGCCTCCTAAGGTTGAGGTGTTCTTGAGCATGTGTGGATTCGATTTCCCTTCTCCCTAGCTATGGTGGTGGCTAGTCCTATTTATAGAGGCCCTGGTCCTCTCCCCAAATATTGAGCGGGAAGGGATCCCACAACGACCAATTTGAAAGCGGACAACTAGTATAGCTTATCCTGACAAAAGCAGTCTTCGCCTGCCAAAGGCTCTGGTGGTGACGCCAGCTTGGGCTCTATGGTGACCTCCGTCTTGCCATCCTGCTGGTCTTGGTCTCATTGCACCGATATGGAAACCTTTGCTTGATGCCTCGGTACTCCGCGCCTGCGCTTGACCCCTTAGCACCAAAGAGGAAACAAGGACGCTGCGCGCGCTGGCGCCCGCCTTGCCTTGGTCGTCATGGCTCACGTCACTAGAACCCCGCGAGGTTTGCCTGGCCTTGAACTCTCCGCCCCTCGCGAGCCAGCCTGGTGAGGCTGCTCCTGAGGAGGTCTTGTGTCGTCCACCTCGCGAGGCTTGGCCCCTCGCGAAGGTCTTGATTCCTTGCTGATGAAGATGGGCCGTACAGGCCTGCTAGCAAAGCCACGCCGTGGGCCGCAGGCAGGCAAGTCTGGGGACCCCCATTCCCAGAACACCGACAGTAGCCCCCGGTGAAGGAAATATGCCCTAGAGGCAATAATAAAGTTATTATTTATTTCCGTATATCATGATAAATGTTTATTATTCATGCTAGAATTGTATTAACCGGAAACATAATACATGTGTGAATACATAGACAAACATAGTGTCACTAGTATGCCTCTACTTGACTAGTTCGTTGATCGAAGATGGTTAAGTTTCCTAACCATAGACATGAGTTGTCATTTGATTAACGGGATCACATCATTAGGAGAATGATGTGATTGACTTGACCCATTTCGTTAGCTTAGCACTTGATCGTTTAGTTTGTTGCTATTGCTTTCTTCATGACTTATACATGTTCCTATGACTATGAGGTTATGCAACTCCCGTTTACCGGAGGAACACTTTGTGTGCTACCAAACGTCACAAGTAACTGGGTGATTATAAAGGTGCTCTATAGGTGTCTCCGAAGGTACTTGTTAGGTTGGCGTATTTCGAGATCAGGATTTGTCACTCCGATTGTCGGAGAGGTATCTCTGGGCCCTCTCGGTAATACACATCACATAAGCCTTGCAAGCATTGCAACTAATATGGTAGTTGCGGGATGATGTATTATGGAATGAGTAAAGAGACTTGCCGGTAACGAGATTGAACTAGGTATTGAGATACCGACGATCAAATCTCGGGCAAGTAACATACCGATGACAAAGGGAACAACGTATGTTGCTATGCGGTCTAACCGATAAAAGATCTTCGTAGAATATGTGGGAGCCAATATCAGCATCCAGGTTCCGCTATTGGTTATTGACCGGAGACGTGTCTCGGTCATGTCTACATTATTCTCGAACCCGTAGGGTCCGCACGCTTAATGTTATGATGACAGTTTCATTATGAGTTTATATATTTTTATGTACCGAAGGTTGTTCGGAGTCCCGGATATGATCACGGACATGACGAGGAGTTTTGAAATGGTTGAGACATAAAGATCGATATATTGGACGGCTATATTCGGACACCGGAAGTGTTTCATGTGATTTCGGAGAAAACCGGAGTGCCGGAAGGGTTACCGGAACCCCCCGGGGAAGTATTGGGCCTTAGTGGGCCTGAGGGGAGAGAGAGGACAGCAGCCCAGGAGCTGGCGCGCCCCCTCCCATGGGGAGTCCGAATTGGACTAGGGGAGGGGGGCGCGGCCCCTCTTTCCCTCTCCCTCTCCCTCTCTTTCCTTCCCCCTTCCCTCTTCCTAGTTGGACTAGGAAAGCGGAGTCCTACTCCTACTAGGAGGAGGACTCCCCCCTCCTTGGTGCGCCCCAAGGGCAGGCCGGCCTCTCCCCCTTGCTCCTTTATATACAGGGGCAGGGGGCACCTCTAGACACACAAGTTGATCTTCGTGATCGTTCTCTTAGCCGTGTGCGGTGCCCCCCTACACCATAATCCTCGATAATATTGTAGCGGTGCTTAGGAGAAGCCCTGCGACAGTAGAACATCAAGATCGTCACCACGCCGTCGTGCTGACAGAACTCTTCCCTGACATTTTGCTGGATCGGAGTCCGGGGATCGTCATCGAGCTGAATGTGTGCTAGAACTCGGAGGTGTCGTAGTTTCGGTGCTTGATCGGTTGGGCCGTGAAGACGTACGACTACATCAACCGCGTTGTTCTAACACTTCGACTTCTGGTCTACGAGGGTACGTAGACAACTATCTCCCCTCTCGTTGCTATGCATCACCATGATCTTGCGTGTGCGTAGGAATTTTTTTGAAATTACTACGTTACCCAACACCCGGGCCCAAGGCGCGCTTGGGCTTGACTTCGTGGCGAAGCCAAGGGTCAAGTGCGGAGCGCCGCGGGCCCCAATAGCCTGCGGACTTGGTCAATGCGTGGCGGTTGATTGGACATGGGCGTCTCCACTTCCCCATGCTGCCTGGGCAACTGCCCGACTTGACAAAAGGCTAGCGTAGACAACGCTCTACTTCACTGTTTCCTTTCACCTTGCTCAGATCCCCTTTCTTGCTCCCCGCTTCCGAAATCTTCAGATCTGCTCCCATCCTTTCCTGCATCAGCGACTAATGGCGCCTTGGAGGTTCAAGCCCGCCTCATTGTCGGCTTGGTATGAACCGTCTCTCAATGTGCCCAATGTCTCGGAGAAGAGCAACGAAAGGGGGAATACGAAGCTCCGGGTTGCCTTCGACGTGCTAGAGCCCGAGGGGAGCACATTCTTCCCCTTCTTCACGAGCAGTATTGCCACCGAGTTGGTTCCCCCTTCTCCGATTTCTTCTATGAGGTCCTCGGCCACTACGGGCTGCAGGCGCTGCATCTCCATCCCAACTCCATCCTTCTCTTGTCCATCTTTGCCTACTATTGTGAGGCGTACCTGGGCGTGATGCCGTCCGTGGCTCTGCTGCACCACTTCTTCTTCCTCCGTGCCAGCGAGGGCCATATCTCCGGGTGCGCCAATTTCATCGCGTCCGGCAAGGCCAACTCGATCTCAAACACCGGGAAGAAGGCCGACAACCTCTGGGCCAAATGGGTCATGATGGGCGCCAAGTGCGTCCACCCGCGCTTGGCGCTGCCGACAGAGAGGCCCCAGTCCGACAAGGGGTGGTCCTACGTGAAGCTCACCGACGAGCGGGCGACGTTGGTGCTGGAGCAGAGGACGTCTGACCTGAAGCCTGGCAACGTCGAAGGCGACGAAGATTACAGGGGCCATGCTCCTGAGGGAATTCCTGGCACTGCGCGTGGCCCCGCTTCAAGCCCGCACGCGCCCGTTGTTGGAACTTGGGGATGAAGAGGACAAGGTTCGCTTGAGCTCGGAGGCCTTGTCCGACGAGGAGCTGACCGCAGCTCTCCGCCTCCTGGTTGGGGACGATTAGGAGTATCCGCCGAATGTCTTTACCCCCTTGTTCCGCCACAAGGATGAGGAGCTGATCGTGGCCTCCAAGCCGACCTTTGACGAGCATGGACTGGTGCCGCCGGTGATCACCGGGGCCCCTGCGGCACCGACACCGGTGGAGCTGTCTTCTGGTGAGTCCCGTGGGGAGGAAGAAGAGGAGGAGAAAGACTCGGAGGTGACCCCCGAAGGGACGGGGGAGACCTTCCCCCTGAGTAAGGCTGTCATCCTCCGCGCCTTTCCCGACAATGATGAGGCCGACACTCCCCAGGAGAAGGGGGAACTGGCCGTGATCCCGACGAGGAGCAGGTCGGCACTGATCTTCCGAGATTCTGCTGCTGCTTTAGTGCCGGCTGGAGTTGCTTCCGACTCAACCGCTGCTCCTGCTTCAGTTTCTGGGGCTGGTGCGCCCGCGCCTCGAGTCGCGACGCTCTCAGGCTTCAAGCTCACCAAGCGGAAGGTGGACCACGTTGATGTGGACCAGTAAGTGCCCCGCCTCGCCTTGTTCCTGCTGTTGATGCACATTTCTGACTCTCTTTCCTTGTTGTGTAACCAGGCTGTCGTCTGTGGCGAAGAGGAGAAGGGAGAGCGAGGTGGTGCGACTTGAGTCCGTGTCGCCTCCTGCGACCGCGCCCCTCTCCATGAGCAAAGGTGGGGATGGTGCTCGTGCTTCTCCAGCCCGGTCATCCTCGCAAGGCCCGGTGGAGCATCCTTGGGAGGAGTCAGCCCCAGAAGCGCCACTAGCTCGGGAGGTGCCGGTGTCTGGCATGGCTGATGAGGTCCCGAAGGCTCAGGAGCCCTTGATATCCCGGGCTCTGGTGACAACGTCGCCCTCTTCTCATTCTGCGCCCCTGGCCCCAGGTTCTTCTGCTTCCTCTGCCATCTTGGAGCGCACCCTTTTGGAGATGGCCCAGCTGCGGGAAGATCTCTAGGGCGCGGACCCGCGCATGGTGGCCGGGTGCCTGGAGCTGGCCTCTGGCTAGCTTCACTCTGACTCGGCAGTTCGAGCATCACTGAGCCAGGCCGCGACGGCTTCCGAGAAGGACAAGCAGGCCGCCACCAAAGCTGTCGCCGGTCGTGAGGCGACACTGAAGGACGCCGCGGCCGCCCGCGGCCGCTGACGAGAGCTGGAGGACGAGCTGGAGGGCCTGCGCGACCAGCATGCGGAAGAAGCACGTTGCCGCCAGGCGAAGGAGGAGGAGATGAGGGCTCGGGAGGATGCCGTCAAGGGCCGCGACGCTGTAGGATCGAAAGCATGTCTAGAGGGGGGGTGATTAGACTACTTGACCAAATAAAAATATAGCCTTTTCCCAATTTTAGTTCTTGGCAGATTTTTAGCAACTTTGCACAAGTCAAGCAATCAACCTACACATGCAATTCTAAGAGTATAGCAGCGGAAAGTAAAACAATTGCATATGAAGGTAAAGGGAGGAGTTTGGAGGGAGCAAATGCAATGTAGACACGGATATTTTTGGCGTGGTTCCGATAGGTGGTGCTATCGTACATCCATGTTGATGGAGACTTCAACCACGAAGGGTAACTGAGGGAGTCCTGGATTAGGGGGTGTCCGGACAACCGGACTATATCCTTTGGCCGGACTGTTGGACTATGAAGATACAAGATTGAAGACTTCATCCTGTGTCCGGATGGGACTCTACTTGGCGTGGAAGGCAAGCTAGGCAATACGGATATGTATATCTCCTCCCTTGTAACCGACCTTGTGTAACCCTAGCCCCCTCTGGTGTCTATATAAACCGGAGGGTTTAGTCCGTAGGACAACATACAATCATACCATAAGCTAGCTTCTAGGGTTTAGCCTCTCTGATCTCGTGGTAGATCAACTCTTGTAATACTCATATCATCAAGAACAATCAAGCAGGACGTAGGGTATTACCTCCATCAAGAGGGCCCGAACCTGGGTAAACATCGTGTCCCCTGCCTCCTGCTACCATCCGCCTTAGACACACAGTTCGTGACCCCCTACCTGAGATCCGCCGGTTTTGACACCGACATTGGTGCTTTCATTGAGAGTTCCACTGTGCTGTCGCCATAAGGTTTGATGGCTCCTTCGATCATCGGTAACGATGCGGTACAGGGTGAGGTTTTCCTCCCCGGACAGATCTTTGTATTCGGCGGCTTCGCACCGTGGGCCAATTTGCTTGGCCATCTGGAGCAGATCGAGAGCTATGCCCCTGACCATCAGGTCAGATTCGGAAACTTGAACTACGCGGCCGATATCTGCGGAGACTTGATCTTTGACGGATTCGAGCCCATGCCAGGTGTGCCGCACAGTCACGACAAGCATGGCATAACTCTGCCGGCGAACAGTATGCGGGAGATCGCATCTGCAACTACTGCGGCTGTCAATCCGGAGCAAATCACGCCATCTGAGAGCGGAGGGATAGAGCCCGCCACGGAGGTCGCGCTCTTAGCGGCGATAGAGCCAGACGCTGACTTCACCCCTTACGAGAGCCGTGTTGCCGAACCACTGGATTCACCCCCGGCCACGGATTCGAGCCACTTATATCCATGCCCGTCGAACCTGACTGGGCGCCGATCATGGAGTTCACCTCCGTGGATATCTTTCAGCACTCGCGTTTCGGCGATGTGCTAAATTCATTAAGGTCTCTCTCCTTGTCAGGAGAACCTTGGACGAACTATGTTCGGCTAGAATGGGATGCGGACGACGAAGAAATTCGCTGCCCACCCACCACCCACTTGGTAGCCACTATCGATGACTTAACCGACATGCTTAACTTCGACTCCGAAGACAACGACTACATGAATGAAGATGCAGGAGACGAACAGTAACCAGCGCCCATAGGGCGCCGGACAACCACTTCATCACATGACATATACATGGTGGATACACCCAAAGAGGGCAATGGCGAAGAGACAGCGGAGGATGCCCCCTCCAAGCAACCCAAGCGCCGACGTCAGCGGCGCCGCTCTAAGTCCCGCCATAGCAAAAACAACGATAACAACGCAAGAGGAAATAGCAGTCCAGTCGACTCTAGAAGAAACGACGACTGCGCCGCCCCGCTGGCAGAGCACGATCAAGACGCAAACGGTGAACACAGTACGGATCCGGCGTCCGAACACGGCGACGCCAAGGATAAACCTCATCAAACCCTGTCTAGGGAGGAAAACAGTCCGGACGAATATGCACACATCATCCCGGAAACACACTTGGAGCAAGAGAACCTCTGCAAAAGGCTTACTGCCATAGCGCCTGAAGAAGCAGAAGCAAAGGCTTAAGGTCGCACAAGATACGCTCAACAGCAGGTGGAACAAAGTGCTCGACAACGAAACAAAGTATGGTGGAAGTTACCACACAAATAGCTATCCAAAGCGCAAGCTATTACCTGAATTCGACGGTGAGGCCTTAGAGCCCACACAGCCGAAAAATGATACGGCCAACCGGCCGGATCCACCACCTTGTGACCACAATAGAGCGGCTAACAAAGTCACACATAAGTCAACACACGATCTACATGAGAAGTTGCGCCAAAAATTTGGCGCGACCAGATCCATCTATGGATCTAGGAAGCGCGCTCCGGCACAAAATCAAAACCAAATACTACAACCGTCCGAACACCATGGAATATCCCAATACAGGGGTGCCGCACACCCCCTATGTTTCACCGATGAGGTGCTGGATCACGAATTCCCAGTAGGATTCAAACCAGTGAACATAGAGGCGTACGACGGGACCACAAACACTGGAGTCTAGATCGAGGACTTTATCCTCCATATTCATATGGCTCGCGGAGACGATCTCCATGCCATTAAATACTTGCTCCTCAAGCTTAAAGGGCCAGCTCGGCACTGGCTGAGAAGCCTCCCCGAAAACTCAATTGGAAGTTGGGAGGAGCTCGAGGACGCTTTTTGGGCTAATTTTCAAGGGACTTATGTCCGACCTTCGGATGCAGACGATTTAAGTCATATAATCCAACAGTCCGGAGAGTCCGCCCGAAAGCTTTGGAACAAGTTGCTCACCAAGAAGAACCAAATCGTCGACTGTCCGGACGCCGAAGCCTTAGCAGCTTTTAAACACAGTGTCCGAGACGAATGGCTCACCAGACACCTCGGCCAAGAAAAACCGAGAACAATGGCAGCCCTAACAAGCCTCATGACCCGCTTTTGCGCGGGCAAAGACAACTGGTTGGTCCATAGCAGCACCAATGACCCAAGCACATCTGAAGTCAGGGATGGCAATGGAAAACCATGACGCAACAAAAACAAGCGTCGAAATAAAGAGGGTAGCCCAGATAACACGATGGTAAACACCGGATTCAGGGGCTCTCGACCTGGTCAACGGTAAGAGCCTTTCAAAGGCAGCAGAGAAGGACCATCCGGCCTAAACAAGATTCTTGACAAGCTCTGTCAGATTCATGGCACCCCTGACAAACCTGCAAATCACACCCACAGAGAATGTTGGGTCTTCAAGAATGCCGGTAAGCTAAACGCTGAACACAAAGGGGAAGAGACACCAAGTAAAGACGAGGATGAACCTCGCCAGCAAAGCACTGGAGGACAGAAAAAGTTCCCACCAGAGGTTAAAAAGGTAAACGTGATCCATGTGACGAAGAGGAGAAGCAAGCATGCACTCCGAGATACACGCGCCATAGAGCCCGTCACCCCTAGGTTCAACCTCTGGTTGGCCTGCCCGATCACTTTTGATCATAGGGATCACGCGACAAGTATCTGGCATGAAGGACTGGCGGCCTTGGTGTTAGACCCACTAATAAACAGGTACCATTTCACACGAGTCCTCATGGACGACGGCATCGATCTAAACCTGATATATCATGACACAGTCCGCAAAATGGGGATAGACCCGACACAAATAAGCCACAGTAATACTACCTTCAAGGGAGCAATACCAGGCCAAGAGGCCGCTGTACGGGCTCTCTACTACTAGAGGTCGTATTCGGTTCTCCCGATAACTTCCGGAGCGAAAGGTTAACTTTCCACGTCGCTCCATTCCGAAGTGGTTATCAAGCACTACTCGGAAGAACGGCTTTCGCTCATTTTAATGCAATACCGCATTATGCTTTTCTCAAGCTTAAGATGCCCGGTCCATGTGGCATCATCACAGTTAGCGGAAATACCAAATGTTTTTTATGTGCGGAAGAGGAAGCGGCGGCTTTAACAGCCGCGAACTAGCCGGCCTCACCAACGAGGAAAAGTGACAGGTCGTCAATACCACAGACACGGTTAGACGAGTCCAGCATTTCACCACATACACATGAGATTGGTTTAATGATCAAACCCTCATAGACGATACCAGGGGCTTCCCACGCGTAATCAGGGCCAGCCCGGCTCAACTTGACTTCTCTTGAATTTTGATAGTTCATTGATAATAACCAATTCTTCCTTATTTCTTTTGGCACGGCAACTTTCACCTAAGTTCTTTCCTTTTACAGATGACAATCGTGCTACACCCGTCCAGGACACGGCACAACAGAGACACAGGCGCAGACGTGCAACAGGGACCCACCCAAAGGTTTCTTTTTAGATTAAAACCCTGCGTAAACCTTTTTTTACTGTCTCTTGTTGCTCACATCCTCCGGATACTCCACACAACCGAGAAGGATGCTGACGTTATTGGCATGTGGCCATGTCAGGATATTGCACATACATGGACACATGCGGTTTATCATTAAGGGCATTGTTTAGCCCGGTATATGTTATAAAGACCGAACACCTTAGGGAGTGTTCGGCGTCGCGAGTTTGGCCCTATATGCATCAGCTCCGAATCATGTCTTTGGTCAAATGTTGGGTTTGCCCGGCTCCCATGTTTTGGTACCTTACGTTCCGTCATATCGGCTAAGGTAGCACTGGGAGAACTACTGCGATTGTGCCCTGGTTCGTCCGGATGAACACCTTAGTAGAGAAAGCCGAAAACTGACTGTCATGATATAGCAAGAGACTGGTCGACCACTCAATGACTCAGCGGAATCTTCAGGATTCCTCCACATTAACGAAGGGCTATTTCCCGGTCATGTACGTACGCGCCCCGTATTCGGACGAGCGCAGAAGTACTAGGGGCTATATAGTAGCCCCACCGTCAAACTCCTATGGCTAAGTGAAAGTGTGAAAGCAATATAGTCCGATTGCCTCATTCGCTGCGCTACCACCTCCTTAATAGACCAAGACGTTGGATCAAGTGTGGATTCACGTTTTCTGTGAACGCCCCCGCATTATATGCGTGGGGGCGGAAGCCAACGACTGCAAACTTTCAGGTTATATACATATATACATAAACGGCCGCACAGGAGGCATCATAGTACTTTCGGGCAAAAGTTAAATACAGCCTTGATAACTCAATAAAACGTTGTTTTTACAATGGAAGTACATGTCACTAGAACATAATATTCTTCGAGCACTGAGCCTCTATCGAACGAGCGCCTTCAAGAACTTCTTCGAAGTAGTGCTCGGCAGCTACTCGGCCTACGGCCGAACCCTGTGTCGCAACAGTGGTGGCCTCCATCTCTGCCCAGTATGTCTTGACACGGGCAAAGGCCATCCGCACACCCTCTATGCACGCCGATCTCTTCATAGCATCGATGCACGGCACAACACCAAGGATTGTTGCACTAAACTAAAATAGCTATTCGGCCTTGGCCCTCTCGGCCACAGATGATCCACAACGGACCTCATGGCAAGTCCGGACAACCTATGGAGCTCGGCCCACTTGGCCATTCGCTCATTCAATAGCAGTGGACGGACTGGAGCATGAAACTGTGACCAGAACAACTTTTCCACTTCGCGATCTTTCTGATCCTTGAAGTATTCGGCCGCATCAGCAGCACTTGCAGCTGAATCCACATAGGCGTCCGCATAACTCCATAGTCGGCAAGAGGAGCATACTTCGGATCTCCGAATTTAGTCCGCAACAAGAAGGGCTTCCCAGACACGATATCTACAGCTTGATGCAGCTCCTCCTTCGTTGCTCTATATTTGGAGCGGGCTTCCTTGGCAGCTACCAGGGCCTTCTCTAGGTCCGTCGCCCTCGCTTGGCTTTCTTCTTCAAGAAGCTGGTAATGGTCAGTGGCATCTTTTAACTCTACAACCATTTTGGCCATTCTTTCCTTGCTCTCGCAATGCGCGGCCTGTTCGGCCCTCAACTCTTCGGCTGCCTTTAGAGCGGCCGCATTGCTACTCCTTGCTTATTCCTTGGCTCGGGCAAGCTCCACCCAAAGGGTCTCTACGGTGGTAGCTCCATATGCAGTCACAACATATTAAAGATACTGGCATCATGCTCCTCTTATTATGTGACGATCACCAGAGAAATCACTTACCCTGTGCCTCGTCAAGCCGCTGGTTGACAAGCATGCTATCGGCATCGGCTGTATCAAGTTGCCGCTTTGGCTCGGCAAACCCATCAGTTCGGCTAGCCACCAGAGCCTCAGCCGTCTGCACATAAAGGCAGTCGGGTTATTACCTGGGAATATGATCCTCGGGTTGCCGCCGTTCTCGACAACAACCAGAGTCTCAGGGGCTACTATCTGCATAGGGCACACCTAACTTGTGCGGTACTACCAAAAACATACACTATTTCACGTACCTCAAAGCCGTTTAGCAGACTCATAAAGGCTTCGTGCAATCCATTTTCAGCGCATGAAATCCTTCCAATTACCGTACCCATCAGCGTATGATGCGCTTCCGAGACGGCCGCTTTCCCCAGAAGATCCTTCAGTGCGTCCGACCACACACTGTACGGTTCCGGACTCTTGCTGCCGCTCTCCTTAGGAGCCAGATACTGGGGATTCCGGGTAGCCAAAGGGTTATCCTTTGGCCTTGGCGGATCCGGAGACACCCTCCGCGACGACACTTCAGGGTCGCCCGCCTCATGAGGCGGGGTGTCAGGGGGAGGCATTTCGCTCTCCATCATCTCCGGAAGAAGATCCACCAAAGACGAACTCTGTCGAGAAGGGCTAAGATCCGGACTACAATTTATAAGCATCGGTTATTGTCTTCGGAAGTAAGGTAGGATAATTTCACTATTAGGTACTTTTTTATTACTTACAGCTCGGTAGAGGGCTGATCCCCGCGCAGACATTGTGCGGCAAGAATACCCTCCGAGGCATGACCCTTTGACGGAGATTTCTTCTCCCGTTTGGAAACCTTAGTTTCCGGACCTTCAGAGGTAGTCCTCTTCCTTCCCCGCGGAGAAAGAATGTCAGATTCTTCCCCTGGTTATCCTCCCTCGCGGAGGCGCTCATCCCCTCGGTTGGGACGAGTAGCGAGTGAGGCCAGCTGTCAGCCTCTTTATTCCCGCCTTCATCTTCCTTTGAGGGCACTTGATAAGACGCCGGCTCGAGCATTTTGTCCAGTACCTGATTGTCCAAGCCTTCAGGAAGGGGGGCCGGACACCTGATCATCTTCGCCTTTGTTATCCAATCCTGGTCAAAGAGTGACTTTTTAGAATGATGTCATGATAAATAAAAGGAAAGTGTGTTCGGCCATGGGATTACTTACTTGGGTAGTAGGGCGGTTGCAGCTCAAACCCACATCCTCGGTGGTGTCCGGACACTCTATTTGGGGTCCGAAGAACGATTTGTACATCAATTCGAGCGTCATGCCGAGGAAATGCTGAATAGCTCGCTGTCCTTCCGGGTTGAATTCCCACATACGGAGGGGCCGACGTTTGCAAGGCTAGACTCGACGAACCAGCATAACTTGCATTACCATAACCAGACTGAAATCTCTCTCAAAGAGATCTTGTATACGGCTCTGCAATATTGGCACGTCCTTTGCTGGACCCCAGCTCAGCCCCCTGCTAATCCATGACATCAGTTGCGATGGGGGGCCCAAGTGAAAGGTGGGGGCGGCTACCCACTTGGCACTTCGGGGAGCTGTGATGTAAAACCACTCCCGCTGCCACAACCTGGACACCTCTGGGAAGGAACCCTCTGGCCATGGAGCATCAGCGATTTTGCTTATTAAAGCACCTCCGCACTCTGCATGCCGCCCCTCGATCATCTTCGGCTTCACATCGAAGGTCTTAAGCCACAGGCCGAAGTGAGGGGTATTGCGGAGGAAGGCCTCACATACAACAATAAATGACGAGATGTGAAGAATGGAATCCGGGGCCAGATCATGGAAATCCAGCCTATAATAGAACATAAGACCCCTAACGAAGGGATCCAGAGGGAGGCCTAGTCCTCGGAGGAAGTGGGAGATGAACACGACACTCTTGGTTCGTTCGGGAGTAGGGATGACCTGCCCTCGGGCAGGCAGCCTATGCGAAATTTCGGCGGTCAGATATCTGGCCTCTCTCAGCTTCTTGATGTCCTCCTCTATGACAGAGGAAGGCATCCACCGACCTTGAAGGTTGGATCCGGACATAGTTGAAGGTACGAAGCGCCTGACCTGAGCTTTGGGTGTTAGAACTCGAGGCGGGGGAATGATTCGATTGAGCACGAGAGGGAAAAAAGAAAAAGCCTCGTCCTCTTTATAAAGTGGGTGAATATCAAGCGTCCTCCTCGTGGCCATTTTGGACTTGCCTAAGATCTAGGAGTCATACCAACAGGCACGGTTGGGTTACCCATGTCCGTATTGATGAGAATACCATAATAAGGGGGACATGATCTCTGCTTTGACAAGACGTGACAGAAAAACCGCCTCACAATATGCGCAATGCTAGTTGAGAAAAATGGTCCAGATAAGGACCGGGCCATGACGTGATGTTGTGCTGCCGAAACATGTCAGCAGATTAGATTCATGGAAATATTATCCTCTCTACGGTGGGGGGTGAAACTTGTTTTGCAAAACCGGACACTATCCTTGTGTTCAAAAATCTTCCATGAAGTATTTCGAGAAGAACCCACCTTGCAATGCCGAATACCATACTGTGCGCCAGACTCGTTGCCATTGAAGCCTGGTTCAGGGGCTACTAAGGGAGTCCTGGATTAGGGGGTCTCCGGACAGCCGGACTATATCCTTTGGCCGGACTGTTGGACTATGAAGATACAAGATTTAAGACCTCGTCATGTGTCCGGATGGGACTCTACTTGGCGTGGAAGGCAATCTAGGCAATACAAATATGTATATCTCCTCCCTTGTAACCGACCTTGTGTAACCCTAGCCCCCTTCGGTGTCTATATAAACCGAAGGGTTTAGTTCGTAGGACAACATACAATCATACCATAGGCAAGCTTCTAGGTTTTAGCCTCTCTGATCTTGTGGTAGATCAACTCTTGTAATACTCATATCATCAAGAACAATCAAGCGGGACGTAGGGTATTACCTTCATCAAGAGGGCCCGAACCTGGGTAAACATCGTGTCCCCTGCCTCCTATTACCATCTGCCTTAGACGCACAGTTCGGGACCCCCTACCCGAGATCCGCCGGTTTTGACACCGACAGTAACGGTTGTGCGAGTCCACGAAGGGCTCCACCCACGAAGGGTCCACGAAGAAGCAACCTTGTCTATCCCACCATGGCCATTACCCACGAAGGACTTGCCTCACTCGGGTAGATCTTCACGAAGTAGGCGATCTCCTTTCCTTACAAACTCCTTGGTTCAACTGCACAATCTTGACGGAGGCTCCCAAGTGACACCTAGCCAATCTAGGAGACACCACTCTCCAAGAGGTAACAAATGGTGTGTTGATGATGAACTCCTTGCTCTTGTGCTTCAAATGATATTCTCCCCTAACACTCAACTCTCTCTCATAGGATTGGATTTGGTGGAAAGAATATTTGAGTGGAAAGCAACTTGGGGAAGGCTAGAGATCAAGATTTATGTGGTAGGAATGGAATATCTTGACCTCAACACAAGTGTAGGTAGTTCTCTCTCAGAAAATGTATGTTGGAACTGTAGGCATGTTTTGATGGCTCTCTCCACAAATGAAGACTGGATGGAGGGGTATATATATCCTCCACACAAACTCTAACCGTTACACACAATTTACCAAACTCGGTGGGACCGAATCATGAAACTCGGTAGGACCGATTTAGTTCAAAATGTGAACGTTAGGATTTTCGGTGGGACCGACACGTCAACTCGGTGGCACCATTGTAATTAGGGTTAGGGAATAACATAATCTCGGTGAGACTGATTACACAAACTTGGTAGGACCGATTTTGGTAATAGACAAACAGAGAGTTGGTCAGGCAATCTCGGTGGGACCGATTCGCTCTTTCGGTAGGACCAAAATGTTACGAAAGGGAAACGAAGAGTTTGCATTGCAATCTCGGTGGGACCGATCACTCATCTCGATTCGACCAAAACGTTACGAAGGGAAACAGAGAGATTACAATCCCATCTCGATGAGACCGAGATCCCTATCAGTGAGACCGAAAAGACTAGGGTTTCTGGCAGTGGCTATGTCAAGAGAACTCGGTGGCGCCGGATAGAGAATTTCGATGGGGCCGAGTTTAACTTTTGGTTTGGGACATATGTGGTTATGAGAAAGTACTTGAAGGCTTTGGAGCATATCACTAAACATTTTGAGCAAGAAACTCATTAAGTAACACCTCACCCCCTCTTGATAGTATTGGCTTTTCCTATGGACTCAATGTGATCTTGGATCACTAAAATGATAAATGTAGAGTCTTGTGCTTTGAACTTGAGCCAACCCATTTGTCCTTAGCATTGTGAGGGGTCCACTTTCTAATCCATGCCATGCCAATCATTGAGCTTTCCTGAAATATTTATCTTGAAATAGCATTAGCTCAATGAGCTATATGTTGTTAGGAATTACCAAAACCACCCAGGGATAGTTGCACTTTAAATCTCCCCCTTTTTGGTAATTGACGACAACATATAGATCAAAGCTTCAACAAATGATAATAAGATTGAAAAACATCGTCTCTTTGAGAAGTATGTGATTAGCAAGAGCTCCCCCTAAATTTGTGCATTATTTAAAATTTGCTTTTGAATGCAAATGCACAATCAATTAGAATCATGGGTTACTCTTCCATGTCACATACATCTTGGTGGAGCGCTCAAAATGATAGAAATTAAAAGCATGCACTCATCACCAAGCAAGTGAATGGTCATATAAGGATATAAGAGATAATATGATCGAGCAAGCATTAAGGGTAGCATATGATCAAACACATGATCAAACGAGTATCTCACAAGAACATAAAGTATCTCACAAGAACATAAAGTATCTCACACAAGCACACAATAAATAAGTTCAACCAAACCAAAACAAGAGAGATAAAAAGCAACTCTCTCTCTCTCTCTCTTGAAGCCTATGATCTATACATTTTTCTCCCCCTTTGGCAACAAGTTACCAAAAAGTTCAAAAATGCATAGTGCTAAACGTCTCTCAGGCTTGATCTTCGGGAGGTGGTGTAGAGATGACTCTAAGGACGAAAGCTTTTGTTGATGTAGCTGGAGCTGGTGGAGTGGTTGCTGGAGGTGGCACTGGAGCTGCAGCTGCTGGAGCTGACGCTGTAGCTCTAGTATCTGTGACTGGTACTGCAGCAGACCTCTCACCTCGGGGCACTCTAGCAAAAGCATCTGTAGTTGACTTGCCCTTCTTCTCCTCCACTTCCTCCTGAAGCCGCTCAACTGCTGACTGAATCTCAGTTACTTTGACATCAAGATCATAGAATTTCTGCTCAACGATCCTCTCCAAGCTCTCCTGGTTTTGAGTCAGGGTGGCCAAGCCCTTCTCAATCCTCAATGTGGATTGGATCAGATATCCATGCTGATTTGCTTGGATTTCAAGAACACTTGAGATGCCTCTTCAACAGTTGGCATTCTTGCAGCTTTCTCTACCCTTGCCTTCTCTCTCTTCTCATGTGCTTGCACAGATGTGGGGTCTTCCTCATTCATCACAACAGTGTTGTCTTCAAATTCAGAGTATATGGACAGGTATTCCTTATCCAATAGATATTTTCCTATGCCCATCTTGGAGTTGACGAGCTCCTGAATTTGTGGGGCATACCACTACAAAAAAATACACTTCCGTGATGATACGTGTTTGTCACAGTAGGTCGCTTTTTTTGTCATGCATATACATCCATGACAAATTTATGACAGAATCAAGATAGTCATACTTGTGCTGTCATAGAAGTGTTCCATGACATTACCAAAATTATCATCACGGAAGTGTCCACTTCCATGACGATAAATCGCGCGTCACAGAAGTGCTTTCCACAAGGGTGACCGACACGTGGCATCCACCGTAACGGAACACCGTTAAGCTATCGGGTCAGGTTTTGGATCTGATAACCCGTTAACATCCCCGACCAATGGGAAATTTCCACGTGTAAAATTCTTATTGGCCGGACGAAACACGTGTCAGCTCGTCAGTGGGTCAGATAGGCGCCTATGATACGTTGACATGTGGCACGGCCCAACAGAGGCCCATTCCCGTGAAAAGGCCAGCCCATTTGACTTGGTCAAAAGCTAGTGGGCCAGCCCATGGAAAGCCTGTTAATGGCCTGTTCGAATATAGCCCATTTACAGCCCGCTAACCCAAGGCCTATTACGCCCTATCCGAATTAGGCCTAGTAGCATCATCTGGGCCATCCAATATGATTCCAGCCCATTTTCACTTCTGGCCCATGTATGGCCTATGACGTCTTTCGGCCCATATGAGGCCCTATGTAACTCTTGGCTTACTAACGGCCCGTGGTGAAACTGGCCCGTAATGAACAGTGTATCACTTCACACCCATTAACGGCCTGTGGTGAAACTGGCCCGTAATGAACAGTGTATCACTTTATACCCATTAACGGCCTGTTATTCCGTTGGGCCGTTTCCAGCCCATGTTATCTTTCGGCCTTCTCAGAGCCCATTTATTCTTGGGCTCATTTCCAGCATTTGTTTACTTACGGCCCGCTACTGTCATTTTCTGCTTGTGGGCCAAATTTAGCCCGTGGTTACAGTCGGCCCGTTTGTGGTCTGTTAATACGTTGGGCCGATTTCATAGCGTCATCAAATACGTCCTATTAACGATGGCCCGTTATGGTCAGCCCATGAACGGACGATTCCAACTCTAGCCCGTTTATGGCCATAATGCGGTCTGTTTGGCCCATGTTTGGCCAATTGATTATACGGCCCGTATAAGGCCCATTGATAATATGGCCCGAAGAAGGCCCATTGTTTCTACGGCCCATAGAAGGCCCATTGTTTCTACGGCCCGTAGAAGGCCCACTGTTTCTACGGCCAGTAGGAGGCCCAGTGTCACTACAGTAAATATTAGCCCATGGTTATTGTGGCCTAGTTTTAAAAAATAGGTTATTGCAGCCACTAGCTAACCGTGGAAAAAGAACTGCAATGACTGCAAGCAAACAAATAAACAAGACAACAAGGAAATAAATACGCAAGCAACTAACGCTAGGCTATCACGTCTATTACACATATTACATCCACTGGGCATCAAAGTTCGCCATCAGTGCAAATATAGGGAACAAAGCAGCATATCATATACACTGGTTGTCAAAGTTGGCGACCAACGCAAATAAACGCCGCAACAAAACAAATCCAGAACTAAAACCACTTCAGAAGATCTCAAGAAACAATATCCTGGGTGCCCATAATGCTGGCAAGATGCTTAGCAAGCTTATTAACTTTCTCTTGTTTGGCGCTTAAATCCTCCAGCGCTTGCTGTTGCACCAGAAAATATGCATCTGAATTCTGCAGGGACTTCCTCAGTCCTTTAGCTTCCTGTCGCAGCACATCTGATCGATGTCTTTCAACTTGAAGTTGAGACTCAAGAAGACAAACTGATTCAGGCAGCGAGTTCAAAGAGCTTGTGCCAGCAGTAGTGGTCGGTAACTCAAACACTACATCAAGATAGGACTTTTGGGTTCCCTCACTGTCGTCAAGATAGTTTTTATCAGCTTTCTTGGAGACCAACAAGGATGTCTCACTATCTTGAACCTTATCTGCATTACTTCCTTTACCATTGGATAACACGGTACCGTTCTCCAATATTTTGTCCGCATTCTAAAAGAGAAACAAGCAGACACATCACATGTTTACCATGTTGTATATGAAACTCATTTTGGTAAATGAGTTCAGTAGTAAAGTGGACAGGATAACAGCATGAAACAAACATATATCTATGTACCATGGTAACTTTATGGTCTATATCATTCTAGTTTTTGTTGCCAAATCAAGATAGAGACACAGTTCAAATAATATGTGTTCAAGACAAAGCAGAATAGACAGAATATAAGTGTGGGTAACTATAGAGCAATAACAACACTTATAATGTGCATGACATGAGAACATAACTGTTTATTCAATTGAAACTGAAATCAGCATAGAGCAGGTTACAACAGCAAACCAGTTAAAGAAACAAGTTTAAAACATACCTGTTGCACCATTGGAGTTTCAATTCCATCCTTCAAATTTGAAAATAGTTGGTATGAGTAAATACAGTCATGCAAGAGCAAAGGAGTATGAACCATAGCTACAGAACCTGACCTGAGAACAAATCTTCTTCTCCTTTAAGCGTTGAATTGGGATTCGGAGTGGTGGTCCTCGCGCTTTGGGCACTGCAGTTCCCTTACTAACTGCTATTGTTTGGGTGCCCTGTGGTGGAGACGGTGCTGTGTCAACTGGAACTGGGTTACTATCTGCCGGGGTTGGGGTTAGAAGGGGTCTAGCTGGTTCTCTGCCCAACTGGGTAGGGGTACAATCTGTGAGAGTCTGGGTTATGTGCGGTGGATCTGGTCCTTGGGCAAGTACAACCGTGGTTCTAGCTGCATCAACTGGTAGCACTATCTTTTCTGAAGACCGTGTTGTTACTCCCTTAGATACTGCCATCACGCTCTCCAATTCAAATGGCTGATAAACAAGAAAAGTAATTGAAAGTATAGACATTGTATGATAGACAGGTGCAATGGATAGTGGGGAATAAAAGAGGGCATGAAATAATTCATATTTATGTTGTCTAACCAAACAGGATAGCATGACACAATTTCACATATATGATGGCTAACTAAACAGGATAGCATGACACAATTTCACATTATGATGGCTAACTAAAAAATATGGAAAGACATAGTTCAAAATATGAGACTATGTAAACAGGATGACATGACATAACTATATAATGTGTTTATTAAATAGGTTGGCATGCCATAATTCACATACATTCACGGATAGAATGCCATAATTCAAAATATGATGACTGTAAACACTAAACAAGATGAGATGATATAACTATATGATGTCTTTATTAAATGGGTTGCCATGCCATAATTCAGATAGATGATGTGTATGTACTATGTAAACATGATGGCATGATATAATTCAAATATATGATTTATATAGTAAGCAAGTAAGCATATGGCAATCCATATATGATGTAAAAACTAAGCAATGCAAGACAACATGCATGACATGGGTAATATAACCCTGCCAAGTTTGAGCATAGACCTCGGGGGAAAATAGGACTGGTCATCAGTCTCTAAATCCTCCTCTGAGGAGCTCTCTGTAACCAGCAAGATGTCTGCTTCAGCAGGTAGCATTGTCTGCTCTGAATACCTTGTTTTTACTCCAGATACTTCCATCACCGCTTCAAATGGTTGATGCATAGGAAGAGTAGTTGAATATACAAACGTTGTCGACAAATGGAACACGTAATACAAAAAAAATGATAGCATGATATAATTCACATACATGATGATTGGCTAAACAGCATGGCATTGCATAATTCACATCTATAATGCCTTTGCAACAAGATAGCATTGTATAATTCACATATATAATGTCTTGCAACAAGATGGCAATGCATAATTCACATATATGGTAATTAGACACTGAACAGGTGGCATTCACACAAAGCATGTCTAAACTAATCAAATGACATAGCAATGCGAGACACCATACGCACGATATGAGCAACATAACCCTGCCAAGTTAGAGCATACACCTCGGGGGGGGGGGAATAGGATTGGTCATCTGTCTCTGAATCCTCCTCTGAGGAGCTATCCGTAACCAGCGAGATATGCACTTCGTCAGATAGCATAGTCTGCTCTGAAGACCTTGTTATCACTCCAGAATTTGCCATCACCGTGTCAAATGGCTGATGCACACGAAGAGCTGTTGAATGTAATAACATTTTTGACAAATGTAATATGTAACCAAAAAAAGGATGGCCTGATATAATTTACATATAAGATGACTGGCTAAGCAGGATGGGCATTGCAAAATTCACATATATGATGCCTGGCTAAACAAGATGGCGTTGCATAATTCACATAAACGATGAATAAACTAAACAGATGGCATTCGCACAAAGGATGTCTAAACTAAGAAGATGACATATTTGATGTATAAAGTAAGCAATGCAAGACACCATATGCATGATATAACCAACATCAGCATGCCAAGTTAGAGCGAAGACCTCAGGGGGTAAATAGGAGTTGTCTTCTCCTTCTGAATCCCCCTTAGAACAGATATCTTCCTCTCGATTACAATCCGAAATGCATGGAGGGGGTGTGTGTGCCTTTGCGCCTACCATGGAGCAACGTCTGCATGAAATTTTATGGCCACGCAAGGCTCGTCTCTTTTGCTCTACATGTTCAGTTCCATTGTTTACAATAACTGTCATGCATAGGAATAAAAAATAGTGAGATTATGTAAGGAGTGCATGCAGAAATCCAGAGTGATGGTAGCAACCTGTGGATAGACCCAAAACCAATAATAGCAGGCAGATAATGGCTTCAATTAAAAAATACAAATAATGGCTTCTTTACTGTTTGTTTCCCACCCAACCTGAAACTCATAGTAGACACCAGAGATTAACCAGATAGTAGATAAATACTGTTGATAGCGGCCCTGATATGTACCCCACAACCATTTAAAAACTCAAGTTTGACCATTAGTTTGGAGCTGACTTAGAGTCTAATCAGTGAACAGGACGATAAAGTAGCATGTAATATTAAGCGATGCATAACGTAAGCAAACACGAAAGAGTGAGACCTCTCTTGCGGACCCGTGTAGTCCTCGAGGTCATCTGCTCGGTTGATGATGGTAGTGCAGTTTTCATGGCTGCCAGCGGCGGGGAAGAAGATATGAGGCGGCGAAAGATAGTCTGGAGGCCGGATCCCTGCTGTGCTGGACCCTTCTGTCGTTGTAGCAGCTGAGCTGGGGTGGACGACGGCGCAGCAGGAGCGGGACAAACCACGCAAGGTTTTCTTTGACAACTATCTATAAGAGAAGTAATTCTGTAAGGGCTCATTTGAATTGGAGGATTCCAACAATGCAGGGATAGGAAATAGACAGGAATAGGATAGGAATGCATGTGCAAAACAGAGAATTTAAAAACACAGGATTTCTGCCAATCTGGGTGTTTGATTCACAACAATTGGAAGATCACACGATGCAAAGAAGCATGGTGACATTAAGTCAAACCACAAGAAAATGTACGGTTATAATGCTATTATGCTACTATCTCTTAGTCTTGTTGTCGGTGTCAAAACCAGCGGATCTTGGGTAGGGGGTCCCGAACTGTGCGTCTAGGCCGGATGGTAACAGGAGGCAAGGAACATGATATTTTACCCAGGTTCGGGCCCCCCGGTGTAACCCTAACCCTCTCCGGTGTCTATATAAACAGGAGGGTTTTAGTCCGTAGGACAACTTCATCATACAACAATCATACCATAGGCTAGCTTCTAGGGTTTAGCCTCCTTGATCTCGTGGTAGATCTACCCTTGTACTACCCATATCATCAATATTAATCAAGCAGGACGTAGGGTTTTACCTCCATCAAGAGGGCCCGAACCTGGGTAAAACATCATGTTCGAAAACTACACCCCTGGCCATCAGGTCAGGTTTGGAAGCCTAAACTACACGGATGACATCCGCGGGGACTTGATCTTCGACGGATTCGAGCCACAGCCAAGCGCGCCGCACTGTCTCGATGGGCATGATATAGCTCTGCCGCCGAACAGCGCCTTGGAGGCCGAACACGCATCGGTTCCGACCATTGATTCGGAGCCTACTACGCCGATTGAGGATCAGCGGTTGGACACTGCCACAGGGGCTGCGATCTCAGAGGCGATCGAGCCGAACTCCAGCCCCGCACTCCGCATGGCCCGTGACTCCGAGGAGCCGGATTCCTCTCCGAACTCCGAGCCCCCCGCGCCCCTGCCGATCGAGTCCGATTGGGCACCGATAATGGAGTTCACCGCCGCGGACATCTTTTAGCACTCGCCCTTCGGCGACATCCTGAATTCTCTAAAGTCTCTCTCTTTATCAGGAGAGCCCTGGCCGGACTACGGTCAGCAAGGTTGGGATACGGATGATGAAGAAATTCAAAACCCACCCACCACCCACTTGTTAGCCACTGTCGACGACTTAACTGACATGCTTGACTTCGACTCCGAAGACATCAACGGCATGGACGACGATGCAGGAGACGAACAAGAACCAGCACCTGTAGGGCGCTGGAAGGCCACCTCGTCATATGAAATATATATGGTGGACACTCCAAAGGATGGAGATGGCGATGAAACAGCGGGGGACGATACCTCTAAGAAACAGCCCAAGCGCCGGCGTCAGCGGCGCCGCTCTAAATCCCGCCAAAGCAAAAACGGTGATTCCGGCATGGGAGATAATACCACTCCGGATAGCGCTGAAGAACACCCCCTCCAGCAAGATTCAGCACAGGAGGACAGAGAAGCCAGCCCTCATGAGAGGGCGGCAGATCAAGAGGTTGAGGACGATAATTATACGCCTCCCTCCAAAGAGTGCCAAAGGATCTCACCGAACAAGAGCGTTTTAAACGCAGGCTTATGGCCACGGCAAGCAGCCTCAAGAAAAAGCAGCAACGGCTTAGAGCTGATCTGGATTTGCTAGCTGACAGATGGACTGAAGTCCTTGCGGCCGAAGAGTATGAACTCGAATGCCCCTCCAAGAGTTACCCAAAGCGCAGGCTGCTACCCCGACTAGAGGAGGAAGCACCTACATCACCAGCGCATGACATGGCCGACCGGCCACCTCGTGGCCGCGACAGAGAGGCCTCTTGTCCCTCCGCTCAAGCAATGCCCTGACGCCGCGTCAAGCATACTAAGGCACGGGAAAATGCGCCCGACCTGCGCGACATACTGGAGGACAAGGCAAGGCAAACAAGATCGATCTACGGATCGCGCAGGTGCCCCACGGCACGTGACGGTGATCATCACTCCGAATGCAATAAATCCGGCCAGGCCGAACTCAACAGACAAAGCTCCTTCGAGCTGCGACGTGATATAGCCCGATACAGAGGCGCTGCACACCCACTATGCTTCACAGATGAAGTAATGGATCATAAAATCCCTGAGGGCTTCAAACACGTAAACATCGAATCATACGATGGCAAAACAAATCCTGCGGTATGGATCGAGGATTATCTCCTCATATACACATGGCTCGCGGTGATGATCTACACGCCATCAAATACCTCCCACTCAAACTTAAGGGACCGGCCCAGCATTGGCTTAACAACTTTCCAGCAGACTCAATCGGTTCTTGGGAGGACCTGGAAGCCGCATTCCTCGACAACTTCCAGGGCACTTATGTGCGACCACCGGACGCCGATGACCTAAGCCACATAATTCAGCAGCCAGAGGAATCGGCCAGGCAATTCTGGACACGGTTCCTAACAAAGAAAAACCAGATAGTCGACTGTCCGGACGCAGAGGCCTTAGCGGCCTTCAAGCATAATATCCATGACGAGTGGCTTGCCCGGCACCTGGGACAGGAAAAGCCGAAATCTATTGCAGCCCTCACGACACTCATGACCCGCTTTTGCGCGGGAGAAGATAGCTGGCTAGCTCGCAGCAACAATTTAACCAAGAACCCTGGTAATTCGAATACCAAGGACAAAAGCGACAGGTCGCGTCAGAACAAACAAAAGCGCTGCGTTAACAGCGACAACAATGAGGATACAGCAGTTAATGCCGGATTCCGAGGCTACAAATCCGGTCAACAGAAAAAGCCATTCAAAAGAAATACTGAGGGCCCGTCCAGTTTGGACCGAATACTCAACCGCTTGTGCCAGATACATGGCACCCCCGAAAAGCCAGCCAATCACACCAACACGAACTGTTGGGTGTTTAAGCAGGCAGGCAAGTTAAGAGCCGAAAACAAAGACAAGGGGCTGCATAGCAACGACGAGGAGGAGCCCAGGCCGCCGAACAACAGTGGACAGAAGGGATTTCCCCCGCAAGTGCGGACGGTGAACATGATATACGCAACCCACATCCCCAAGAGGGAGCGGAAGCATGCGTTACAGGACGTATATGCGATATAGCCAGTCGCCCCAAAGTTCAACCCATGGTCGTCCTCCTGCCCGATCACCTTTGATCGAAGGGACCACCCCACTAGCATCTGCCACGGCGGCTTTGCCGCATTGGTTCTAGACCCAATCATTGACGAATTTCATCTCACAAGAGTCCTCATGGACGGCGGCAGCAGCCTGAACCTGCTTTACCAGGATACAGTGCGAAAAATGGGCATAGATCCCTCGAGGATCAAGCCCACCAAAACGACCTTTAAAGGCGTCATACCAGGTGTAGAAGCCAACTGTATAAGCTCAGTCACACTGGAAGTGGTCTTCAGATCTCCAGATAACTTCTGAAGCGAGGAGTTAATCTTCGACATAGTCCCGTTCCGTAGTGCTTATCACACACTGCTCGGGCGAACCGCATTCACAAAATTCAACGCGGTACCGCACTATGCATACCTCAAGCTCAAGATGCCAGGCCCTAGAGGAGTAATCACGGTCAATGGGAACACTAAACGCTCCCTCCGAACGGAGGAGCACACGGCAGCGCTCGCAGCAGAAGTACAAGGCAACCTCTCTAGGCAGTTCTCCAGTTCGGCCTTCAAAAAGCCCTACACTGTCAAGCGCGCCCGAAGTACCCTACAACAAGACCGCTTGGCATGTTCTGAGCTAGCGTAGCAATGCATCCCCAACCCTAGCCCTCGCGATATAGCGGAACCAGTGCTTCGCGTACATAACTACGCTCTTGAAATACCATGGGCACAGGGGAAGGGGCACTATCACGGCACGCCTGAAATACGGCTTAAACCGCACCAGGGGCTGCCGGATTCCTTTTTTTCTTTTTTTCTCTTAGGACTCCATACTTCGGATGACCCGTTCGGCAATTCAACTACCGCACAAACGATGCAAGATCCAGGAAAGCTGTCACATCCCTGGTCCTGTTATGCACTAGGCTAGACCTCATGTGAGCATCATGTTTTAATTCAAATGAAATGTGAATTGAGGGATTTTTCAAAGCCTCAGAAACCTTCAAAAAAATGATCAACATTAAAATCTTCTCAAAGAAGTCCAAGAAAATGTTCCTCTTAGTCTCTGAAAATATTGCAAAGAGGTAAAACTCAAAACAATATTTTTGGTATCTCAGAGTTAATTATTTTGGGCCTTTGAATTAAATAAATAACTATTTGCATTGGATATATATTTGATATATAAATAATATATGTCCAATAATACTGGAACATTTTATGTGGTTTGGTATATTTTAGTTCTAGCCACATAACTATTTCCAGGATTTTATAAAATGGTTTAGTATTTTACTAAACTAAAACAACACAGAACAAAATAAAAAAACAGAAATAGAAAACAGGAGAGAGAGAAAACTACCTGGCGCTCACCTCTCAGCCCAGCCGGCCCAGCTCCTGTGCGGCCCAGCCCACCAGGCGTCCCCCCCTGTCGTCTTCCTCCCCTCGCCCCGAAGCAGCTCAGTGGCGAGCGCTGGCGATGCCCCGGCCACCTCCTGCTTGCCGCTTTCCTCTCGTCGCCCTGGACCCCGTCCGCGACGCCACGCGCCTCCCCGACCCCCTCTCACTTCTCCCTCGCTCTCTGGACCGCTCTCCCCCCTCCTCTGTTCTCCTCACCGAACGCGCCCGCCGCCGCCCACGAGAACCACCGTGGCCACCGGCCACCCCACGCCTCGCCTAAGCGCCAAGAAGCTCCGCACCGTCCCCCTCTTCCTCCTCACCAAGACGGAAGGCGCCGGAAGCCCTGGATGCTGCCAGCTTCGCCGTTCCCCTCCTCGGCCACCGCAGGTCGCGGCCGTCAAATCCGTCCCCGTCCGGCCACCCTCAAGCTCGCCGTCCACCTCTACAGGGTCTACGTGAGCTCTCCGTCCGTTTCCCCCTCTCTGTTTCGTCGTTCGCGCGCCGTAGCTAGGTTATCTACCAAGGCCGAAACCCCACCACCGCTGGCCATGCCGCCGCCGTCGCTCTAGCTAGCGTAGCTCACGTCCGACCTCAGGCCCGTGCTCAGGAGCTCCCCAGAAGGCCAAGTCCACCACCCGTTTCCCCTCCCGTGCACCCTAGTGCCGAAACCGCTGAGACCCGAACTCCGGCAGCCGCCGCGGGTTCCACTCTGGTGAACTCCGGCCACCCCCGCACCTCCCGTTGGTCCCCCTAGATGTGCACGGGCACGGGCTATCCTCTGGTGCCCCTGGCGCGTCGATCCGTCGACTCTGGCGAGTTCCGAGCGAACTCCGCCGCGGTTCGAGGTCACCGCCGGCGAAACTCCGGCGGGAGCTGACGTGGCTCCGTCATTAGGAGCTAACCCAACTAGTTAAGCAACCTACAGCCACTGACAGTGGGCCCCACCCCTGGTCAAACCCCAGTCAGCGCTGGGTTTGACCGGGATTAGTTCCTGTGTCACTGACGTGTGGACCCCGCACGTCAGGTTTGACCTGGACCTGGCCGTTGACTCGCTGACGTCATGCTGGCGTCAGGCTGACGCAGTTAAATCATTTTCTGGATTTAAAATAAATTCAGGAAATTCCAGAAAATTGTATAAACTTCTAAAAATCATAGAAATTCAACCGTAACTCCAAATTAAATAAATTATATATGAAAAATTATCAGAAAAATTCAAGGAATCCATCTGTACCATTTTCATGCATGTTAGAACAACTTATAGCTGCTGTTTAGCACAAATCAATTAAATGACATTTGAATAATCACATATGGAGTTTGAATTTGAATCTTGTATTCAAACCAACTTCATTTAAATCATAGCTAGGTGCATTAGCCCAAAACACATTCATATTGCCATGTCATAGCATGCATCATATTGTGCATTGCATTGATCGTGTTTCTTCTGTGTTTGCCGGTGTTGTTCCCCCTCGGTAGACGATGTACCGATGATGTGATCGTTGACACTGATGAAGACTCAATGTTATCTTCAGAAGTGCCAGGCAAGCAAAACCCCCTTGTTCATTCCGATACAATCCTACTCTCTCGCTCCTGCTCTCTTTTACTGCATTAGGACAACAACGATTCATCTGTTACTTGCTGCGGTAGCTGAACCCCTTTATCCTTTGCATGACCTGTCATTGCCACAGTAAATAGATGAAACCCACTAGCATGAGTAGGAGTTGTTTGAGCCCTGTTGTGCCTACTCATTCATGCTTGTTTGTCATGCCTGCTACTGCTTAGAGTTGAGTCAGGTCTGATTCATCGGGGATGAATCAGAGGTGTGTAAACATGTCCTACTGTGTGTGAGCTAAGTGTGTGAATACGATTTGGTAAAGGTAGCGGTGAGAGGCCATGTAGGAGTACATGGTGGGTTGTCTCATTGCAGCCGTCCTCAGGAACTGAGTTCTGTGTTTGTGATCCATGATTCAGCTACTACCATACATTGGGCCCTGAAATATGACCCCGCTCGACTTCTTATCCACCCTTGTCCTCTGTCCAGGAGTTGCAAGTAGTTTCTGGTGTTTGTAGTATGCTGGAGGCCGTGGGCAGCGCTGACCGGAGGGGTGGGCTGTGATGCGGTAGGCACGTGGCACGGTGTACCGGGCGCCCGTTTGGTGTCTCGGGAACCCTGTTCACATCGTTTGGGGCTGTGAGCGAAACTCCGGCCGGATCTCCTCATGGATGGAACCCGAATAGGCGATAAACCTGGACTAGAGACTTGAGTGTTTAGGTAGGTCGTGGTCTACACCCACGTCGGCTTTCGCTTGAAGTCTGCCGAGCACATGTCGTGTGCAGACGCTAAGTGGTGGAAACATGTATGAAGAAGTACACCCCTGCAGGGTTAACATCATCTATTCGAATAGCCGTGTCCGCGGTAAAGGACTTCTGGGTTGCCTATATCAGTTCATAGACAAGTGAAAGTGGATACTCTAAAATACGCAAGATAAGCGTGAGTGCTATGGATGGCGTTCTCGTAGGGAGACGGGAGCGGATCCATAGTGGTGTATTGGTTGGTGAATATGTGGACTCGTGTGCGCCACCCCAAAAGAGTTACTTGCAGTCGTAGTTCAGGATAGCCACCGAGTCAAAGCTGGCTTGCTGCAGTTAAACCCCACCATCCCCTTTGTTGATAATGATGCATATGTAGTTAGTTCTGATGTAAGTCTTGCTGGGTACATTTGTTCTCACGTTTGCCTATTTTATGTTTTTGCAGAGAGACTTCAGTCTCACTAGTAGTTCCACGTGGACTTCGACGTTTAGCTTGTTACCTCAGCTACGATCTTGTGCCCTCGGCAGGATCTGATAGATAGTCAGGCTTCTCAGCCTTTTTCATTTATAGATGTCTGTACTCAGACATGATAGCTTCCGCTTGTGCTTGATTTGTATGCTCTGAATGTTGGGTCATGAGACCCCTGTTTGTAATATCTCGCTCCTCGGAGCCTATTGAACATATACTTGAGTCGTAGAGTCATGTTGTGATGCCATGTTGTATTTGCACATATCGAGCATATTGTGTGTATGTTATTGAAATGCTTGGTATGTGTGGGATCTGGCTATCTAGTTGTTTATCCTTAGTAGCCTCTCTTACCGGGAAATGTCTCCTAGTGTTTCCACTGAGCCATGGTAGCTTGCTACTGCTCCAGAACACCTAGGCTGGCCGGCATGTGTCCTTCTTCGTTCCTGTGTCTGTCCCTTCGGGGAAATGTCACGCGATGAATACCGGAGTCCTGTTAGCCCGCTACAGCCCGGTTCACCGGAGTCCTGCTAGCCCAGTGCTACAGCCTGGATTCACTCGCTGATGACCGACACGTTCGATGCTGGGTCATGGATGCCTGTCCCTGTAAGTTAGTGCCACTTTGGGTTTACGACTAGCCATGTCAGCCCGGGCTCCTTATCATATGGATGCTAGCGACACTGTCATATACGTGTGCCAAAAGGCGCAAACGGTCCCGGGTAAAGGTAAGGCGACACCCGTGGGAATACCGTGCGTGAGGCCGCAAAGTGATATGAGGTGTTACATGCTAGATCGATGTGGCATTGAGTCGGGGTCCTGACAGTGTTGGTATCAGAGCTTGACTGCCTGTAGGATTACCAAGCCAAACTGGTCGAAGTTGAGTCTAGAAATTCTTTAGTTATATAAGGGAATTGATTGTGGGATGGAACATAAGGCTCTTTTTACTCCTTATACCTTATGCCCTTCTGATCTGAGTCATCTTATCTTTCCTACGGGGATTAAGAACTAGGCTATCTCTTCTTTCTATCAGGATCACGTGTTACTAATCCGTAGACTTATAAGATTGTTGGATTAAGCCTCAGTTCAATTTCTACCTCTGTATGTTAATTATTGATCTCGAGACCTTGATATTGTGCTTCTGAGTGGTTATGCCACCATTTTTGTGAATGTCTCAAATCTTTTCTGAGCATTTATAGCCGTTATGCTGTCCGAGTCATCCCAGGTTTCCAAAGAGTCTGATGCATTTGCAAAATCCTTTTCCTCTGGTTTCAATGTCTTTTAGGCCAGGTTAATCACACAAATTGGTGAGTTGAGGTACTCTATTGCCTCGACATTTATGTTGGAGTTATTATTATGACCCTAGGTGTTTTAGGGAGTCACCTAGTAATCTAGCAACGTTTTGTGTTCCCAGTGTGAAGATTCTGGCCATCATTCTCGAAAGCATCTCGTGGTGCTACTTAGGAGTAGGTATTCTATTCCTGGGTTCTTGAACCCGAGATTCACTCTACTTACTTCATGTTGATAGTGTTTGCTAGTTCCTTTAGGATATTAGTAACCTTTGCGATAGTCCTCGAGGTTCGTGGTACATCCTTCTTCCTATTACCATGAACCATTCTTGGCAGGAGTTCTTCTGAACCAAAAGATGACAACAAGAGTGCTCTCGATGAGTTCTCCATGCTATATTGTGACTCTGCCAGCTCAACCTTTCTGCATGGGTTATCCGGAAGAATTATGTTGAACTTGGTTCGACATACTAATCTATGCATCCATGACCCAGAAAGTTATATGTTCCTTTGAGTTGTCCCTCTTTAGTTGTCTACTGACCTTCGTCTATCAATTGATAGTCAAGAGTATGCGTGCGTTCGTTTATCGATGCCTATTACTCTTGTGGTCCGTCAAGCCATTCTATCACAGAATGACTAGGAGAAAGAAACTCAAGTACCTCTTCCATATCCAGGATTGGGTCAAAGAAGTTGTGCTCCGCTGATCAAATTGCTAATCCAGCTTTTGTTCTGCCCTACCTTGGAGTATTACCATCTTTTATATCGGGATTGTTATAGGAATCGCACACCATCCTATGAACTCTTGGTACAGTGATACTTCTTGCCATAATTGTTCATTCCTTGGTTCCTGTGTTATTGTAACCGGAATGCCGACAAATGAATCATGGCGTGTGAAATCAATACTGCTAGCAACTTTGTTGCTTGGTAGTTAAATGGACGATAACCTCATTCTTAGCGTGTTGATTATTGAATCATCACCCTGAGGTTGATCGTGCTACCTAGTCCACTTTCCTAGTGCACTCTTCGATTGATGAGTTAGGATTTTGTTAAGTCCTCGCTCATTCCATCATATCGTCTTGCCCTGAAAAGCAAGATTGTTCTCGATCTTAGTAACATATCGGTGGTTCGTGATTTTCCGAATATCTTCTCGAAAGTATCACCAGGTTGTCACCTGACTGTTATGTTGAGCTCGTGATCAAGTTGGTTTCTTATGAACCACCTTCTCTCCAAGAATCGGTGTTAGATATCCCTGAGCTAGTTGGTTAAGCTAGACAACAACTTGGAGAGTTGGAAGATAAAAGCTTACCTAACTTAGTTCGTTTCAAAGGGATATCCTGGTGTTGGTGTGTTAGTTGAAGAAAGATGATATCTTCATCAATTGGTCCTTGTGAACAATTGTTGGATCTATTATCTTACCCCAAACCTTTGATTTGAGTATGGGCTATCGTCAAATCAAATCAGAACCAACGATGTTCATAATGTTGTCTTACTCGTGGTTGTTCCTCGAGCATACACCATTATATTCTTTGGTCTGACCAATGCTATCACCGTGTTCACTTAACTATGGAATTCCTTTTAAAAGGAAACCCGGATGAATTGTTGTTGAGCCCATTGACAACATCCTTATCTCCTCCACGATTTGTTGAACATTAAGCTAGTGTTGGAAACTTTTGAAAGCATTTCTTCATGCTAGTTCATGAAGCATATGTTCGGATGTAAGAAGTGACTTCCTCCAGTTCATGTGCATTTGATGCAAGTTGCCGCCGTGGATTCGAGAAGGTCAATGTTGTTTCCTTTGGAATCATCCCAAATCAGTCATGCATACGTGCGAAGTATTCTGTGGTCTGGAGACTTGCAACCTCCATTCTATATGTGTCCCTAGCACACCAAGCCACTGATTGATTTGTTCAAGGTTAATAAGTTCTAAGTGCTAGTCCCGAAGGTACCAGACGGATTTGTACAAAACTTCGATATCCTCGCTGATGGTTCCCCCTCCTGAACTCGGTAGTGTTTTATTATAAGACTACTTTGTGGTCATGCTTGTCTGGGACAACGTGTTCACATGTTTGTAGCAGAACCAGCTCATGTTTTGGAGCTTACTATCGCAGTTCATTTCCCAAGAATCTCGCAACGTCATCTCGTCGATTTGTGTTGCAAACTTTCATTTTTCTTCCTAGACTCGATGAGTCTGGAATATTCTGACACCAACCAGATCTGAATCTCAGGCAGATATGATGATTGGAACATTTCCCAAGAACTATAATATTGGTCCCTCGATAACCGGTAAAGTGAATGTCGTGGCCAACACACCCAGCCGGAAGACCTATAATTGTAGTATCTTGATTGAAGAAGTTGGCCACCTTCCCATAAGGATTTTGCAGGATTTACTTCCGTAGTTATTCCTTATGATTTCTGTGTTCCGAAGTCCGACCTTTTTACTTGATGTTCTAGATATCAAACCATATCTATGAATGGGTTACACTAGCACATCAAGGAGAACATTAGAAGCGGAGTGCTAAATGTCTCTCGGTCGATCATCCAGATTTTATTTCCTTGGCCCCACCAAGGGTGAAATCTAAGAAAGTGTTATCTTCCTTTGCATCTGCATCATCCATCATCATTCATCGTGGTAGCAAGTTGTGTTGCCAGGATCCTTGACACGGATATTGGTAAAACCTTGATGATTATGGAAATGCTCAAGTTCTTGAGAGCACGCACAAGCGCTAGGTGTTATCATCGACACTAACTGGGATTGCTCTCAGTTCCCTCGATAATGCTATGACCTTTTCAAATAGTGAATTCACTCTCTATTGTTGGGTTCTTCCCCAGTTACCAGAATCATTCCCAGCATTTGCATTTTGCTCCCAGCTTGCACCGCTAATGTGCCATTCTACCATGGGTCTCATCCATTTCCAATGATAAACAAAATCATCTATGATGTTGTCTTCAACAAGGTAATCCACATCATCCAAGTCCGAGTATGCCATTCTACCGACCCCCTCCAAACGATCGGTCGAGAATTGCCTTAGGTTGGTTTAAAGAGTTTCAATGATCTTTGAATCAAAGGTAATTCTTTTTGCCACTTAAGGGGATATATCTACAAGTCACCTTCCCTAAGGTGCCCCGTTATGGTATCATGGCAACTCAACACCTCGCAATGTTGACAACCGTTTACCACCTTCTTAGGTGTGGAATTATTGTCTACCTGGTAAACCTCCGTCATTTGTTCCACTCCATTCCTCTAGAGGTGTGCTTCGTCTCTCAGCTCGGGAGATGTTGCTATGTCTCATTCTGTGAGTTAATCCTGAGTTGTTCGACCTTCAAGAAGATCGATCCTTCTAGAGTCTCCTTCTCCTCTCATTGTCATAATAACTGGAGTTCTCAGAACAAGACGTCGAGACAAAGATGGTGATCGAAACAACGTTCCTATGAAGTGCAACCTGGATCGTGAAGATTGTGCTAGTTTGCGTCCCCCCTTCACCTTACCCTACGCTTGAATCTCGGGACGAGATTTTTGTTTAGTGGGGGTGAGTTGTCACATCCCTGGTCCTGTTATGCACTAGGCTAGACCTCATGTGAGCATCATGTTTTAATTCAAATGAAATGTGAATTGAGGGATTTTTCAAAGCCTCAGAAACCTTCAAAAAAAATGATCAACATTAAAATCTTCTCAAAGAAGTCCAAGAAAATGTTCCTCTTAGTCTCTGAAAATATTGCAAAGAGGTAAAACTCAAAACAATATTTTTGGTATCTCAGAGTTAATTATTTTGGGCCTTTGAATTAAATAAATAACTATTTGCATTGGATATATATTTGATATATAAATAATATATGTCCAATAATACTGGAACATTTTATGTGGTTTGGTATATTTTAGTTCTAGCCACATAACTATTTCCAGGATTTTATAAAATGGTTTAGTATTTTACTAAACTAAAACAACACAGAACAAAATAAAAAAAACAGAAATAGAAAACAGGAGAGAGAGAAAACTACCTGGCGCTCACCTCTCAGCCCAGCCGGCCCAGCTCCTGTGCGGCCCAGCCCACCAGGCGTCCCCCCCCCTATCGTCTTCCTCCCCTCTCCCCGAAGCAGCTCGATGGCGAGCGCTGGCGATGCCCCGGCCACCTCCTGCTTGCCGCTTTCCTCTCGTCGCCCTGGACCCCGTCCGCGACGCCACGCGCCTCCCCGACCCCCTCTCACTTCTCCCTCGCTCTCTGGACCGCTCTCCCCCCTCCTCTGTTCTCCTCACTGAACGCGCCCGCCGCCGCCGACGAGAACCACCGTGGCCACCGGCCACCCCACGCCTCGCCTAAGCGCCAAGAAGCTCCGCCCCGTCCCCCTCTTCCTCCTCACCAAGACGGAAGGCGCCGGAAGCCCTGGATGCTGCCAGCTTCGCCGTTCCCCTCCTCGGCCACCGCGGGTCGCCGCCGTCAAATCCGTCCCCGTCCGGCCTCCCTCAAGCTCGCCGTCCACCTCTACAGGGTCTACGTGAGCTCTCCGTCCGTTTCCCCCTCTCTGTTTCGTCATTCGCGCGCCGTAGCTAGGTTATCTACCAAGGCCGAAACCCCACCGCCGCCGGCCATGCCGCCGCCGTCGCTCTAGCTAGCGTAGCTCGCGTCCGACCTCAGGCCCGTGCTTAGGAGCTCCCCAGAAGGCCAAGTCCACCACCCGTTTCCCCTCCCGTGCACCCTAGTGCTGAAACCGCTGAGACCTGAACTCCGACAGCCGCCACGGGTTCCACTCCGGCGAACTCCGGCCACCCCCGCACCTCCCGTTGGTCCCCCTAGATGCGCACGGGCACGGGCTATCCTCTGGTGCCCCTGGCGCATCGATCCGTCGACTCTGGCGAGTTCCGAGCAAACTCCGCCGCGGTTCGAGGTCACCGCCGGCGAAACTCCGGCGGGAGCTGACGTGGCTCCATCATTAGGAGCTAACCCAGCTAGTTAAGCAACCTACAGCCACTGACAGTGGGCCCCACCCCTGGTCAAACCCCAGTCAGCGCTGGGTTTGACCGGGATTAGTTCCTGTGTCACTGACGTGTGGACCCCGCACGTCAGGTTTGACCTGGACCTGGCCGTTGACTCGCTGACGTCATGCTGGCGTCAGGCTGACGCAGTTAAATCATTTTCTGGATTTAAAATAAATTCAGGAAATTCCAGAAAATTGTATAAACTTCTAAAAATCATAGAAATTCAACCGTAACTCCAAATTAAATAAATTATATATGAAAAATTATCAGAAAAATTCAAGGAATCCATCTGTACCATTTTCATGCATGTTAGAACAACTTATAGCTGCTGTTTAGCACAAATCAATTAAATGGCATTTGAATAATCACATATGGAGTTTGAATTTGAATCTTGTATTCAAACCAACTTCATTTAAATCATAGCTAGGTGCATTAGCCCAAAACACATTCATATTGCCATGTCATAGCATGCATCATATTGTGCATTGCATTGATCGTGTTTCTTCTGTGTTTGCCGGTGTTGTTCCCCCTCGGTAGACGCTGTACCGATGATGTGATCGTTGACACTGATGAAGACTCAATGTTATCTTCAGAAGTGCCAGGCAAGCAAAACCCCCTTGTTCATTCCGATACAATCCTACTCTCTCGCTCCTGCTCTCTTTTACTGCATTAGGACAACAACGATTCATCTGTTACTTGCTGCGGTAGCTGAACCCCTTTATCCTTTGCATGACCTGTCATTGCCACAGTAAATAGATGAAACCCACTAGCATGAGTAGGAGTTGTTTGAGCCCTGTTGTGCCTACTCATTCATGCTTGTTTGTCATGCCTGCTACTGCTTAGAGTTGAGTCAGGTCTGATTCATCGGGGATGAATCAGAGGTGTGTAAACATGTCCTACTGTGTGTGAGCTAAGTGTGTGAATACGATTTGGTAAAGGTAGCGGTGAGAGGCCATGTAGGAGTACATGGTGGGTTGTCTCATTGCAGCCGTCCTCAGGAACTGAGTTCTGTGTTTGTGATCCATGATTCAGCTACTACCATACATTGGGCCCTGAAATATGACCCCGCTCGACTTCTTATCCACCCTTGTCCTCTGTCCAGGAGTTGCAAGTAGTTTCTGGTGTTTGTAGTATGCTGGAGGCCGTGGGCAGCGCTGACCGGAGGGGTGGGCTGTGATGCGGTAGGCACGTGGCACGGTGTACCGGGTGCCCGTTTGGTGTCTCGGGAACCCTGTTCACATCGTTTGGGGCTATGAGCGAAACTCCGGCCGGATCTCCTCATGGATGGAACCCGAATAGGCGATAAACCTGGACTAGAGCCTTGAGTGTTTAGGTAGGTCGTGGTCTACACCCACGTCGGCTTTCGCTTGAAGTCTGCCGAGCACATGTCGTGTGCAGACGCTAAGTGGTTGAAACATGTATGAAGAAGTACACCCCTGCAGGGTTAACATCATCTATTCGAATAGCCATGTCCGCGGTAAAGGACTTCTGGGTTGCCTATATCAGTTCATAGACAAGTGACAGTGGATACTCTAAAATACGCAAGATAAGCGTGAGTGCTATGGATGGCGTTCTCGTAGGGACACGGGAGCGGTTCCATAGTGGTGTATTGGTTGGTGAATATGTGGACTCGTGTGCGCCACCCCAAAAGAGTTACTTGCAGTCGTAGTTCAGGATAGCCATCGAGTCAAAGCTGGCTTGCTGCAGTTAAACCCCACCATCCCCTTTGTTGATAATGATGCATATGTAGTTAGTTCTGATGTAAGTCTTGCTGGGTACATTTGTACTCACGTTTGCCTATTTTATGTTTTTGCAGAGAGACTTCAGTCTCACTAGTAGTTCCACGTGGACTTTGACGTTTAGCTTGTTACCTCAGCTACGATCTTGTGCCCTCGGCAGGATCTGATAGATAGTCAGGCTTCTCAGCCTTTTTCATTTATAGATGTCTGTACTCAGACATTGTAGCTTCCGCTTGTGCTTGATTTGTATGCTCTGAATGTTGGGTCATGAGACCCCTGTTTGTAATATCTCGCTCCTCGGAGCCTATTGAACATATACTTGAGTCATAGAGTCATGTTGTGATGCCATGTTGTATTTGCACATATCGAGCATATTGTGTGTATGTTATTGAAATGCTTGGTATGTGTGGGATCTGGCTATCTAGTTGTTTATCCTTAGTAGCCTCTCTTACCGGGAAATGTCTCCTAGTGTTTCCACTGAGCCATGGTAGCTTGCTACTGCTCCAGAACACCTAGGCTGGCCGGCATGTGTCCTTCTTCGTTCCTGTGTCTGTCCCTTCGGGGAAATGTCACGCGATGAATACCGGAGTCCTGTTAGCCCGCTACAGCCCGGTTCACCGGAGTCCTGCTAGCCCAGTGCTACAGCCTGGATTCACTCGCTGATGACCGACACGTTCGATGCTGGGTCATGGATGCCTGTCCCTATAAGTTAGTGCCACTTTGGGTTTACGACTAGCCATGTCAGCCCGGGCTCCTTATCATATGGATGCTAGCGACACTGTCATATACGTGTGCCAAAAGGCGCAAACGGTCCCGGGTAAAGGTAAGGCGACACCCGTGGGAATACCGTGCATGAGGCCGCAAAGTGATATGAGGTGTTACATGCTAGATCGATGTGGCATTGAGTCGGGGTCCTGACAAAAGCAGACAAGCCACGCCGCATTATGGAACGCCCAGGTGGTCTCTATTGCAAGCAGTATACCTGTTTTTTAATACAATTCCGTGGCCTGCCCCTGGCCAGGACATGTTAAATAGTCCAATTTCTTTTGCTTATTGCAATATTTGTATCATTCCGCTTTCATAGCAGCCTTTCTATAAACAATGCATAGCTTTTTGTCTATTTTTTGCATTATCTTCTTTTTATATATATGTTTATCAATAACATGTTGCATCCGTACACTATGGTACGGCAAAAATACGCCAGGGGCTTCAGTACCCATCAATATGGCGTGAGAAGTCCGTACACTTCCACAAGTGCGGCACCCCGAACTTATAGCACTATATGCATCGGCTCCGAATCATGATTTGGGTCAATAGTTGGGTTTGCCCGGCTCCTATGTTTTGGTGCCTTACGTTCCGCTATATCGGATAAGGTAGCACTAGGAGAACTACTGCGATTGTGCCCCAGTTGAGCTAGGCTGAGCACCTCAGTAGAGAAAGCTAAAACTGACTGTCATGATGAGGCGAGAGACCGGTCGCTGTTCAAGAGGTTTTTTCGAGTCCTTAAAGACTTATGCCGCTTCGAGCGAGGAACCGGCTTTGTCCGGCAAAGGTGTGGATAGCGCCCTGAACTCGGTCTTCCGAATACTAGGGGCTTCGCCGAAATTTAAAATTATAGAGTTCTATGGCTAAGTGAGAGTGTTCAAGCATTATAGTCCGATTGCCTTATTCGTTGTGCTGAGCGCCTCCCTCGACGGACCCAATCATGGGAAAAAGAGCGCTCAGGTTTATCCCGAACACCCCAGCACTAGTGGCATGGGGGCAGAAGCCGACGACTGGCCATCTCTCATTTTTTTGATAAACGGCCGCACTGAAAGTAATATTTTAAATTCAAGCATTGCTTAGCGCATATGAACAAGTTTTCAGCACACAGGATAACACGAGCGAGTTCATTCAAAAATTACATCCTTGGTGCATTCATCCGCCATAAGGCGGGCACCGGCTAGAACATCCTTGTAATAGTTCTCAGGCTTGCGATGCTCCTTCCCCGGCGGCGGTCCATCCCTCACAAGCTTCTCACCGTCCAGCTTACCCCAGTGCACCTTTGCACGGGCAAGGGCCCTACGGGCACCTTAGATGCAGATGGAGCGCTTGATGACCTCGAGCCTTGGACAAGCCTCCACCAGCCGCCGCACCAGTCCGAAGTAGCTCCCAGGCAGGGCCTCTCTAGGCCACAGCCGAACTACGAAGCCCTTCAGGGCCTGTTCGGCCACCTTGTGGAGCTCGACCAGCTGCTTCAGCTGGTCGCTCAAGGGCACAGGGTGTCCGGCCTCAGCGTACTGAGACCAGAACACTTTCTCTGTCGAGCTGCCTTCCTCGACTCGGTAGAATGCGGCGGCATCGGATACGCTGCGGGGAAGATCTGCGAATGCCCCTGGAGAGCTCCGGATTCGGGTAAGTAACAAGTAGTTTACTTCTATATGTCTGCTTTGCATAGAGAATGCCTTACCCGCCGCTATCTTTTTCACCACATCCAATTCCTCGAGGGCCTTCTGGGCTTCGGCCTTGGCAGATTTGGCAGTTTTAAGGGCTGCAGCAAGCTCGGACGCTCGCGTCTTCGAGTCGAGCTCCAAACTCTCATGTTTTTTCATGAGAGCCTGAAGCTCTTGCTGCACCTCGCCGACCTGCGCCTCAAATTTCTCCTGCTCGGTGCGCTCCATGGCCTCTCTCTTCTTGGCCTCGGACAGCGCCTACTTGAGGGTCGCCACCTCAGTTGTGCCCCCTACAATAAGCAGTATACTCCTGTCATTTTTTGCAATTGCGTCTTCTTATAGGAATTTTTTTCTATAAGGTATCTCTTACCTTCTTTCTCCTCGAGCTGTCATTTGGCAAGGCCAAGCTCTTGCTCGGTCCGCTCGAGGCCCTGCTTCAGGGCACCCACCTCCGCAGTCAGTGCGGCGGTGGCCAGCAGCGAAGCCTGCATACGTATATTGACTCCTTTTTAGTTAGACTCCTGCGATATTTAATATATCCTCTATTCGGCTTTTCTTTCCGAATGCCAAATAGAGCATCAGGGGCTACTGTCTATGCAGTAATATTTTTACATATTTCTACTTACCTCGAAGCCGGAAGTGCTGAGGACAGTGCTCTTGATCCTGACTGGAGACCCCAACCCCGGCAGCATCCAGCTGGGAGGGGCCTTGCTGTACCTCTGCCAGAACAGGGGCAATTTTGTGAACCAGATGCCTATCTTTGATGAGTGGGGGCCGCGCCCCGCCGGCCTCCAGGGGCCTCGCGAGAACCCAGTGATGGTGACTACCCTTCCAGTCGGCCAAGGCGGCTCTTTCTCAAGTGGCGGAGCAGGGAGGCATGAGGCGCCAGAGGCCGAGGGGGCTCCCGGCGGGGTGACAGCGCTGAGCGATGCTCATGAGGGAGCAGCTCTTGGGGCCCGTGCCGCTGAGGTTGAGGGTGGCAAGCAGCTGCCCTCAACGCCTGCGACTGAGGCCCCTGAGGCTCCAGCCGCTTCTCTTGGCGAGGCGATCGGTTGCGCGCACCAGGCAGGCGCCCCTGATGCGGATCGCCTTGACGCTCCGTCTTCGTCGCAGGTTGATCCCTGCGCTCAACTCTTGGGCCGCTTCTGCGTGGACTTTGAGGCCCTCCGGAAGAGAAGGGAGGCCCTAGGCAACAATTACCCTTGTCGCCTGCTGAAGCGTAGGAAGTACTTCGCCACTGATGAGTAAGCCTTCTCCTTTCCTAGCTCCCGATCCTTCTGTTGATTTTACTGATCCTTGCTCCGCAGGCCCCTTCCAGCTGAGCTTGCGGGGACGGCTGAGGTGCCGTCCCCCTTGGCTCCGCCCCCTCCATCGTCCTCAAGCGCCCCGAGCAGCAGAGCCCTTGTGGTGAGGGCGATCAGAGAGGTGAACCATCCCGAGGCGCATCGTGGCCCTGCACACCTCGCGATCCTCCTTCGCGGGCCTTCTCGTGGCATAGCCAGCCTGCCGTGGGCTTCTCGCCTGATCGTGGACTGCGATTGGCTGAGGCGCTCCCTGCGCTCTTCATCTGGGGACGGGCTGGCTCCAGGCCGGGCTTCTGGCATGATGTGCCCGGCCGTCGCGAGGGTGCCAGCCCCCAGCCCCCTGCCCGGAGGGGGAGTGCTGATTCGTGGCCCCCGGCGCTTCCTCGGGGCAGGTGATGGTGTGGAAGACGTGCTCGAGCGCTCCCGGGAGCGTCGCGCTCTTTGCCAAGGATTCCTTCGAAGGGCGGCTGACGCGGTGAGCCTGCTTGGTGAGGAGCTTGCTGATGAAGACGCGCGCCTTGAGGCTGAGGGCCTGCGCCTGGCTGCAGAGAGGCGTGAGCTGGAGGGCGCCATCGCCCTTGCGCGCCGTTAGCGCAATCTTGACGACGCAGAGGCCAAGACGTCGCTGGTGGCATCTCGGGAGGCCTGATCTCGGGCCGCTGAGGAGGCCCGGGAAGCCGACTGGTGGCGAGAGGTGGCGGAGGAGCGGGCTCGGGAGCTCCTGGCCTGGTGCTACTCACTTGAGGAGCAAGTGGAGCTGCACGAGGCAGCCCTCGCATCAATGAAGGTGGCCTCTGGCGACCCAGCAGAGCTCCAGAAGCGCGAGGAGGCGCTAACGCTAGAAGCTGCCGAACGTACCCGCGAGTACGAGCGCCTGGAGACGAGGGAGCGCTTGGTGACGTAGGCGGAGGATGATGTCGCTGCACGGGAAGCCTGCGTCCTGGAGAAGGTCAGAAGTCGGGTGGCGATGGCGCGCTTGAGCCTCGAGCACGAGTTTGAGGAGAGGCTGGAGTTGATCTGGGCTGAGGCTGAAGGTAGGACTGCTGCCTTGAGGGCCAAGCTGGAGGAAGCGACGCGGCGGGCCGATGCTTTTCGGGCCGCCCTTGAGGTAGCGCAAGGGGAGTCAACCACCTCTCAGGCCGAGGTGCTCCTTCTTCACCAGCGGGTGGAGGAGGCCGAGGTCGTCGCGCGCCAGAATGCGGACGAGATACGTCAGCGGCGGATCCTGGAGCATGAGCACGACCCCATGCTCACCATGCTCCGGGAAAGAGCCAACTCAGCCTTGGGCAACCTCTGCGAGGTGGCTGTTGGCGAGCCGCACGCAGTCAACTACGCCGGCAACCTTCAGTTCTTCACCGACGTGGTGACGCAGCTGGAGGCGCGGTCGGTCAGGGCCGACAGGTTGGTGGAGGAGAGGAGCCCCGCCCTGCTCGGGCGCGCCTTTTCTCGCGTCTTCAGCTATCTCCGAAACATGTATCCCCACTTCGACTTCGACGCCGCCATCGCCCTAGTCCCCCAGGCCGTCCGAGACGACCTGGTGCACTGGGTGGAAGACAATGTGGATGCTCTTGTCAGGGCCTTCGCTTCAGACAACGACGGCGTGATCATGGCTGCTGACGAGGGCGGTGTGGTGAACGGCCCTGACGCCGCTGGCGGCGACGCAGACAGTGATGGCGAGTTCAGCGGCGCCAGCAACGGTTCGGGTGGTGCTCCTGAGGACGCATTGGGGGATTTATCCGACTGATCATGCATCGTTCCTGTTCCCTTACCCTGCATGAATAGAACTCAGGTTTTGGCCTGATGGCTATGAGAGCATTTTGGAGGGGGAGCCCCTCATGTAAAACTTGTGTTCATCGTATTAGTAGACGGTACATTGCCCATGCGCCCGCGCCAAGTGGTTGGCTTAAGCGACGCGCTGGTCGGCTAGTTTACCTTTGTCCCGTGCGGGCCCTGAGGTAGCCTGTGGGAGGCTGTGGTGTCCCGAGTGCTCCCTGATCGAATCCGTAGGATCTGCAGTAAAAAACCCTCCTGAGAGGACGCGGCGGCGGCAGTCTGGGCTGCCGCAAGCTAGGCCTGACCCGGCTCGCGAGGGGCTCACAAGGGGAGGCAGCTGAGGCGAAGTGGTAACCAAAACGCGAGAAATTGCTCGAACGAGACTAAGCACCCCTTCCCCGAACACACGCAAATCTCAAATTCGAATCCAACTTAGATCCAGCGGGGGAAAGCGACAACCAAAGGGAAAAGCAACGAAAGCAGACAAAAGGCTGAGTCCGACACCTAATCTAGTCTTGGACGTCTTCTCACCAGTGCGGAGCTAAGTGCTGCCACTGGGCGTGGGAGGGAGCCCCAGGGCCTGAGGCCGGCACCCCTGAGACTCCGGGGCATGTACAACCCCACTCATTATTACGTGAGAGTGTCACGGGGCGGCGAACATCACAGGCACTGGGCCTTCTTCACAGGAACCGGCCTTGCTTCATATCGCCAGACGAGGGGCCCGCCTTGCACCACACTCTAGTGCCATCAACGACGACCGGAAACCAGGACGCCACCGATGGGGTAGAGCGGTCGCCAGCGTTTCTCCCGACGACCACGGGTCCTCCGCCAGGGGCAGGCCCTGAGGAACCTCCCCAGTAGAGGGCCTACCTCCTGAGAACACCTTGCTCCGAACGCCGCGGTGGTGATGTCGGATCTCGGCCCCTCTCCTACAGCCCCCTGCGCCCTCCTCCTGAGGGGTAGGAGACTGTGGGAGTAGGGCTACTGCTCGCTGTGGGGACCTGCACCTCCTGCGATCCATGATTAGCGTATGCTTGCTCCTGAGGAATTAGTGGTACCCGATAATCGTTGCCTCCAGCATGGCCAGTGGGACCGTCCCGGGGCTCCTAGAAGGGCTCAGCTTCTGGCGCCTTGTCCCCCCAGCTTGGGCTGAGGAGCGAGCCTTGTTCGCCCTGGTGAGGGTGTCCTTGGTCCATCATGAGGGGCACATATTCTTCTGGCGCCGTCATCCTGAAGGCCATGCCGTAGTGCTCCACGTGCCCCGCAGCTCTGCTTGACGCGCCCACTGTGGGGTGGTAGTGTGGCTGTCCACTGGGGCCGTGGGTCGCGTCGAGTCCTTCTTCTTCATGGACCTGGAGCGGGGGTAGCACTGCCGCCGGTCCGGTACCGATAGTTTCGATGGCGTTGGAGTAGCCTTGGAGCCTGCGGGCGCGCGCGGAGCCCCCGCGCGGGCCGCCCTAGGCTTGAGATGGGAGCTGGGTGCAGAAGGGGTGAGCCCCCGAGGCGGCGAAGCCCAGGAGCTCTGCCACCCGCTCCAGCAGCACGTCACGGCCACCCTCCAGCAGCCTGCACTACAGCAGCTCTCGGGCCACCGTGAGCGCGGCCCTCGAGTTCGCCTGTTCCCGGCGGGTGTACGGTGTCGTGGTCGCGGGGTGATTGGAGGCCCTTGCTGCCGACCGCGCTTGCCGCGATGTGAGAGCTGTCGAAGCCTGTCCGCATCGCCCGCGGCCCGCAGCGCCCTGCGGACCGCGAGCTGCCTGGGGCACGGGGTCGCCCGAGGCGAGCGGCTCTGCACGGGCGGGCCACGCCGCCCATGGATCTGGGTTGCCCGCCTGGTCGCTGGACATGGTGATGACGACGCGGCGGGGCACGAAGTGGTAGAAGGTGGATTTCGGCGCACCCCTACCTGGCGTGCCAAATGTCAGATTTTAGGTTCCGACAGACCCTTGAGGTTCGAACACTGGGGTGCGCGCGGAGATTTCGCCTTCTACCTACCTGCACCCCTCCGCCTTGCTAAGATCTAAGCTATGGAAAGAACATCACAAGAGACACAGGGTTTATACTGGTTCGGGCCACCGTTGTGGTGTAACACCCTACTTCAGTGTGTGGTGTGGTGGATTGCCCCTTGGGCTGATGATGATTAGCAATACAAGGAAGAACAGCCTCGCGAGGGTCTGTTCTTGGTTGGGAGGATGAACTGCTAGGGGGAGTTCAGTCACCCTTCTCTCTCTCTTCTCAATTCTCTCTCTGATTTCCGATCCTCTCTCTGATTTTCCCTCTCCCCTCACCCTATGGGTGGCTAGTCCTATTTATAGGCAAAGGCCCTGGGCCTCTTCCCAAATATTGAGCGGGAAGGGCGCCAACAATTGGCCATTTTGAAGGGGAACATCTGGTACACTTATCCTGACTAAAGTTGGTCCTCGCCTGCCAAAGGCTCTGGTGGTGACGCTTGCTTGGGCTCCACAATGATTTCCTTCCTACCGTTGGACTGGTCTTGGTCTTGTTGCACCAAAATGGGTGCCTTTGCTTGATGCTCTCGCCTGCGCTTGCTCCCTTTGCACCAAAGAGGAAAGGAGGACACTGCGCGGGCTGGCGCCCGCCTGGCGCCCTTGGTCGTCATGGCTTGCATCACGGGCACCTCATGAGGTACCCTGCCTTGATCTCTCCGCCTCCTCGCAAGCCAGCCTGATGTGGTCGTGCCTGAGGAAGCTCTGTGTCGTCCGCCCCGCGAGGCTTGGCCCCTCGCGAGGGTCTTGGGGTTGTGTCGATGAAGACGGGCTGTGCTGGGGCCCCTTTGAGCCACGCAGCTGGCCGCAGGCAGGCAAGTCTGGGGACCCCCGTTCCCAGAACACTGACACACTCTCTCTCTCTCTCTCTCTCTGTCCCATCATATTTCCCGTCCTTTAGTTATGTATGGATGTCGACCTATCTCCCTCAAGACATAGCTAGGTCTCTCCTTCTCAACACATATGCGAGTCATTCTACCTCTATAGTTAGGCCTCTGCCTACCCCTCCCACCACCCCCTCCCCCCCCACACACACCGATACATCGAGCGCTCTAGTCATGTCCCCCTGCCACACACAAACTTGACGTGTGCCCTCTAACGTTCCGGTAGGCTAGTCGCCCTATATCTTTGACTTGTACACACAAACAATTTCGATGGCACTCTTCATCGATCTCGCACCCACCCACTTGATCCTCTCTTTGACTCTATCGATAGCTATGACCCCTCCCTCTCTTCTCATGGATTGCCCGACCCTCTATGTATGATATGGATAGGCCTCCATTTCACACACATTGCATGCAAAATTTTGTCTGAGATGTCATCGACACATATTCCCACAAATAATTCACGAAATCAACCCCCACCCCACCCCCACCCCAAAACAAAAAACACTCACGAACGCGGTTTGTATCTCTCACACACACCCCACGTAGGTGGGCGACGTGCACGAAGAGAAGAGGTGCATGCACGGCGCACGTACTCCCGTCTCTTTCCCAACCACACCCGTGCGGGTACACGGTGGAGCTCATTTCTGTATGAAAAATGCAGCCCACATGGTAATTTGGCACGTGTACTGGTTGTCCACTTGGTGGAGGGAGGATCGTCTACCACGGGTGAACAAACAAATTGCGACTTGACGTGTTATGTTAAAAAAAGAGGCAAACCATGTGGGGCCTACCTTAGAGGCAAGGCTCTATACACTGGAGTACTTTTGATGTGTCCCGTCAACTCACAGAACGAGGAGAAGCTTGCTTAGTATGCCGTCTCTGTTGGGTTTCGTAGTAATTTCAAAAAAATTCCTACACACACGCAAGATCATGGTGATGCATAGCAACGAGAGGGGAGAGTGCTGTCTACGTACCCACGCAGACCGACTGCGGAAGCGTTGACACAACGTAGAGGAAGTAGTCGTACGCCTTCGCAATCCAACCAATCAAGCACCGAAACTACGGCACCTCCGAGTTCGAGCACACGTTCAGCTCGATGACGATCCCCGGACTCCGATCCAGCAAAGTGTCGGGGAAGAGTTCCGTTAGCACGACGGCGTGGTGACGATCTTGATGCACTACAGCAGCAGGGCTTCGCCTAAACTCCACTACAGTATTATCGAGGAATATGGTGGCTGGGGGCACCGCACACGGCTAAGGAATAGATCACGTGGATCAACTTGTGTTTTTCTGGGGTGCCTCTGCCTCAGTATATAAAGGAGCCAAGGGGGAGGGGGGCGCCGGCCAGGAGGAGGGCGCATGAGGAGTCCTTCTCCTTCCGGGAGTAGGACTCCCCCCAATCCTAGTTGGACTAGGATTCCCCGAGGGGGAAAGAGAGAGAAGGGGGGCCGGCCACCTCTCCTAGTCCTAATAGGACTAGGGGGAGGGGGGAGGCGCGCGGCCACCTTGGGCTGCCCGTTTCTCCTTTCCACTAAAGCCCATCTAGGCCCATATGGTTCCCGGGGGGGTTCCGGTAACCTCCCGGTACTCCGGTAAAATCCCGATTTCACCCGGAACACTTCCGATATCCAAACATAGGATTCCAATATATCAATCTTTACGTATCGACCATTTTGAGACTCCTCGTCATGTCTGTGATCACATCCGGGACTCTGAACAACCTTCGGTACATCAAAATGCACAAACTCATAATATAACTGTCATCGTAACCTTAAGCGTGCGGACCCTACGGGTTCGAGAACAATGTAGACATGACCGAGACACGTCTCCGGTCAATAACCAATAGCGGGACCTAGATGCCCATAGTGGCTCCTACATATTCTACGAAGATCTTTATCGGTCAGACCGCATAACAACATGCGTTGTTCCCTTTGTCATCGGTATGTTACTTGCCCGAGATTCGATCGTCAGTATCCAATACCTAGTTCAATCTCGTTACTGGCAAGTCTCTTTACTCGTTCTGTAATACATCATCTCGCAACTAACTCATTAGTTGCAATGCTTGCAAGGCTTATGTGATGTGCATTACCGAGAGGGCCTAGAGATACCTCTCCGACAATCGGAGTGACAAATCCTAATCTCGAAATACGCCAACCCAACATATACCTTTGGAGACACCTGTAATGCTCCTTTGTAATCACCCAGTTACGTTGTGACGTTTGGTAGCACCCAAAGTGTTCCTCCGGCAAACGGGAGTTGCATAATCTCATAGTTATAGGAACATGTATAAGTCATGAAGAAAGCAATAGCAACATACTAAACGATCGGGTGCTAAGCTAATGGAATGGGTCATGTCAATCAGATCATTCAACTAATGATGTGACCTCGTTAATCAAATAACAACTCATTGTTCATGGTTAGGAAACATAACCATCTTTGATTAACGAGCTAGTCAAGTAGAGGCATACTAGTGACACTTTGTTTGTCTATGTATTCACACATGTATTATGTTTCCGGTTAATACAATTCTAGCATGAATAATAAACATTTATCAAGATTATAAGGAAATAAATAATAACTTTATTATTGCCTCTAGGGCATATTTCCTTCAGTCTCCCACTTGCACTAGAGTCAATAATCTAGATTACACTGTAATGATTCTAACACCCATGGAGCCTTGGTGCTGATCATGTTTTGCTCGTGGAAGAGGCTTAGTCAACGGGTCTGCAACATTCAGATCCGTATGTATCTTGCAAATCTCTATGTCTCCCACCTGGACTAGATCCCGGATGGAATTGAAGCGTCTCTTGATGTGCTTGGTTCTCTTGTGAAATCTGGATTCCTTTGCCAAGGCAATTGCACCAGTATTGTCACAAAAGATTTTCATTGGACCCGATGCACTAGGTATGACACCTAGATCGGATATGAACTCCTTCATCCAGACTCCTTCGTTCGCTGCTTCCGAAGCAGCTATGTACTCCGCTTCACATGTAGATCCCGCTACGACGCTTTGTTTAGAACTGCACCAACTGACAGCTCCACCGTTTAATGTAAATACATATCCGGTTTGCGATTTAGAATCGTCCGGATCAGTGTCAAAGCTTGCATCAACGTAACCATTTACGACGAGCTCTTTGTCACCTCCATATACGAGAAACATATCCTTAGTCCTTTTCAGGTATTTCAGGATGTTCTTGACCGCTGTCCAGCGATCCACTCCTGGATTACTTTGGTACCTCCCTGCTAGATTTATAGCAAGGCACACAACAGGTCTGGTACACATCATTGCATACATGATAGATCCTATCGCTGATGCATAGGGAACATCTTTCATATTCTCTCTATCTTCTGCAGTGGTCGGGCATTGAGTCTTACTCAATTTCACACCTTGTAACACAGGCAAGAATCCTTTCTTTGCTTGATCCATTTTGAACTTCTTCAAAATTTTGTCAAGGTATGTTGTTTGTGAAAGTCCAATTAAGCGTCTTGATCTATCTCTATAGATCTTTATGCCTAATATGTAAGCAGCTTCACCGAGGTCTTTCATTGAAAAACTCTTATTCAAGTATCCCTTTATGCTATCCAGAAATTCTATATCATTTCCAATCAGTAATATGTCATCCACATATAATATCAGGAATGCTACAGAGCTCCCACTCACTTTCTTGTAAATACAGGCTTCTCCGAAAGTCTGTATAAAACCAAATGCTTTAATCACACTATCAAAGCGTTTATTCCAACTCCGAGAGGCTTGCACCAGTCCATAAATGGATCGCTGGAGCTTGCACACTTTGTTAGCTCCTTTTGGATCGACAAAACCTTCTGGTTGCATCATATACAACTCTTCTTCCAGAAATCCATTCAGGAATGCAGTTTTGACATCCATTAGCCAAATTTCATAATCATAAAATGCGGCAATTGCTAACATGATTCAGACAGACTTAAGCATCGCTACGGGTGAGAAGGTCTCATCATAGTCAACCCCTTGAACTTATCGAAAACCTTTTGCGACAAGTCGAGCTTTGTAGACAGTAACATTACCGTCAGCGTCAGTCTTCTTCTTGAAGATCCATTTATTCTCAATTGCTTGCCGATCATCGGGCAAGTCAACCAAAGTCCATACTTTATTCTCATATATGGATCCCATCTCAGATTTCATGGCTTCAAGCCATTTTGCGGAATCTGGGCTCACCATCGCTTCTTCATAGTTCGCAGGTTTATCATGATCTAGTAGCATGACTTCCAGAACAGGATTACCGTACCACTCTGGTGCGGATCTTACTCTGGTTGATCTACGAGGTTCAGCAGTATCTTGATCTGAAGTTTCATGATCATTATCATTAGCTTCCTCACTAACTGGTGTAGGTGTCACTGAAACAGTTTTCTGTGATGTACTAGTTTCCAATAAGGGAGCAGGTACAGTTACCTCGTCAAGTTCTACTTTTCTCCCACTCACTTCTTTCGAGAGAAACTCCTTCTCTAGAAAGTTTTCGAATTTAGCAACAAAAGTCTTGCCTTCGGATCTGTGATACAAGGTGTATCCAATAGTTTCCTTTGGATATCCTATGAAGACACATTTCTCTGATTTGGGTTCGAGCTTATCCGGTTGAAGCTTTTTCACATAAGCATCGCAGCCCCAAACTTTCAGAAACGACAACTTTGGTTTCTTGCCAAACCACAGTTCATAAGGCATCGTCTCAACGGATTTTGATGGTGCCCTATTTAACGTGAATGCGGCCGTCTCTAGAGCGTATCCCCAAAACGATAGCGGTAAATCAGTAAGAGACATCATAGATCGCACCATATCTAGTAAAGTACGATTACGACGTTCAGACACACCATTACGCTGTGGTGTTCCGGGTGGCGTGAGTTGCGAAACTATTCCACAATTTTTCAAATGTACACCAAACTTGTAACTCAAATATTCTCCTCCACGATCAGATCGTAGAAACTTTATTTTCTTGTTACGATGATTTTCAACTTCACTCTGAAATTCCTTGAACCTTTCAAATATTTCAGACTTATGTTTCATTAAGTAGATATACCCATATCTGCTTAAATCATCTGTGAAGGTGAGAAAATAACGATATCCGCCACGAGCCTCAATATTCATCGGACCACATACATATGTATGTATGATTTCCAACAAATCTGTTGCTCTCTCCATAGTACCGGAGAACGGTGTTTTGGTCATCTTGCCCATAAGGCACGGTTCGCAAGTACCAAGTGATTCATAATCAAGTGGTTCCAAAAGTCCATCAGAATGGGGTTTCTTCATGCGCTTTACACCGATATGACCTAAATGCCAGTGCCACAAATAAGTTGCACTCTCATTATCAACTCTGCATCTTTTGGCTTCAACATTATGAATATGTGTGTTACTACTATCGAGATTCAACAAGAATAGACCACTCTTCAAGGGTGCATGACCATAAAAGATATTACTCATATAAATAGAACAACCATTATTCTCTGATTTAAATGAATAACCGTCTCGCATCAAACAAGATCTAGATATAATGTTCATGCTTAACGCTGGCACCAAATAACAATTATTTAGGTCTAATACTAATCCTGAAGGTAGATGTAGAGGTAGTGTGCCGACTGCAATCACATCGACTTTGGAACCATTTCCCACGTGCATCGTCACCTCGTCCTTAACCAATCTTCGCTTGATCCGTAGTCCCTGTTTCGAGTTGCAAATATTAGCAACAGAACCAGTATCAAATACCCAGGTGCTACTGCGAGCATTAGTAAGGTACACATCAATAACATGTATATCACATATACCTTTGTTCACCTTGCCATCCTTCTTATCCGCCAAATACTTGGGGCAGTTCCGCTTCCAGTGACCAGTCTGCTTGCAATAGAAACACTCAGTTTCAGGCTTAGGTCCAGGTTTGGGTTTCTTCTCTTGAGTAGCAACTTGCTTGCCGTTCTTTTTGAAGTTCCCCTTCTTCTTCCCTTTTCCCTTTTTCTTGAAACTAGTGGTCTTGTTGACCATCAACACTTGATGCTCTTTCTTGATTTCTACCTCCGCAGCTTTCAGCATTGCGAAGAGCTCGGGAATAGTCTTGTTCATCCCTTGCATATTATAGTTCATCACGAAGCTCTTGTAGCTTGGTGGCAGTGATTGAAGAATTCTGTCAATGACGCAATCATCTGGAAGATTAACTCCCATTGAATCAAGTGATTATTATACCAGACATTTTGAGTATATGCTCACTGACAGAACTGTTCTCCTCCATCTTGCAGCTATAGAACTTATTGGAGACTTCATATCTCTCAATTCGGGCATTTGCTTGAAATATTAACTTCAACTCTTGGAACATCTCATATGCTCCATGACGTTCAAAACGTTGTTGAAGTCCCAATTCTAAGCCGTAAAGCATGGCACACTGAACTATCGAGTAGTCATCAGCTTTGCTCTGCCAGATGTTCATAACATCCGGCGTTGCTCCTGCAGCAGACCTGGCACCCAGCGGTGCTTCCAGGACGTAATTCTTCTATGCAGCAATGAGGATAATCCTCAAGCTACGGACCCACTCCATGTAATTGCTACCATCATCTTTCAACTTTGCTTTCTCAAGGAACACATTAAAATTCAACGGAACAACAACACGAGCCATCTATCTACAATCAAACATAAACAAGCAAGATACTAATCAGGTACTAAGTTTCATGATAAATTTAAGTTCAGTTAATCAAATTAATTAAAGAACTCCCACTTAGATAGACATCCCTCTAATCCTCTAAGTGATTACGTGATCCAAATCAACTAAACCATAACCGATCATCACGTGAGATGGAGTAGTTTTCAATGGTGAACATCGTTATGTTGATCATATCTACTATATGATTCACGCTCGACCTTTCGGTCTCCGTGTTCCGAGGCCATATCTGTATATGGTTGGCTCGTCAAGTATAACCTGAGTATTCCGCGTGTGCAACTCTTTTGCACCCGTTGTATTTGAACATAGAACCTATCACACCCGATCATCACGTGGTGTCTCAGCACGAAGAACTTTCGCAACGGTGCATACTCAGGGAGAACACTTCTTGATAATTTAGTGAGAGATCATCTTATAATGCTACCGTCAATCAAAGCAAGATAAGATGTATAAAAGGATAAACATCACATGCAATCAATATAAGTGATATGATATGGCCATCATCATCTTGTGCTTGTGATCTCCATCTCCGAAGCACCGTCGTGATCACCATCGTCACCGGCGTGACACCTTGAACTCCATCGTAGCATCGTTGTCGTCTCGCCAAGTTTATGCTTCCACGACTATCACTACTGCTTAGTAATAAAGTAAAGCATTACATCGCGATTTCATTGCATACAATAAAACGACAACCATAAGGCTCCTGCCAGTTGCCGATAACTCGGTTACAAAACATGATCATCTCATACAATAAAATTCAGCATCATGTCTTGACCATATCACATCACAACATGCCCTGCAAAAACAAGTTAGACGTCCTCTACTTTGTTGTGGCAAGTTTTACGTGGCTGCTACGGGCTTTAAGCAAGAACCAATCTCACCTACGCATCAAAACCACAATGATAGTTTGTCAAATAGACTCCGTTTTAACCTTCGCAAGGACCGGGCGTAGCCATACTTGGTTCAACTAAAGTTGGAGAGGCAGTCGCCCGCAAGCCACCTGTGTGCAAAGCACGTCGGGGGAACCGGTCTCGCGTAAGCGTATGCGTAAGGTTGGTCCGGGTCGTCTCGTCCAACAATGCCGCCCAACCAAAGTATGACATGCTGGTAGGCAGTATGACTTCTATCACCCACAACTCACTTGTTTTCTACTCGTGCATATAACATTAACATAAATAACCTAGGCTCGAATGCCACTGTTGGGTTTCGTAGTAATTTCAAAAAATTTCCTACGCACACGCAAGATCATGGTGATGCATAGCAATGAGAGGGGAGAGTGCTGTCTACGTACCCACGCAGACCGACTGCGGAAGGGTTGACACAACGTAGAGGAAGTAGTCATACGTCTTCGCGATCCAACCGATCAAGCACCGAAACTACGGCACCTCCGAGTTCGAGCACACGTTCAGCTCGATGACGATCCCCGGACTCCGATCCAGCAAAGTGTCGGGGAAGAGTTCCGTCAGCACGACGGCGTGGTGACGATCTTGATGCACTACAGCAGCAGGGCTTCGCCTAAACTCCGCTACAGTATTATCGAGGAATATGGTGGCTGGGGGCACCGCACACGGCTAAGGAATAGATCACGTGGATCAACTTGTGTTTTTCTGGGGTGCCTCTGCCTCAGTATATAAAGGAGCCAAGGGGGAGGGGGCGCCGGCCAGGAGGAGGGCGCAGGAGGAGTCCCTCTCCTTCCGGGAGTAGGACTCCCCCCCAATCCTAGTTGGACTAGGATTCCCCGAGGGGGAAAGAGAGAGAAGGGGGGACGGCCACCTCTCCTAGTCCTAATAGGACTAGGGGGAGGGGGAGGCGCGCGGCCACCTTGGGCTGCCCCTTTCTCCTTTCCACTAAAGCCCATCTAGGCCCATATGGTTCCCGGGGGGGTTCCGGTAACCTCCCGGTACTCCGGTAAAATCCCGATTTCACCCGGAACACTTCCGATATCCAAACATAGGCTTCCAATATATCAATCTTTACGTCTCGACCATTTCGAGACTCCTCGTCATGTCTGTGATCACATCTGGGACTCCGAACAACTTGCGGTACATCAAAATGCATAAACTCATAATATAACTGTCATCATAACCTTAAGCGTGCGGACCCTACGGGTTCGAGAACAATGTAGACATGACCGAGACACGTCTCCGATCAATAACCAATAGCGGGACCTGGATGCCCATATTGGCTCCTACATATTCTACGAAGATCTTTATCGGTCAGACCGCATAACAACATACGTTGTTCCCTTTGTCATCGGTATGTTACTTGCCCGAGATTCGATCGTCGGTATCCAATACCTAGTTCAATCTCGTTATCGGCAAGTCTCTTTACTCGTTCTGTAATACATCATCTCGCACCTAACTCATTAGTTGCAATGCTTGCAAGGCTTATGTGATGTGCATTACCGAGAGGGCCCAAAGATACCTCTCCGACAATCGGAGTGACAAATCCTAATCTCGAAATACGCCAACCCAACATCTACCTTTGGAGACACCTGTAATGCTCCTTTATAATCACCCAGTTACGTTGTGACGTTTGGTCGCACCCAAAGTGTTCCTCCGGCAAACGGGAGTTGCATAATCTCATAGTTGTAGGAACATGTATAAGTCATGAAGAAAGCAATAGCAACATACTAAACGATCGGGTGCTAAGCTAATGGAGTGGGTCATGTCAATCAGATCATTCAACTAATGATGTGACCTCGTTAATCAAATAACAACTCATTGTTCATGGTTAGGAAACATAACCATCTTTGATTAACGAGCTAGTCAAGTAGAGGCATACTAGTGACACTTTGTTTGTCTATGTATTCACACATGTATTATGTTTCCGGTTAATACAATTCTAGCATGAATAATAAACATTTATCATGATTATAAGGAAATAAATAATAACTTTATTATTGCCTCTAGGGCATATTTCCTTCAGTCTCCCCCGCCCACGGGCGCGATGGCTCGCAAGATGAGGTGAAGCTTGCTTACCATGCCTTACGCCCGCTCCCTCGCCCACGCGCACGGTGGCTCGCAGCCCGAGGAGAAAATTTTACTACTCCCTCCGTTTACTCCTCATCCCTACTACCTTGGTTACAGAGATTATACTATCATATTGTTTGGAATATATATGTCCTTTAGTAGATTTCAATATGAACTACTAGTACATACTCCAAACACTGATGTATATAGACGTATTTTAGAGTGTAGATTCACTCATTTTGCTCCGTATGTAGCACTCTCCCTCGCCCCTCGACCCTCGCCCACGTGGTGGACGTGCAACAATTCATTCGGTCTCATATAGCCAGAACGATATATACTGCACTACCATTATTGCTCGACTTCCCGAAGAGGCAAACAGCCAATCGCAAGGTTAATATCTTGGAGATGCCAAGCGGAAGGTTATATGAGAATGAGTAGTAGGTGCCGCGTCATTTAAATAACGTTTTTTTCTTCAGTGGCACGTACGCAATATGATAGGTTCATATGGAGAGAAAAGGAAACCGCTCCACTATATACATGTTCAGGACGGGCCAACCTACACTGTTGCTTGCTGGGGTTGCTCTCTTCACACTCTCTCGCACAAAACGACTGTGGCCACATCTCTAACATCCCGGCAGATCACGTCCGCTTGGGGAAGGGGTGGGTGCTTAGTGTAGATGCGGTGGCCATCGCCGACAGCGAAAAACCACTGTCGGCACGTCCCGATCAGGAGTCCCCACCGTTCTCTCTCACAAAGCCGGTGAGGTTGCCTTTGTCCCTTGCTCACTGCTGCGATGTGGGCAGTTGCCGCCTTCCGCCGCCCTCCTCAAGGTTGAGCTACGTCCCTCAGGTACAACTCCCTTTACAGCCGGCTTGCACCACTGCTCCAGCTGCCCACATCACTCCCTGTGGATATTTCTCTACTTCTTTGCCCCGCACATACCTCTACTGGCTTCTACGTACTATATTTGTGATGAGTTTATGTCTCATCAACTAGTCCCAGTAATCTTATTCTAATCATGCTTGTTCAATTTCTTTGCCACAGGGATGCTCGTCTCGATTTTGGTGAAACTGCACAAAATGATCCGATGGTCAAAATGTTGCAAACTTCATTTATTAGGAAGCTCGAACGTTGCCAGCAAATTGAAGCCTGGTCAGGGTTCACGGTTCAAGGGCTAGGGACTGCATGGATCGTTTTTTTCTTTAGCTGCCTTTGTTCCAAAATAAGTGTCAACTTAAGTAGTAGTACAACTTTGTACCAAAGTTTGCACAAAGTTGAGAAACTTATTTTGGAACGGAGGGAGTACATATTTGCTATGATCTGTCAATCATTGAGATGTAATAGCGTGCATGTTAGTCTCCTTTGTATTTGATGAAATGTTGCCACGGGCAACCTTGGACGCAAGATACAGGTAACAGAAGCTGGAAGCTTCATAGCATTGTACAAATTTATCTTGCTGATAAATTACAGTATGTACTATACTAGTACTTCCTCCGTTCCTAAATATAAGTCTTTGTAGATATTTCACCATGAACCACATGTGGATCACTGAGCCTGTGTGTTTTCACTGCTCTTGCACGCCTCCGCTGTAAGAATGGAGAAAATTGTAATCTAGTATGTATACCTCCTTTTGCCGAAAGCGTGGGACATCCAGCAGTCCTACGACCTCAGTAATAAAGACCAATGAGCCATCAAATCACATAGACCCAGCAGTAAGTTGGATGAACGAAGCAACCACCACTCTTGCGCCAGTGAGAGGTCGCGTCAGCTCTGCCCGGGCATGAATGCGACACCGATTCTTTGGAGCGGCGCTGACCGTTTCGGGCGAGAAGCGCGCGCGGGCGATGGAGGGGCTTTGGGTGGGCCAGGCTGGTCAGGAGCGACCGTGGCAGCTGTCCGCATGTCCCTGCCGGACACGCCCGGAAACGAGAGGATGCACTGACTCTCGCGGCTAAAATTGTACACTACACAACATCTCTATAGGAGTAGGTTGATCTGTCGCTCTCTCTAACACACACATGGTGTTAAACACACACACACACACATGCGCGCACATGCACGCACCTTGGTCCCGTTGCACCTTCTAACGTGACTTATTACACCTAGACGGAGGGAGTAGTAAGTATACGAGATACGGTGGCACACTGACTTAAGTCGAATACAAATGCCCAAAATTTGTGTGCATGTTATAATAAGGATTCAGGAATGTATAAAAGGTTATTTCCCTCTCGTTGAACATAACGGGAGGGTTGTGTAGCTGGTTAGCCTGTTCGCTCATCAAACTTGAGGTCTCGGGTTCGATAACTACACTTGAGCATAATTTGTGCCAGGAGGATTCTTTGACTGGTCAAAATGTTTTCTAGGGTTTGCACGCATCACACTCTCTCTCCAGTATATATATACACACTGGAGCCTCAGCGCTTGTAGTTGCTCTCTTCACACTATCTCGCCCTCTCCCGCTGGAGCCTCAGCGCTTCTAGTTGCTCTCTTCACACTCTCTCGTCCTCTCCAGATCTAAACAAGACTTTGTTGGCCTCTCTCTCCCCTCACTGCTGCTCAAAGAGATGGCAGGATCCGTCCGCCGGGAAGGGAAGGAGGCTTAACGATGTCGCCGTCGGCGAGGGACTATCGGCGCAGCTGTTCACTTTCCACCCAGCGGTGGCGCGGGAGGGCCTCCGACCCCTTCTTCTTCGCCGCCGTCCCGTCGCCCTCCGAACCACGCCCCAAGAACCTTAGGGTATAATTTACTTACTCCACATGCATTGCTCTAGCTGCATGTATACCATGAATCTAGGATGCGGTTCAAAGAGGAAAGGAGTGGGAAAAGTTATATATAGCATGAATCTCGGACATGGTTCAAAGAGGAAATGAAGGGGGAAAGTTGTATAGCATTAATCTAGGACGTGGTTCAAAGAGGAAAGGAATGGGGGAAAGTTGTGGAGAAAGTTATATCGCATAAATCTAGGACGTGGTTCAAAAAGGAAAGGAAGGGGTGAAAGTACTAGTTTAAAAAGTAAAGGAAGGGACAAGGCTGTAGAGTTTGAGCAGGACTAGATTTGCTGCGCTCACATAGGGAAAGGCGTCTGATAACAAAACTGGGACCAACACGGACTGACACGGAGTTTTTTTAGTCCCTACACCAAAAATGTCCCTGTAAACAAACACCCTCTAATAATGCCGCTGCAAAATTGATGCAATGCCACAGTTAAAAGCAAATTACATGTTTAACAAATTTTATTGTTAATATAATCTCTATGTTAATATTAATCAATGCCACCGTTTGAGAAATGCTACTTTCTTGCTTTATTTCCCATTTAGATAAGGTAGATGCTTCTTTTTGTTGGCTTCTGTGTCATCCACCATTATTGACCACTTATTGTTTCTTTTGCACCTCTGTGTAAACAGGGTTATCTGCTTCACCTTGTTGCCATTGTGACCTTTGTTGCACTGCACAAAACACTTTTGTTTTAAGAGTGTTTTGTGCAGTTCAACCAAAATGTCACACCGACAACATTGCTTGATTGCTTGATCTTAGTGGAACTGCACAAGAGGAGATCTTACTTCCTATCTGTTAGGGCGAATTTGGTTCAGTTCTTCTTCTTGTGAGTTGTTTGAATTCCGCATCATGAGAGGTTAGTACTAGCCTTCTTTCATATGATTCTACAGTGTGCATTCATATGTTGTGCTACTTGTACGATAATGTTGCTTGATTTTAGTGAACTGCACAAATGGAGACAAGACTTCCAATCTGTATGTGCATCGTAATATCCCATTGAGGTAAGATAAGGATATTTCACAATGTCTGGCCTGTATTTTGCCACTTTCATCAGAAAATTAAGTTTAGTACTATACTTTTGCTCCCTAATTAACATGCCAAATCTTACATTTAAGGCAAAGCTTGTTTGTTATTGAACCAAGTGATGAAGGGGAAGAACAAGGGGAAGAAAAACAAAAATCAACTCCCGGTGTTGTAATGAAGCACTAGAACTGTGATGACACAAGTAATGATATAGTTTTGCATCTTAATTTATTGCTATGGCTGGAACGAGCAATTGTTTTGCCACTGATTTGATGCCACTCTTAATGTAATATGTAATTATCTCTACTTGTGCAAACAGGGATCTTCTTTGAAGATACCATATATTTTAGTGGAACTGCACAAGAAGATGTTGGGAACATTAAACTAATCGAGGAGTATATAGTAAGCTTGGCCACCACCGTAGATGCTTCATTTGTATGCTCTACACAATAAGCCTCGTGACAAAGGTTGGTACTCGCCCACTGATTTCATCCATATGATTGAGCTTTGTCATCTTTATTGGTGTTGTGCTACTGTTTAGATACTGTCATGAAAAAGTGGTATTGTCCTTGAGAAGTGCTTCATCTGTGATGTTTTAAATATTTCCTTTCCTTTTTTTCGAGCAAACAGTGATGCTAGCATTTAGTAGTCCTCTTGTCGTTGCACAATAGAATCATCTTCCTCTGAAGAAGAATATGGAGTACGTGAAGTGAGTAGTTCCGATTATGCTAGGATGAAGAAGCCATGTCTATCTTATCATCAGAAGGAGTAGTTGAAGGATGGTTACATTACTCCCCACAAGACCAAACTAACTTCAGCTCAGAAGGACCGACAAAATCTCCATTTTTTGCTATTGTTCTAGGATTCTTTCTGGTGAGTTCCATTTTTCTAAAAGTGTGCTCTACATGGACCATGTATGTGCCTGTTGAAACTGTCAATTCATAGTACGGTTTGCTCTATGCTAATCACTTTTTTGTATTTGTGCAAACAGGGGTGCTCAGCTTGATTTCAATGGGAACTGCACAAAATGTTCATGAATACATCGAATCATTCATTTCCACCACAAGAAAGGAGGTGCCGATAAGTTCAAGGCGTTGCAACATATAAGGGTGAAATCATACAAGCTACGCGCAAATTTGGTTGATTTTGGTGGAACTACACAAAAAGAACAGCTGGTTTATTTAGCACGAGGTGACATGTCAATGTCCGAACTGATGGCAAACCCTGTCCATTCCACAATCGCAGGCATTTGATATTTTGGAATGGGACAACCTTGTCAAATTTTGCTCATTGATTTTAGCAAGACATGCGTTTGATATTTTCGAATGGGACGCCCTTTGCTGTCAGCAGCGTCGATCAATTTTTTCTTTATTCTTTAGTTGTGAAGTAAATATTGCCTCTGACATGTGAGTCGCTGAGATGCATAATCATGGATTGTTTTGAATGTTCTCTATGGATTGCCGGGCCTGTGTGTTTGATTGCAATGTACAGAAACGCTAAAGAGCTGCTCAAACTCTTTGTACTCCTTCTGTTCCTTTTTACTTTGCACATTGTGTAAGTGCATACTTTTTTGTATAAGATTGGTCAAAGTAGAGATACTTTGACTGCAGACAAAACTTGTATGCAGACTAGAAAGGACCGGAGGGAGTACATGTGAAACTGCTGCAAACGAGGTGATCACCCTAGGAATAATGCTAGTACGTATTGTTTTGCATGTTCATCGAATGCTAGTGATACAGGAATTCGAACTAATCAAAATAAATTCATTCATACACGGTCGGATTTCATATAAACATGCCGGATTTCATTACATTTAAACTATAAAGGGGTGCGCTGGATGTATAATTAATTAATCGGCCTAGCTTGTCATAGCGATTAGGGAAACTAGGAGCCCAATGATCAGGATCACCACATGACAAACACCTTTCTTCTTGTCATTCTTCTTCTTGAAGTTCGTGTGTTGCACAGCCTTGTTCTTCCCATCAAACTTTTCTTTACCATCAAACTTGCCCTTGTTCTTGAACTTGTGGGGCTGGAAGTTCTTCTGTACCATATTGGCACTAGATCCTCCCCCAATTCCTCAAGCATGTGTGTCCTTTGCTCTCGCCTTTTCTTCCACATCAAGAGTGCCAATGAGATCCACGAAGGAGGAAGCTTGGTGACGATGGAGGTATAATTAATTAACCAAAGCTACCCACCTGTGTCCCGCTGAGCCGAACAGAAGCTTCAGTGACTTAACTGCAGGTGCAGTTGCGTAACTGACATGTGGCCTGTTGGGCCCATGTGTCAGTCAGCCAACTGCACCAGCAGTTAAGTAGAAGTAGCGTTATTCCCCAACAGAACTCCCCGACTCCACGTCACCGCCAAGAAGCTAACCGGCCATCAATGGTCAACCCACCTAGCTTGGCTTCAACAGGAGGGTAGCAGCGGTGGCCTTACTTGGACCCGAGAAGCGGCGACCTACCGTGTTCTACTCTTCCTCATTTTCTGTGTGGCGTGGCCTCGGTTGGCAGCGGGGCGGGGCCTCGGCGGAGCCGGCGATGTCCTCTGTCTCGTTGCCGGCGGGCGGCGCCTCAGCGGAGTGGTGGAAATCCTCCCCCGCGTTGCCGGCAGGGTGGGGCCTCGGCTAAGCCGGCGATGTCCTCTGCCTCGTTGTTGGCGGGGCGGGGCCTCGGCAGAGCCGGCGGTGTCCTCTGCCTTGTTGTTGGTGTCGTGGGGCCTCGGCGGAGTATGGCCTCATCGACGCCAGCGGAGCGGGGACTCGTCGGAGCCGGCATTGTCCTCTGCCTCGTCCTCGGTCTCGCCAAACAGCGCCTCGCCCGCTTCATCGCCCTCTTTGCTAGCCTTTTTGTAGGCGGCCGCAGCCTCCGCCACCCGCATGCGGTACCGCCAGCGCTCGAGGCGGCCCTTGCGGGGGAGCGGTACGAGTCGAGCAGCGCCTCCTGCTCCGCCCGCTCCACGGCGATCTGCTCCTCCGCGTGCAGGTGCTCCTAGAGGAGATGGTGGTTGTAGGCGGCGTCAGCCTGTGCCTTCCGGAACTGCTCCTGACGCATCTGCCTCACACTGTCCATATATTGGGCACGGGCCTCGCCGATGGTCATGGTGCAATGCACCGGCGAGGATGGCACGAAGGAGGGGGTTGGTGCTGGATCGTCGACTACCATGTTCTCCATTGGGACATCGTCGTCCCCCGGCTGCCTGCCGGCCAGCCGGTCGTCAGCAATGGCTGCAATCTCCTTGTGGTCCGTCGTCCGCCCGTCCCGAAGAGCGCTGGAGCGCGAGGAAGACATGATGGGCAGTAGTGGTGTGGACAGGAGAAAGGGAACGGATGCGGATGACTGTGGCTATGGCCGGCGCAGCAGTTTATATAGCAATGGTGGGTGGGCGGAGGGACGGACGTGTGGCGCCGGAGTAGCCGCCTCGGCAACCGCGTATCATTAATGTGGGCGGCAGATGGACGGACGGACAGCACTTGTGTCGTTTGAAGGCGGAGCAATCGCCTGCACCGGGAAGCGGGGCGGGCGGCGCTCACTGTTTCGGAAGGAAAGCGCGCGCGGGCGAGGAGATGACTTTACTTGGAGAGGATGACAATGAGGACCCACTAGGTCCATAGCCTCACGTACGCAAGTACCTCCTTATTATATATATATATATATATATATATATATATATATATAGGACAGCACTATTCTAATCACAGGATTAGAATAACTATTTGGATCACAGTCGCTGTATATATAGGACACGAGCAAGATTTTCCCGAGATCCAAAAGCTATCAGACAGCGATCTTCCCTGATCCCCCTCCACCTTCTCCGACTCGTTGCCCCACCATTCTCCCGCAACCCCCGCGCCCCCAACCGGAATCCCGCTGGTGCCCAGCTAGTCTCCCTGGCGCGCCGGCGCCGCCCTGGACCTCGCCGGCACCCCGCGTGCCTCCTTCGCAGCCACCATCCAGTGAGTAGCCGCCACAACTACCGCCCCTGAGAGTGCCGGCACGCACAAATCCAGCCGGACCCGACCGGAGTGGGCCAGGGGTGCCCTTCGCGGGCGCTGTGTCAGCGCCGTTGACTGCCATGCCACTGCCGCCCCCAATTCCCCACCACACATTGCCACGCGCGGCTCCCCTCTGCCTCTTGTGCGTCATCACGAGCCAGCCCCGCACCGACGACTAGGCATGACTCGGACCACGGTGTTCTGCTGCTAGCTCTAGAAGCGCCCTCAGGCACTGATTCTGTTCTTCCACACGACCGATGCTGGTCACCTGCCCCAAACGCCGTCGAGCCAGCATCTCCTCCAAAAAATCTTATGGCGGAGGGCCCCTGCTCCTCAATGCCATGGCCGCCCTATCTGCTCGGCCCCCTGGCAATCCTTGCCGCCACCCCGCCACAGACGTCCACCCTATGGAGCTCCCTCCTCCACTGGTGTCCGGCTGCCTCCCTGTCCCTTGCCACATCTACGAATGGACCTCTACGAGGGGAGAGTTCATCATCTCAGGGCACCACATCAACACTCCAAGTTCGCATTCTTTCTCGATCTCTGTTTTCTTTTGTTCCCTACTATTGTATTGTAACCAGATCAAGCATCGATTCCTTCCCCCGTCTAGTTCTGTGTTTCTAATTATTATTCATGTGTGAAGTTCAACTATATCTACAGGCGCAGCCGACCCTGACGTGCTCTTGCATATTGATACTGTTGCTGCTGTCAAAATTTCTCTTAACTGAACTTAACTCTTTTTACTGATTGAATTGTGCAGGAGATGTGTGGAGCGAGCACTGTGACAACGCAGTAAAGGAAAATAATGCGTGCTTGTATGTCTGCGTCTTCAACGAGATTTGTTGTAAAAGTTTATTTTTTTCCTTGTGCGTTAATTGAGCTAACTTTTAAGGCGTTTAGAGGCTTCGTGAAATTCTACAAAAAGCTATACGCTGGCAGGTGTGAAGTTCTACCACGGCTATATGCTGGAAGCTGTGAAGTCCTAGCAGGGCTCTTGTAGCGACCCGACCCGAATGGATCAAGTCTACTGTGCTCCGGTGTCATCCCTGGATCAGTAATGCTGACACCACACAGTACATCGAAGGACTTATAGCAGAGTGGCAATCACACACTTATTACATCGTTGTCTCAAAGAGAACTTATTACAATAAATATGGCTTAAGGCCATCTAATAACGATAACAGCGGAAGACTCGGAAGATAAATGGGTCCATTAACTCCAACGGCATCACTGAGTATAGAACCACGACCCAAAAACACCTTACAAGTGGTCTGAAAAGTCTGCAACATGAGAAGTTGCAGCCCGAAAACGGGTCATCACATGGAATATGCTGGCAATGTAACACATGGAGAGTAATGGAATGAAACAACTATACTACATGCATATATGGCTGGTGGAAAGCTCTATGGTTACAGTTTTGCATAAAGCCAGTTTTTCCCTACTACAAAGGAATAAATTTATTTAACTATCATGGTAGTTGTTAAACATCGAGAATGGTTGACAGCATTCCGATCCCAATTAAGTGAACAATTAAAAACCCAACAACATTAATTAGAATTAACGTGATGAGATTCACATGATATTCAAGTACTAGATACTCAAGTTGTCCATAACCGGGGACACGGCTAATCATGATTAATTTGTACACTCTGTAGAGGTTTGCGCACTTTTCCCCACAAGACTCGATCGCCTCCGTTGGCTTTCTCGCACTACAAGGTGTTTGAGAAACGGATGACCGAGACATAGTCTTTCAGAAGCACTAGCACCTTACGATCAGGTAGACCGTACCTCCTACATCCCCTACATCTGCTAGTCTACCACTGTAAGAGTTCGCACGACTTAGTCAACTATGCCAGAGCCCATAATGGCTTGTGGCTGCACACGGAAGTTACTAGCATGAATGATCTTATGATCCCTTTGAGCCTGGGTGGCGGTCCAAAATAAAACAGGCAAGTCCTGATAGACATCAGGTGCCTCAATCCACCCAGATGTGTGTTTAAGTTGCCACCTTAGATAAACCATTAAAATTATCAACTCACATCTGTCATGGATATCACTCACCCAATCCACGTCTACTAGCATAGCATGGCATATTAAGCAAACGTAGAAGTAACTCCCAAAGGTTTCATAATAATACAGGTGATAGGTACTACCTCATCTACATCCCATCCCACAATTTAATTAGATCCTAATCATGCAATGTGAGAGGATTGATCTAATGCAATAAAACTGGGTTATAGAAAAGGTATGATCAAAGTGTTACTTGCCTTGCTGATGATCCGCGAGTCCTAGGGTTTCGAAGTAACAAGCGGCGCAATCCGGGTGATCTATCATAGTCAAACAACAAGCACACAATAAGTACTCATCTAATGCACAGGTAAAACTCGAACAAGGGAACGAACCAGAAAGTTCAACTTAAGAACTCCGGTTGCAAAGAAAGAAAGAACCGAACAGACGACGGAAAAACAAACGGCGGAAGAAAACAACTCGATTCTAGCAAGTTGAAACTAGGTCAAATTTTACTGTAGCAAAGGCTTGTTCAAGTTGATTAGACAGAACGGCGGTTTCTAGACGAAACTCCAGGCGCTTGAATCACCTGATTCCGATAAACGAGCGGGAAGAAAGACTAGAACGAAGATCGGATCTGAGATCACGATCGCGGAATAAATCCGACGAAAAGAAAGAGATGAACGGTTAAACGAACGGGCGTCGTTGACCGGGAAAAATCGGTGATCACGTTCGTTGAGACGAACGGTCCGAAAGAAGAATGAAAACCGATCTAGGGTTTTCGGAAAAAAACCGAAACAAAAACCCGGAAAAGAAACCGGAAAAGAAAACTGGAACGGCTTCTTTAAAAAAAAAGAACCGAACCGAGGCAAGGGTGGCGCGGCTACCTCTGGCGAGGCTCCGACGAGGGGCTCCGGCGGCAGCGGCGGCTAGGCGGCGCGGCGGCTAGGGCGGCAGCTAGGCGGCGGCGCGCGGCTCGAGGCGGGAGGCGGCGGTGGCTGCGGCTTGGGGTGGAGAGGGGGGGGGGTGTAGAGGTATTTATAGGAGGGAGGGGAGAGGGAAACTTGGGGGAGGGGGCAAGAAAAGAGGAGGCGGCGGCTTGGAGTCCAAGCCGGACTCGGCTTGCGGCGGGGCTGGCGACTGGCGCGAGGGGGCGGCTGGGCCTAGCGGGATATTTTTTTAAATCGGTTACGCGCGCAGAAAAACAAAAGAAAGAAAATCTAAACGAACTCCGAAATTCCTAAAGTAAATTTTCTCCGACTCCTAAAAATGAGCCGAACAAAAAGAACTTTACTCCGGACCTAGAATGCAATTTTTGAAAACGCGCATTTTTCCCTATCCAAATAAAAAGCGAACAAAACTCCGGCAAAACCAAAATTTGATTTATTCATCAGATCTTCATTTTTCCTAACTTTGGGAAAGTCATATTATTCCCTCTCTCATTTTTTTTGATATTGGAAAAATAATTGAAGATGAAATAAATAAATCAAATGATCCTCTTTTCCAAAATTTGAGAGAACTCAAATATGAAAATAACGAAATCTCCAACTCTCTCCGTGGGTCCTTGAGTTGCGTGAAATTTCTAGGATCAACCAAAATGCATGAAAATATGATATGCATGATGATCTAGTGTATAACATTCCAAATTGCAAATTTGGGATGTTACAAACCTACCCCCCTTAAGATGAATCTCGCCCTCGAGATTCGGGTTGGCTAGAAAATAGGTGAGGGTGGTCCTTGAGCAAATCTTCTTCTCTTTCCCAGGTGGCTTCATCCTCTGAGTGGTGGTTCCACTGAACTTTGCAAAACTTGATAACCTTGCTGCGGGTAACTCTGCTGGCATAATCGAGAATCTTGACTGGCTTCTCCTCATACGTTAAGTCATCCTTCAACTGAATCGCTTCGAGTGGCACGGTATCTCTTAGCGGTACCTCCGCCATCTCGGCATGACATTTCTTCAGCTAAGAAACATGGAATACATCATGAACTCCTGATAGTCCCTCTGGTAATTCCAACTTATAAGCGACTTCTCCCATATGTTGCAAGATCTTATACGGTCCAACGAAATGCGGTGCTAATTTTCCCTTAACTCCAAAGCACTTAACTCCTCGAAGTGGGGATACTCGAAGGTAAACTCTGTCTCCAGTTTCGTAGACTGTCTCCTTGCGTTTAGAATCTGCGTAGCTCTTCTGCCTGGACTGGGCTACCTTGAGCCTATCGCGAATCAACTTAACTTTCCGTTCAGACTCCTTAATCAAATCTGGTCCAAAGAATTGACAGTCTCCAACTTCGTCCCATGACAACGGTCTCCTACACCTCCTTCCGTATAAAGCTTCGAAAGGTGCCATCTTCAAACTGGTTTGGTAACTGTTGTTATAAGAAAACTCCGCATACGGCAAGTTATCGTCCCAACTAGATCCATAATCTAGTGCACAAGCTCTCAGCATATCTTCCAAAATCTGATTGACTCTCTCGGTCTGTCCATCTGTCTGTGGGTGAAAAGCTGTGCTAAACTCCAGTCTGGTTCCTAAGGTTTCATGCAACTGATTCCAAAACTTTGAGGTAAATTGGGTTCCTCTATCTGATACGATACTCCTCGGAACTCCATGCAAACAAATGATCCTAGTCATGTATATCTTTGCCAACTTAGCACTGGTGTAAGTGGTCTTAACTGGAATAAAATGTGCTACCTTCGTCAAACGATCAACTACTACCCATATCGAGTCATAGCCTGATTTTGTCCTGGGTAGTCCTGTGATAAAATCCATGCCTATCTTATCCCACTTCCACTCGGGTATCGGCAATGGTTGTAACAATCCTGCTGGCTTCTGATGCTCTGCCTTTACTCTCTGGCATACGTCACAAACTGCTACATATGCTGCAATATCCTTCTTCATTCCGGTCCACCAGCATGTTTTCTTCAAATCCAAATACATCTTGGTATTCCCTGGGTGAATCGAATACGGTGAATCATGTGCCTCTTGCAAAATCAACTTCCTGATCTCCGGGTCATTTGGCACATAAACACGGTCCTCAAACCATAGGGTATCGTGCTCGTCCTCACGAAATCCTTTAGCTTTTCCTTTTCTCAGTTTCTCCTTTATAGAAGCAATCTCCTTGTCAGATTTCTGAGCCTCTCTGATTTTATCCGTCAATGTTGACTGAATCTCCAATGTTGCCACATACCCTCTCGGAACTATTTCCAAACATAGCTCACGAAGGTTTTCTGCTAACTCCTTTGGTACTTCTCCCGTCACTAGGGTGTTGACATGGCTCTTACGGCTCAATGCGTCAGCTACTACATTAGCTTTTCCGGGATGGTAATGCAATCTCATGTCATAATCCTTGATGAGCTCCAACCATCTCCTTTGTCAGAGGTTCAACTCCTTCTGAGTGAAAATGTACTTCAAACTCTTGTGATCCGTGTACACCTCACAATGATTTCCAATGAGGAAATGTCTCCATGTCTTCAATGCATGCACTACGGCTGCTAACTCCAAATCATGTGTGGCATAATTCAACTCATGAGGCTTCAGTTGCCGTGAAGCATACGAAACAACTCTCCCTTCCTGCATAAGCGCTGCTCCAAGTCCTCGACGTGAAGCGTCGCAATACACCTCATAATCCTTGGTCTGATCTGGCAAAATCAATACTGGTGAGGTAACCAAGCGTTTCTTCAATTCCTGGAAACTAGCCTCACATTCCTCAGTCCAATTGAACTTAGTATCCTTTTTCAACAATTCAGTCATAGGCTTTGCAATCTTTGAAAAGTTCTCAATGAACCTCCGGTAGTATCATGCGAGTCCAAGAAAACTCCGGATCTCTCCAACTATCGTTGGTGATTCCCATTCGGTTACGGTCTCAACCTTAGTGGGGTCAACTGCTATACCTTCTCCGGATATAACGTGTCCGAGGAATCCAACTTCCTTCAACCAAAACTCACATTTGCTGAATTTGGCGTATAACTGATGTTCCCTTAGTTTCTCCAAAACCAAACGCAAATGTTCCTTATGCTACTCTTCATTCCTTGAATAAAACAGAATGTCATCAATGAACACTACGACGAACTTATCCAAAAACTCCATAAACACTTTGTTCATCAGGTTCATAAAATAGGCAGGTGCGTTAGTCAATCCAAATGACATAACGGTATACTCATACAGTCCATATCTTGTGGTGAATGCTGTCTTAGGTATGTCCTGCTCCCGAATCTTCAATTGATGGTACCCTGATCACAAATCGATCTTGGAAAACACTTTAGCTCCTTGCAACCGATCAAACAGATCGTTGATCATTGGCAGTGGGTACTTGTTCTTGATGGTTACTTCATTCAATCCCTGATAATCTACAACCATCCTTAATGATCCATCCTTCTTTTCCACTAGAAGTACGGGTGATCCCCAAGGCGAAGAACTTGGGCGAATGTAACCTTTATCCAATAACTCCTTAATCTGATTCTTAATTTCCACCAAATCCTTTGCTGGCATCCGGTACGGTCGCTTCGATATTGGGCCTGTACCTGGCAATAACTCAATCAAAAACTCAATGTCTCTATCCGGTGGCATGCCCGGCAATTCCTCAGGAAATACATCAGGAAAATCCTTCACCACTGGTACTTCCTCTTGCACAACTCATGTTAGGCAGTTTACTTGTGTCCTGTTTGGCACATGCCGGGATACATACTTGATCCTTCTTCCTTCTGGTGTGGTAAGCAAAATTGACTTACTAGCACACTCAATATTCCCTTCATACTTTGATAACCAATCCATGCCTAATATCACATCCAATCCTTTAGATTCCAATACTATTAGGTCTAAGGGAAAAACATAGTTTCCAATCCTTAATGGTAACCGATCACACCATCGTCTAGCCATAAACTCTGCTCCTGGTGAGCTTACTAACATGGGTGTCCTAAGGGCTTGGGTTGGCAGGTTATATTTATCCACAAATCCCCTTGATATGTATGAATGCGACGCACCAGTGTCAAAAAGAACAAGTGCAGTAAATGACTTAACCAGAAACTTACCGATTACTGCATCAGGCTGATCTTCAACCTCCTCCACACTAACGTGGTTCACCTATCCCCTGTTGAAAGGGTTCGGCTTCTTCCCAGAGCTTCCATTGCCATTTCCATTCTGGCCTTCAGGGCATTCATTGGCATAATGTCCGGTCTTGGAACACTTGAAACAAGTGACTTGACTCAGATCTCTCTTGGTTGGGGTCGATGGGGTGGTACAGTTCTGGCCATTGCTTCCTCCATTCCCATTACCATTGTTGTGGCCATTATGGTTGTGCGAGCTACCTCCTCCATGGGTGTGCTGAAACTAAAATCCCGGTTTAGGGGCGAAACGGGGCTTCTGCTGGGCTCTAGAGTTATACTTCCCCTGTCCGTATTTCCTCTTGCGGTTCTCAATCTGCTGTTGCTTCCCTTCAATCATGATGGCACGATCTACCAACTCCTGGTAGTTGTTGAAACTCGCTACCATCAACTGCATGCTTAGTTCATCATTCAGTCCTTCCAGAAACTTCTCCTGCTTAGCTGCATCCGTAGCAACGTCATCTGGGGCATAACGTGCTAACTTGCTGAAATCGTCAGCGTACTGGCCAACTGTCCTTCCTCCTTGGCGTAAGTTGCGAAACTCACGCTTCTTCATGGCCAGAGCTCCTGCTGAAACATGGGCAGTGTGGAAAGCTTGCTGAAACTGATCCCATGTGACAGTGTCAACTGGGTAAGTGGCTGTGAAATTCTCCCACCATGCTGCCGCGGGTCCGTCAAGCTGGTGAGCGGCAAACTTCACTTTCTCACCATCCGTGCATCCAGCAGTGGTCAACTCCCTTCCTATCTTGCGGAGCCAATCGTCTGCTACTATCGGCTCAGTGCTACTGGAAAACACCAGCGGATTCAGCCTAAGGAAACGGGCTAAGTGGTCAACAGGTGGTGGTGGTGGGTTGTTGTTGTTGTTCTGCTGGTTCTGGACTAACATCTGCATCAATTGATTCTGCTGCTGGATTAACTGAGTGAGCTCCGGTGGGAATCCATTGTCATGTCTTGGAGGCATCTGAGGGTTTAGAAAAGACGAGAATTAAGAATAGAGTGAGGTCTAAAGGGAAAACACTACCCCAATGCACATGAGCAAATGCACACAAAATCACTTCATTCAATCAAACAAGGGCTTACAAACGGTCTAACTATCGCAAAAGTGCTCGAACTATTGTGTTTACATGGGGGAATACTACTACTATTTGGTGGTCATCTAGAAATTTGAACCGGTGGAAGACTCCATGATATCTGCTCCAGCTTCGTCTTCAAAGTCGGGTTCACTTGGATCCGAATCGGTGTCGTCGATGATGATGTAGTTGTCCGGACATGCGACATACTCGTCTTCCTCCTTGGATGCTAACTTCCTCTTGAGTTCTTCAATCTCCTGCTTAAGATCGCCATTGTGTCTTGCTAGAGCTACGATCTCGTCCATGTAGTCCTTGCGTGTAGACTTCAGTTCTCCTTCTAGCTCGATGATCCTTGCCTTCGCATTCTTCAACTCTATCATATCATTGCACATCTGGTTCTCGTGGCGTTGAATGTGCTGGTTTAACTCCTGGATGAAAGATGCAATGGATCTATCCTTCTTGGTGCTGACTAACTCCCATTGTTCATCCCGGCGTCCGCAAATCTGATAGATAGTGTCCTTGAGGTCTTCTTGATAAACTTCTCCAATGCGTCCCATGGTCATATGAGCTGCCATGCTCCTTCCCAGACTCCAGGTTGGTGCATTGAAAACACTATCTATAGGCTTCGTGATTGGCGCGAATGTCCTTCCCAGAATGTGAGCTTGAATCTTCCAGCGCTCCTCTTCAGGCAGAGTGGCGTTGAAGGTTCCCGTGAAGCTTGGTAATCCAATGTTCAGGTACTTGGTGACTTCCTTCAGGTGAAATCCAAATGGTGTGCCTTCATCCGGTTGAGCATACTTAATCTTCACGTTCGTCATCCTAATAGAGTAGAAAAGATGAGCAGTTAGAAAATGAGAAGAGAATGGTGATCTATGGCTTTAACTTAGTGGTCGTGTCCTACAGTCAGCGTGTGCTCTGATACCATCTTTGTAGCGACCCGACCCGAATGGATCAAGTCTACTGTGCTCCGGTGTCATCCCTAGATCAGTAATGCTGACACCACACAGTACATCGAAGGATTTATAGCAGAGTGGCAATCACACACTTATTACATCGTTATCTCAAAGAGAACTTATTACAATAAATATGGCTTAAGGCCATCTAATAACGATAACAGCGGAAGACTCGGAAGATAAATGGGTCCATTAACTCCAACGGCATCACTGAGTATAGAACCACGACCCAAAAACACCTTACTCGTCGTCTGAAAAGTCTGCAACATGAGAAGTTGCAGCCCGAAAACGGGTCATCACATGGAATATGCTGGCAATGTAACACATAGAGGGTAATGGAATGAAACAGCTATACTACATGCATATATGGCTGGTGGAAAGCTCTATGGTTACAGTTTTGCGTAAAGCCAATTTTTCCCTACTACAAAGGAATAAATTTATTTAACTATCATGGTAGTTGTTAAACATCGAGAATGGTTGACAGCATTCCGATCCCAATTAAGTGAACAATTAAAAACCCAACAACATTAATTGGAAGTAACGTGATGAGATTCACATGATATTCAAGTACTAGATACTCAAGTTGTCCATAACCGGGGACACGGCTAATCATGATTAGTTTGTACACTCTGCAGAGGTTTGCGCACTTTTCCCCACAAGACTCGATCGCCTCCGTTGGCTTTCTCGCACTACAAGGTGTTTGAGAAACGGATGACCGAGACATAGTCTTTCAGAAGCACTAGCACCTTACGATCAGGTAGACCGTACCTCCTACATCCCCTACATCTGCTAGTCTACCACTGTAAGAGTTCGCACGACTTAGTCAACTATGCCAGAGCCCATAATGGCTTGTGGCTGCACACGGAAGTTACTAGCATGAATGATCTTATGATCCCTTTGAGCCTGGGTGGCGGTCCAAAATAAAACAGGCAAGTCCTGATAGACATCAGGTGCCTCAATCCACCCAGATGTGTGTTTAAGTTGCCACCTTAGATAAACCATTAAAATTATCAACTCACATCTGTCATGGATATCACTCACCCAATCCACGTCTACTAGCATAGCATGGCATATTAAGCAAACGTAGAAGTAACTCCCAAAGGTTTCATAATAATACAGGTGATAGGTACTACCTCATCTACATCCCATCCCACAATTTAATTAGATCCTAATCATGCAATGTGAGAGGATTGATCTAATGCAATAAAACTGGGTTATAGAAAAGGTATGATCAAAGTGTTACTTGCCTTGCTGATGATCCGCGAGTCCTAGGGTTTTGAAGTAACAAGCGGCGCAATCCGGGTGATCTATCGCAGTCAAACAACAAGCACAGAATAAGTACTCATCTAATGCACAGGTAAAACTTGAACAAGAGAACGAACCAGAAAGTTCAACTTAAGAACTCCGGTTGCAAAGAAAGAAAGAACCGAACAGACGACGGAAAAACAAACGGCGGAAGAAAACAACTCGATTCTAGCAAGTTGAAACTAGGTCAAATTTTACTGTAGCAAAGGCTTGTTCAAGTTGATTAGACGGAACGGCGGTTTCAAGACGAAACTCCAGGCGTTTGAATCACCTGATTCCAATAAACGAGCGGGAAGAAAGACTAGAACGAAGATCGGATCTGAGATCATGATCGCAGAATAAATCCGATGAAAAGAAAGAGATGAACGGTTAAACGAACGGGCGTTGTTAATCGGGAAAAATCGGTGATCACGTTCGTTGAGACGAACAGTCCGAAAGAAGAATGAAAACCGATCTAGGGTTTTCAAAAAAAAACCCGAAACAAAAACCCGGAAAAGAAACCGGAAAAGAAAACCAGAACGGTTTCTTAAAAAAAAACCGAACCGAGGCAAGGGTGGCGCGGCTACCTCTAGCGAGTCTCCGGCGAGGGGCTCCAGCGGCGGCGGGGTGCAAAGGCGGCGGCGGCTAGGGCGGCGGCAGCGGCAGCTAGGCGGCGGCGGCAGCAGCTAGAGACGGCGGCGGCGCGCGGCTCGGGGCGGGAGGCGGCAGTGGCTGCGGCTTGGGGTGGAGGGGAGGTGTAGAGGTATTTATAGGAGGGAGGGGAGAGGGAAACTTGGGGGAGGGGGCAAGAAAAGAGGTGGCGGCGGCTTGGAGTCCAAGCCGGACTCGGCTTGCGGCGGGGCTGGCGGCTGGCGCGAGGGGGCGGCTGGGCCTGGCCGGCTGGGCCTAGCGGGATATTTTTTTTATTTTTTTTTAAATCGGTTACACGCGCAGAAAAACAAAAGAAAGAAAATCTAAACAAACTCCGAAATTCCTAAAGTAAATTTTCTCCGACTCCTAAAAATGAGCCGAACAAAAAGAACTTTACTCCGGACCTAGAATGCAATTTTTGAAAACGCGCATTTTTCCCTATCCAAATAAAAAGCGAACAAAATTCCGGCAAAACCAAAATTTGATTTATTCATCAGATCTTCATTTTTCCTAACTTTGGGAAAGTCATATTATTCCCTCTCTCATTTTTTTTGATATTGGAAAAATAATTGAAGATGAAATAAATAAATCAAATGATCCTCTTTTCCAAAATTTGAGAGAACTCAAATATGAAAATAACGAAATCTCCAACTCTCTTCGTGGGTCCTTGAGTTGCGTGAAATTTCTAGGATCAACCAAAATGCATGAAAATATGATATGCATGATGATCTAGTGTATAACATTCCAAATTGCAAATTTGGGATGTTACAGCTCTCCACCAAGTTCTAGTCGATTCAATGTCTACTCTTTCCGTTTTTCACTCTAGTGAGCATGAGATGCTGCTGATACATGTGCTCTTCTACCTCGGAAAGAAGCTACTGCTGCTTCGGATTTGGGTGAACATCCGGTATGGAGATGTGTGTATGCTACGATGAGAAGATAAGGTATATGTTTTTTTATAGACAAAGGTGTGTGTATGCTACGATGAGAAGATATGGTATTTTTTATAGAATCAACGTGTGGTGGAGAGACATGCACCGCTTTGTCACAAAACCATCATCCGGCTTATATATTGCTTAAATTATTATCACATATGTAATTAGAAGAGCAAGTATTTAGTTTTTCATGGTTTGATGCGTATATTTTGTAATTATTTTTCATTTACAAACCACTAACCATGTGTTCATTTTTTATTTACTCTTTTGTGGAATGGTTTGATTTGTTTACATAAAAATATTGTTCGCATACTGAGAAAATTTAAATGCAAAAAGAAATGGAAAGTCGACACTCAAAACAATGTTCGTGTAAATTCAAAATGAGCTCATGTATAAAAAATGGCCTTTGGGAAATATCATCTATTGCTCTCGGATTTGTTTTTTTAAGAAACAATGTCAAACTCATCATAAACTTGGAAGATAAACGATACCCTACATGGTTTACATGAAACAATCTTAGAACATTCACTAGGAAATAAACATTGAAGCTTGGCCATGAGAACACACATAGTACAGAGATGAAAAAAAGGAAAATTTAGAAAAAGAAAGATGGACTTTCACATTTCTAAAAAAATCGTGTTCAAATTAAACTAACATAGTAGTTCGATGTTTTAAAAAGGAATAAGATTTTCCACATCTCAACATTAAAACCAACATTTAAAAAAGTTTTTCTTTAAAAAACGTATTTCCTTGTTTTCAAAAAATACAAGAAGTTCAACTTAAAAAAAGGGGCAGTTCAATGTTTATTGAGAATTAGGATTTTTGACATTACAAAAGAATCAAACCAAGAAGTCCAATTTTTAAAAAATCTCGCGGTCTCCGGCGCATCTTCTGGCGTCCACCCATCCCATCGTCGTGCTCCCCGGCGCGGCCCCCCTCCATCATCCCGCCAAGGCCATATTGCCACCATTTCGCGCTCGTCGACGCGACATGGCCCTCCATCCATTGCCACGACACGCAGCTCCTGCTACTTCGCATCCTACGGGAGTAGGGGAGTCAGAGCCGCCACCAGATGTCGAATTTCTTCCTCCTCCTCACACATCTCTGGCCAACCTCTTGCCCATCTTCGTCTTCAACCAGAGATGACCTTCACTCTGCCCACGTGCTGAACTTCTTCCTTCTGTTGTTCCATCCTCCCCTCTCGGTTGAAAAAACTACATTGCACAGTGGAGTAGAACCGTCGGTCGTGCCGTCTAGCTCCTACCGCATCGTTTGTTTGCTGTTGGTGCGCTTGAGTGCGAGAAATAGATTTCTGCAAGAGATTAGGTAGTGCTGTCGTCTTTGTTTTTTTGTTTGAACTTGATGTTGTTCGTTGTAAAAGAAATGATAAGATGTGCTTTTCTGGTCCCATGGAACATATCTCGTTACTTGAAGATGTTTTTTGAGAGTAATTCTTTGTTTGTTCATTAAGAAAGCCACATACGTTTGATAAATCGATAGGAGGTTCTTTGTACAGATGGTGTTCCTGTAGAAAAATCAAACTGACGTTTGAAAATGTGCAGCAAAAGTTCATGTCAAACTAACGGGGCGATTTAAATGTTTATTCTTGAAAAAGTCGATAAAATTGTACATGCTCTGTAGGTCAAAAGTTTGGTCTTAATTTATGTTTTGCGAAAGTCAAAATGTTGTGTTCGAGAAGGTCAAGTGTGTTATATCAATAAGTTCAAAATAAATTTAAACATGCAAGGAAACCTGCAAGAAAACAAAAAGGAAGGGAGAAGTTCAATTTCGAAAGATGACGCGGTACACAACGTGTAAACCAATGTTGAAAGAAAACAAAAAGAAAAAGGAGAAGTTCAATTTGTAAAGATGACACGGTACACAACGTGTAAACCAATGTTGAAAGAAAACAAAAAGAAAGGAGAAGTTCAATTTTTAAAGATGACGTGGTTCGACGTGCTAAAAATGTTGAAAGAAAACAAAAAGAAAAAGCAGAAGTTCAATTTCTAAAGATGACACAGTTTGATGTGCAAACCAATGCAAAAACACACACACAAAATGTTGTTTTGGTGTCTTAAAATATTTTTATTCATAAAATAGGAATAAATAAATAAAACCAGGAAGTCCATATTAAAAAGATGGAGAAGTTTGATGATTATAAAAAACACAACTTTTTCTCGTTATTAAAGAAATGGAAACAAGAAGTTCAAAAATAAAATAACAAGAAGTTCAACTTTTAAAAATACAGCGCTTCAAATTTCATAAAAAAGATTAAGAAAAAAACCAGGAAGTCCATATTAAAAAGATGAAGAAGTTCGATGATTATAGATACTCAAATTTTCCTCATTATCAAAGAACTGAAACAAGAAGTTCAAAAAAAATAACAAGAAGTTCAACTTTTAAAAATAGAGCGCTTCAAAATTCATAAAAAAGATTAAGAAAATCAGATTAAAAATCATAGAAAAGCTCATATATCTTCACGTAACCGAGAAAAGTTCATATTGATAACTGCGAGAAGTTCACATACTACATGGTGTGCATTTTGTATTAAAAAGAATAAAAAGGCAAAGTCCAAAAAAATTGTTGCTAGAAGTTCAAGTGCTTGGCCTGAGAAAGTTAAAAATTTCTTGTGAGAGAGGTTGAACAACAATATGTGACGGAAGTTTAAGATGAAAAGAGCGGGAAGTTTAACTACTACGTGAAATGCATTTCAGATAGGAATATAAGAAAAAAACTAAAATCTTAAAAGGTTTTTTGCAAGAAGTTCACGTGCTCGTCACGGTGAAGTTCAAGATCTCTACTGTGAGATGTCCGACCTTCAATTACATGTAAAAAATAGGCAAAAACAACGTTCTTTTTGCCATTTTTAAAACTGCTCTCAAACAACAAAGATCTGTAACATCTGTCTACTTGAAAAAGATTCTCCTATTCATAAGCTTCTCAACGGTATATTGTATGCTATATTCCGATGAATGGTTTAAAAAATTGTGTATACCATTAAAAACACATTTTTACGCATTAAAAAATATTTTGAAACATCGCGAGTATGAAAAGCTGATCAACATGGAAAAGTTGAGTGTTTTCGACAGCTTTCCATTGGTATATCATTTGCTCAATTTCGGTAAGTGATGGGAGTTATTGATAAAAAACAGCACGTCAAAAATAGAGTGAAGTTCAGACAAAACATGCCCAAGAAGTTCAACCACTTCACGCAGTGCATTTCCATTCGTGATGAAGGCAGAAAACCATGATCTCATCATTTTCTAATTTATTTCAAAACGGGAGGAATAGCATTTGTGTAAGTTCAAGTCCTCGGTCGGAGAAAATTAAAAAAATTATTGTGAGAGAGGTTTGTACAAATCAAATATCATTTGTGTAACACTGACAAATGAATGAGAAAATTACAAACGAAAATACGTCACAGAAGTTCAACCTGAAAACAGTAGGAAGTTCGACTACTATAGTGAATGAATTTGAGATGAAAAACTTTTAAAATCATCGCGAGTATGAAAAAATTATTAACACAGGAAAGTTGCGTGTTTACATCAGCTTTCCACCGGTATATTACTTGCTTAATTCTGGTGAGTGTTCCGGTGAGTGGATGGAGAGCTACGAGCAAAAAAACACGTGAAAAACAGAGTGAAGTTCAGGTACACGCGCCGAGAAGTTCAGGTTCTTCACGGGGTGCATTTTCGAAGAATCAGTTTCGTGATAGAGGCAAAACGAATGATCTCGCCATTTTCGAAATTACTTGAATATGATCAATATTCAGAGAAACCATCAACATGAGAAAGTTTCGCATTTTCCGTAGCTTTTCAGCGGTATATTATTTGCCCCATTCCGATAAAGTTTGTAGAAATTACGGCAAAAATACGTTTTTAACCATTTTTAAAACTGACATAAAACCGTAATGAATTAGGAGAAACAATATATACAAAAAAGTTTCGCATTTCTTCAAGGTTTCCAACACCATATCATTTGCTGCATTTGGACGTACGGTTAAAAAATTAGCTCGAAAATACGAACTCAGTGGAACTTGTACCGTTTTCTAAATTACTTTTAAACCATTCAAAATTAGAAAAAACTTTTAACATAAAAAAGTAGCGCATTTTCATAAGCTTTCCAACGACATATTATTTGCTTCAATTGGATTAGCCGTTTAGAAGTGGCATTGAAAATATGAACTCGGGTATTTGGTTTGCGAAATTTTACGATTTTCCGAATTACTCTTTAACCATAGGGAATTAGAGAAAACTTTCAACATGTGGAAGGAGCGGTTTTGCAGCATCTTTCCAAAGCCATATTATTTGCCTCATTCCGATAAACGGTTTAAAAATGCGATCAAAAATACGATTCATGTTTTTTATATGAAGAAAAAACGGTTTTCAAAACTACTCTTAAACCGCTTACATTTTGCCAAAAATTTAACTTGGGTCATGATATTGATGTCCATAGCTATCCAACGGTATATCGCAAGCCCCATTTAGACACCTTGTAGCTGAAGTTCAACCTAGTACTCGGGGAAGGTCAGGCGCGTTACTCGGGAAGTTCATGTTGTGATCAGACTATTATTCTGATCCCGTGATCAGAATAGTGTTTATGTATATATATATATATATATATGTATAAAACTATACTCCCTCCGTCTAAGTGAATAAGTCGTATTAGAAGGTGCATCACGACCTAGGTGCAAGCAGATTGGTGGAAAAGAAGAATATTTCTCTCTTCTAAACACAACATTTAATCACAACAGTTAAGAGGATGCCTTATTAGCTACCCATGTAGGCCATCGTAATTCGTAGCATGCAGAGCGCTTTTATTTCTTGCCTAATAACCGCATGGACATGCTGCATGCATTGGTCCTTGCCCGAGCAAAAAAAACGAGGAAAGGGGTTTCCACGGGAGACAACGAGGCAGAGGTGGAAGCGCTCGCTGGAGTAATTTATTTTGCTTCCCCCTGGTTTTCTGACATCACGATCCCACACCATTGTCAACCTATGTTGTAGTCAATAAATAAGAGAATTGCACAAGAAGCAGCCGACAGCTGGGACCAAGCAGCTCGAGCAGTATTTGTGATTTTGAGGTGTGAGCACTTCAGAGTTTTTCGATGTTTAACCCAGATATTAATTTTTCTCCTCTGAACAACAACGAAAACATCGCTGCAAGTATTAACTGGGTGGGCTATGGCACGTTTAGCCCAGGCCAGATATCCAGCCTAGATATTAATTTTTTTCAAGCTGAAAATGGCTAGCCCAGCTATACTTTTTTTAGGAATACCCAGGCAAGGTCAAGTTGTTATTCTCCGCCCCGCTGGGCTGCAAATCTTTCCTAGGAGGGATGCATTAGGCTTAACAAGAAAATGGGCTTTAAGAAATAATAAATGGGATGTAATTATAAAAACTGGGCAGTAACTATAAAAAAATGCACCAAACACGTGATTACTTTATAAAATATTATTTTTGGATATTGAAAATTTTAATTTCATTAATTATTGCGAGCGCAATGTTTCGTTGGATTTTTACATAATATAAATTTATTTAATCTGACTAGAAATTTTGGGATAAAAATATTTCGGATCCCATCAAAATGTGGGAAATTTTATTGAATTCTATTTTGAACGGTTGGTTGAAATGGGTTGTACTTTTAACAAACTGTAAATGGGCTGTAGTAAATTCCATTAGAATTCAAAAATGGGCTAGACATTCTTACAAATCTCAAATGGGCTATAAGTTCTCTACCACACACTTCTGGCCTTACTAAGTTGACGCGTCCCCTAAAAAAACAGAGTTGACGCGTATGCAAGGCTTTGTCAACTTATAGTCAACACACGGTTCTAGCAGCAGTGGCCGTTGGATGTCTATCCAACGGATGCCGCGCTTCTTCTTCAATCTCGAATATTCTAGCTTCACCAGCCCAAAAAATGATTCCTCCCCCTGACATCTGGGGCGCACCGTTTCGGAAGCTGACCTATGGGCCTACTAAGTTGACGTAGCAAGGGCTTTGTCAACTTAGTCAATATAAACGATTCTAGCTGCAGTGACCGTACGATGTCCATCCAACGGCCATAGTGGGGGTGATTAGACTACTTGACCAAATAAAAGTTAACCTTTTCCCAATTTTAGTTCTTGGCAGATTTTAGCTAATTTAGGACAAGTCAAGCAATCATCACATAATTCAAGCAAGCATGCAAAGAGTTTATAGGCAGCGGAAAGTAAAGCATGCAACTTGCGAGAATGTAAAGGGAAGGGTTTGGAGAATTCAAACGCTATTATAGACACGGATGTTTTTCCCGTGGTTCGGATAGGTGGTGCTATCCTACATCCACGTTGATGGAGACTTCAACCCACGAAGGGTAACGGTTGCGCGAGTCCACACAGGGCTCCACCCAAGGGCAACGGATGCGCGAGTCCACACAGGGCTCCACCCACGAAGGGTCCACGAAGAAGCAACCACCCACAAAGGGTCCACGAAGAAGCAACCTTGTCTATCCCACCATGGCCATCGCCCACACAGGACTTGCCTCACTAGCGGTAGATCTTCACGAAGTAGGCGATCTCCTTGCCCTTACAAACTCCTTGGTTCAACTCCACAATCTTGTGGGAGGCTCCCAAGTGACACCTAGCCAATCTAGGAGACACCACTCTCCAAGAAGTAACAAATGGTGTGTAGGTAATGAACTCCTTGCTCTTGTGCTTCAAATGATAGTCTCCCCAACACTCAACTCTCTCTCATAGGATTTGGATTTGGTGGAAAGAGGGTTTTAGTGGAAAGCAACTTGGGAAGGCTAGAGATCAAGATTCATATGGTAGGAATGGAATATCTTGGTCTCAACAATGAGTAGGTGGTTCTCTCTCAGAACATATGAGTTGGAATGGTGTGTGTGTTCTGATGGCTCTCTCATAGAATGAGAAGGAGGTGGAGGGGTATATATAGCCTCCACACAAAATCCAACTGTTACATACAATTTACCAATCTCGGTGGGACCGAATCAGAAAACTCGGTCTGACCGAAATAGTGAACCTAGTGACCGTTAGAGATTTCGGTGGGACTGACATGCAACTCGGTAGGACCGATTTGGTTAGGGTTTGGGCATAACGTAATCTCGGTGAGACCGATTACACAAACTCGGTGAGACCGAATTTGGTAATTAGCTAACCAGAGAGTTGGTCAGGCAAACTCGGTGGGACCGATTTGCTCTTTCGGTGAGACTGAGTGGAACTCGGTGAGACCAAAAAGTTACAAAGGGGAAACACTGAGTTTACATTGCAATCTCGGTGGGACCGATTCGCTCTTTCGGTGGGACCGAAAAGTTACGAAAGGGAAACAGAGAGTTTGCAACCCCATCTCGGTGAGACCGAGATCCTTATCGGTAGAACCGAATTGCTAGGGTTTGGCAGTGGCTAATGACAAGTGAAACTCGGTGGCGCCGGATAGGAAGAATCGGTAGGACCGAGTTTGGCTTAGGGTTTAGGTCATATGTGGATATGGGAAAGTAGTTGAGGGTTTTGGAGCATATCACTAAGCACATGAAGCAAGAGGCTCATTAAGCAACACCTCATCCCTCCTTAATAGTATTGGCTTTTCCTAAAGACTCAATGTGATCTTGGATCACTAAAATATAAAATGAAGAGTCTTGAGCTTTTGAGCTTGAGCCAATCCTTTGTCCTTAGCATTTTGAGGGTTCCACTTTCACATCCATGCCATGCCAATCATTGAGCTTTCCTGAAATAATCATCTTGGAATAGCATTAGCTCAATGAGCTATATGTTGTTATGAATTACCAAAACCACCTAGGGATAGTTGCACTTTCAATCTCCCCCTTTTTGGTAATTGATGACAACATATAGATCAAAGCTTCGACAAATGATAATAAGCATGAAATATATCGTCGCTTTGAGAAGTATGTGATAAGTAAGAGCTCCCCCTAAATTTGTGCATATTTAAAATTTGCTTTGGACTGCAAATGCACAAAGAGTTAGAGTCATGGGTTACTCTTCCATGTCACATACATCTTGGTGGAGCGCTCAAAATGATAAGAATGAAATACATGCACTCATCACCAAGAATAATGAATGATCACACAAGATAGATAGGATAATGGCATTAAGCAAGCATTAAGTGTAGCTTATGATCAAACACATGATCATCAATGTCTCACAAATAATGACGTAGTATCAAGCACTCAAAAGCAGATAAGTTCGAAAAACCACCAAATAAAGCAAGAGAGAAAAGCAACACTCTCTCTCTCGAAGCCTATGATCTATACATCTTCTCCCCCTTTGGCAACAAGTTACCAAAAAGTTCCTAGAAAATGCATAGCACTAGATCGACGCTCAGGCTTGATCTTCAGGTGGTGGTGGAGTCCGGAGCACTCCAAGGACGAAGCCTTCGGTAGACGTGGTCGGAGTCGAGGCTGAAGTGGATGCTGGAGCTGGTGGAACTGAGGCTGTGGCTGGTGCAGACGTTGTAGCTCTGGTGTCAGCAACTGGCAGTGCAGACGACCTCGGACCTCGTGGCACCCTCGCAAAAGCATCAGTCGTGGTCCTGCCTCTCCTCTCATTCATGTCCTCCTGGAGCTGCTCCACGGCAGTCTGTATCTCTGTCACCTTGATGTCCAAGTCATAGAACCTCTGTTCCATGATCCTCTCTAAACTCGCCTGGTTCTGAGTCAGGGTGGCTATACTCTGCTCAATCCGCAGGGTGGACGCAATCAGGTAACCAAGCTGCTCTTGTTTGGTTTTCAGGAAGTAATCAGATGCCTCCGCTTGAGTAGGCATCCTGGCAGCTTTCTCCTTCTTCGCCTTCTCCTTCTGAGCTTGTGCATGGGCAGATGATGGTTCATTCTCAGTCATAACAACTTGATTATCTTCGAAATCTGGACGGATGGGCAGGTGTTCCTTATCCAACAAATATACGCCCGTGCCCATCTTGGAGTTGATGAGCTCCTGAATCTGAGGGGCATATCCACAGCTCCTCTTCTGATCTGCCGCAGTCCTTTTGATTGTTTCCACTATGAGGCTCATGACTTTGAATTTTTGAGGCACGTCAAAGACATGAAGCAAATTGATCGCGTGACCTCTGATCATCTTGTGATCTCCAGACTTGGGCAGAAGGGTGTGCCTAAGGATCCAGTTGATCGTAGGCAATCCTGATAGCAGATAATGCACTGAGCCAAACTTGAACGTGTCAAGTGCTTCATTCGGAATCTCCTTGTACATGTTGGACATGGAGTTGTGGTCCATCTTTTTCTTGGCATAAATGTCCAAGTCATCTGCTTGCTCCTCTGGGGCATTGATCAGCTTCGCCCATTCCTCAACAGTAGAGTGGTACCTTGTACCCTCTGACATCCATGTGATCCTGCCATCCGGATAAAAGTGTGCTGTGGAGTAGAATTGCATGATTAGCTCCTCGTTCCACTTTGTGAGCTTCTGCCCAACAAAGTCTGCAACTCCACACGCACTAAAGCTGTCAAATACTCCAGGGTAGTACTCTTCATTGTCCTTGATATAGGTCCAGTCGACCCATCTCATGTCACATACAATTGGCTTCTTGTCAAGTAGCACTGTCTCATAGAAATCCTGCTGCTCCTTGGTATGAAACCTGTAGTCCACTGCAGTCCTTCTCCTAGAAGCATATGGATCTGCTTCTCTCCACTTCCTGAGCCCTGAGTCTCTCCTGAGCTTCATATCCTCAGCCACAGGATGAGCATCGTTGTGGTCTGGGATCTTGGGCTTGAGCTTCCGAAGGACATTCTCTTCCTCTTCCTCTGCAGCTTCAGGCACTGGGGCCTTGTTCTTCTCAGTGGCTGGGATGCTTCTTGTGTTTCTCTTTGGTGCACTCTTAGGCTTAGATGCAGCCTTAGGTGCTTCCTTGGGCTTGGATGCAGCTCCCCCTGACCTTATGGCATCTCCCATTAGCTTGGGTGCCTTGGGCGCTGGTGCAGCTGCCTCTTCTTCCTCTTCCTCTTCCATGATGGAAGCTTTGCCAAGCACTCTAGCCACAGTCTTCTTCACCCTCTCCTTCCTTTTCTTGCCCTCAGCTGCAGCTGGCTCTTGGGAAGTGGGCTTCTCAGTTGAGGCTCTAGCCTTTGACATGGGCTGCCTGCCTGCTGGCCTTTTGATTTTCAGACCTGGCTTAGTGCCTTGAGCTGGTTCAATTCTCTTGGAAGTGGCCTCTTCCTCTGCCACATAGTCCTCATCTTCAGAGTCTGAAGTTTTCTTCTTCCTTTGTCTCGTGGCAGCCTTTGGCAAATTGCTAGGAGTGCTCCTGCTGCCTTCATCAGATGAACTGGAGGGACTAGTGCCCTCACTCATCACCACTTGCTGCTCTGACAGATTCTGGCTATCACTCTGGTCTGACATGCTGCAAACTGACTGCTGACCCTGTGAATAGATTATAGAGGAGATAGAGTGGATGAGCATCACAAAATGCAGAGATTTTTGCAAAAAGAATGATCCAAAAACTTAGTTTTAGTTTCCCACTGAAATCATCTCGGATCTACCGATTTTCAAACTCGGTGATACCGAAGCAGTTTTGGAACCTAAACTAGTGAACTCGGTAGGACCGAGTCACAGTTCGGTGGCACCGAGACTGCTAGGGTTTCACTGAGTTCAAAAATCGGTCACACCGATAAGTAATTCTCGGTCAGACCGAGTCTCACTTGTGCAATGGCATAAGCCAAATCGGTGGGACCGAGTTTTTCAACTCGGTGGGTCCGAGATAGTTTCGGCGGAAACCTAAACCTAGAATTTTCGAATCAAACCTAATCTATGAGCGTTTTGACTGGATAGAAGTTTATCAAACGTGGCTAGAAACAATATGATCACAATGTGCTAGGAATCAGATTGAGGAATAGCACAAAGATCAAGTCCATACCCTAGTTCGGCGGGGACTTGCTACGGCGGCAACGGCGGGGCAGAATTCCCGTTGACGGCGACGGAGACCAGCGACTGGAGGCTGCTGGCGGCGAGAAGACGATCCGGAGACCTCGAGGGCAGAGCAGGCTATCGCGCGGGCGAAGGGGTTCGGAGAAATTTCCAAATTTTGCCCGTGACTATATATAGCCCGACCCTGTCGGTGTGACCGAGTGGAACAACTCGGTGGCACCGAGATTCATAACTGCGTGCAGTTACTGAAACTCGGTGTGACCGAAAGGTTCAAATCGGTTGCACCGAGATCGAAAACCTAGATCAACTTAATGATCTCGGTAGGACCGAAAGTGGAGTATCGGTCAGACCGAGAATCATAAAGAGGTTTTGGAAGTTTAAGTCTATGACGAATCGGGGACTCCGAGCGCTCCTCACACAGAGTGGTTCGAATCTGACTTGATCAAATTTTGTGATGCAGCATGAATAGAGTTTGAGACGAGAAAAGCATAGATAGCTAGAGGACGTTCTTAGGCATTCTTGTCCATCCACTTGGCAAAAGAGGATAAAACCAAGCAATCAAAACAACAAGTGGATGTCCTCGAATGAGTAAAATATGCAATCAGCATGCTCACACAATAAGATGGCAAATGAAATATGTGGCAAGGCATGCACAACCAATTCTAGCATTTATCAAGCAATTTGCGATGACTAGGTCATCTATATATGAGTACATTGACTTAGGAGTCAAGTGAGAACACTTGATCATAGGTCATACTCATCGTTTAAGCTCAAGTGGGGTTACCACTTTTACATAAAGCATTGTTGTGTTCACATCTTTAGAGTTGCTTTAGCTCAAGTCTTAGAGTAAAGCTCCCCCTAGATGTGATATCCCCCCTAAGAGGGATGAACTAACCTTGGGTTTTGTCGATGATGACTTCATGTAGATATTGAAGATGTGGATGCTCAATGTTGATGTAGATCTCTTGGAGCTATCCATTTGAGTGAATTGCACTTTCAATACCTACATGGGTTAGTCCCACAAGGAACAAACAAGGATATCCATAGACATAGAGTGATGCACACAAAAGATGATGTCCATGAAAACTTTTAGGTTACCTTGTCCCTTGTCTTACCAACAAGAGGGTTTGTGACTCCTTGAACTAGTGCAAGATGTGGAAGTTGATTGCACTTGTTCTTGCCAAAATGATAAGAGTGAAGTATGTTGGCGGAGTCACCCTCAAGAACTCTCTAGTTCTTCTTCTTTTGGATCCACATCATCTTGATGGGAATCCTTGGAGTTGTAGTCGTACTTGATGAAGTGGAACTTGAAGTAGTCTTGGGAATCCACTTGACTAAGGTCTTAGGAGCTTCTTCAAATGCATCAATTTCCTCTTGAAGCTTGTCCTTGCCTTTTTGCTCGTAGTCTTGTGGTGGAAGATCATCTTGAGCTTGTGTCCCCTTGAAAGAAGTATACTTCTCTTGTTGAGGGACAAACTTTGTCTTGGGGTATTGATCTTCTTCCCATTCAACTCCATTGGCATTGAACTTTCGTTCAAAACCAACACCTTGATTCTTCCGGTGCATTCCTTGCTTGCGCACAATTTCCTCGAATTGCTTACTCCCGGCAAGGCTTTTGTACACTCCTTTCTCTATAATTCCCTTCAATAAGCTATTTTCTTGCTCAAGTGTAACTTGGCTAAGAGAATCATTAGTGGAATCAAGAGAACTACTAGAAGCAACAATATTGGATTTAGCATGATCATTGTTACTACTAGAGGAAGAATCTTTCTTGTTAGACTTGACTTGAGGCATGTAAGTGGATAAGAGTAAACGCTTGGCAATGTAAGAAGAACTTTTCTTGCGGAGATCATCATTGATTGCCTTTAAGAACTCATGCTCTTGCTCAAGATTGAGCTTTTCAAAGCGTAGTTTCTCATGAGCTCTTAAAAGTTCTCGATGATCTTCGAAGATAGTGTCATGAGCTAACTTAAGAGTTTTTAGTTCTTTAGTTAGAGCCTCAATCTTCTCCTTATCATTGTCACTCGTTTTTAGCATGATTAATTGGTCTTTCATCATAGTATTCATCACTAGAGTTGTCACCAAGCAAATCATCACCTAACAAGTCATCTTCATCACTATTGAAATCAACATACTCGGGGTGTGTTACCTTAGGACCTTTGGCCATGAAGCATCTTCCAATTCCTTCATTTGGTGAGTCAAATATGTCGTAGGAGTTGGTTGACACAAGTGCTAGACCGGCAACACCTTCATCTTGAGTATCTTCGGAGTCGGAGTGATAACTTCTCTCGGAGTGGCTGTCGGAGTCGGAGCCGGATACCCATTCACCAACATGAGCTTGATGTCTTCGTCTTGTGTAGCTCCTTGATGATTTTTCCTTCCTTTCCGAATCCTTGCTTCTCCGTGAGTATCTTCGTTCATAACGATCATCTTTACTCCTTCTCTCTCTTGGTGGTGATCCTTTGCTTCTTCTTTTTGGAGAATCTTCTCTTCTCTTGTAGGGAGCCGTACACTCATTGGAATAGTGTCCGGGTCTTCCACAATTGTAACAGTTTCGCTCTCTACTAGAAGATCTTTTGTCATTGTAGGACCTTGACTTGGAGCTTCTATCTTTGCTTCTACTCTTGTAGAACTTGTTGAAGTTCTTCACCATTAAGCTCAATTCTTCATTGAAGTCTTGTTTCTCACTTGATGATGTAGGGGCTTCACATGAGGCTTTATAGGCACCACTTGATTTGTTGTGAAGTTCCTCTTTATCCTTAAGTGACATCTCATGAGCAACAATTCTTCCAATCACCTCCGTTGGCTTGAGATCTTTGTAATTGGGCATCATTTGGATCAATGTGCACACGGTATCATATTTTCCATCCAAGGCTCTTAGGATCTTCTTGATGATGAATCTATCGGTCATCTCTTCACTTCCTAAGCCGGCAATCTCATTTGTGATGAGAGCAAGCCTAGAGTACATTTCAGCGACACCTTCACCATCCTTCATCTTGAACTTGTCAAGTTGGCTTTGAAGCACATCCAACTTGGATTCCTTGACGGAGTCGGTACCTTCGTGCATATCAATCAAAGTGTCCCAAATTTCCTTTGCATTCTCAAGGCGGCTGATTTTGTTGAATTCTTCGGGGCACAATCCGTTGAAGAGAATATCACAAGCTTGAGCATTGTATTGCAACATCTTCAACTCATCCGCGGTAGCTTCACGGTTTGGTTCTCTCCCGTCAAAGAAGTCACCTTGCAAACCAACACACACAATAGCCCAAACAGCGGGGTTATGTCCAAGAATATGCATTTTCATTTTATGCTTCCAACTAGCAAAATTAGTACCATCAAAGTAAGGACCTCTACGGTGATAATTTCCCTCGCTAGACGCCATACTCTCCTAGGTTGTGAAACCAAGGCTATGACCACCAAAAGCTATGGAGATCAAGCAAATGGAGACCAAAGCTCTGATACCACTTGTAGGATCGAAAGTATGTCTAGAGGGGGGGTGATTAGACTACTTGACCAAATAAAACTTAACCTTTTCCCAATTTTAGTTCTTGGCAGATTTTAGCTAATTTAGGACAAGTCAAGCAATCATCACATCACTCAAGCAAGCATGCAAAGAGTTTATGGGCAGCGGAAAGTAAAGCATGCAACTTGCGAGAATGTAAAGGGAAGGGTTTGGAGAATTCAAACGCTATTGGAGACACGGATGTTTTTCCCGTGGTTCGGATAGGTGGTGCTATCCTACATCCACGTTGATGGAGACTTCAACCCACGAAGGGTAGCGGTTGCATGAGTCCACACAGGGCTCCACCCAAGGGCAACGGTTGCGCGAGTCCACACAGGGCTCCACCCACGAAGGGTCCACGAAGAAGCAACCACCCACAAAGGGTCCACGAAGAAGCAACCTTGTCTATCCCACCATGGCCATCGCCCACACAGGACTTGCCTCACTAGTGGTAGATCTTCACGAAGTAGGCGATCTCCTTGCCCTTACAAACTCCTTGGTTCAACTCCACAATCTTGTCGGAGGCTCCCAAGTGACACCTAGCCAATCTAGGAGACACCACTCTCCAAGAAGTAACAAATGGTGTGTAGGTAATGAACTCCTTGCTCTTGTGCTTCAAATGATAGTCTCCCCAACACTCAACTCTCTCTCATAGGATTTGGATTTGGTGGAAAGAGGGTTTTAGTGGAAAGCAACTTGGGAAGGCTAGAGATCAAGATTCATATGGTAGGAATGGAATGTCTTGATCTCAACACATGAGTAGGTGGTTCTCTCTCAGAACATATGAGTTGGAATGGTGTGTGTGTTCTGATGGCTCTCTCATAGAATGAGAAGGAGGTGGAGGGGTATATATAGCCTCCACACAAAATCCAACCGTTACATACAATTTACCAATCTCGGTGGGACCGAATCAGAAAACTCGGTCTGACCGAAATAGTAAACCTAGTGACCGTTAGGAATTTCGGTGGGACTGACATGCAACTCGGTAGGACCGATTCGGTTAGGGTTTGGGCATAACGTAATCTCGGTGAGACCGATTACACAAACTCGGTGAGACCGAATTTGGTAATTAGCTAACCAGAGAGTTGGTCAGGCAAACTCGGTGGGACCGATTTGCTCTTTCGGTGAGACCGAGTGGAACTCGGTGAGACCGAAAAGTTACAAAGGGGAAACACTGAGTTTACATTGCAATCTCGGTGGGACCGATTCGCTCTTTCGGTAAGACCGAAAAGTTACGAAAGGGAAACAGAGAGTTTGCAACCCCATCTCGGTGAGACCGAGATCCTTATCGGTAGAACCGAATTGCTAGGGTTTGGCAGTGGCTAATGACAAGTGAAACTCGGTGGCGCCGGATAGGAAGAATCGGTAGGACCGAGTTTGGCTTAGGGTTTAGGTCATATGTGGATATGGGAAAGTAGTTGAGGGTTTTGGAGCATATCACTAAGCACCTGAAGCAAGAGGCTCATTAAGCAACACCTCATCCCTCCTTAATAGTATTGGCTTTTCCTAAAGACTCAATGTGATGTTGGATCACTAAAATATAAAATGAAGAGTCTTGGGCTTTTGAGCTTGAGCCAATCCTTTGTCCTTAGCATTTTGAGGGTTCCACTTTCACATCCATGCCATGCCAATCATTGAGCTTTCCTGAAATAATCATCTTGGAATAGCATTAGCTCAATGAGCTATATGTTGTTATGAATTACCAAAACCACCTAGGGATAGTTGCACTTTCACCGGCTCCGCGTCGTCCCCTTCCTAGGCCTCACCGTCGTCCACCGCCCTGGTGCTCTCGGCGCGGCGTGGTCAACGTTGTCAAGGAACGACTTCCATCGGACGTGGACTGTACGTGGAGAGGCTGACAGCTGGGTCCACGGCGGCAGCAAGGAAGTTCCTCCTTATTACGCGGAAAATAATGATTCCTCCACCTGACAGCAGGGACCCACCGGACGGGCCACCGTATTTCGTGAAAAAAACGTTTCCCCCTGACTGCTGGGACCCACCAGCTACACGTTCGCACGCAAGGAAGTGCGTCTGGGCAAAAAAATGATTCGCCCCCTGACTGCTGGGACCCACTGATGAAGACACGTACCTAGGGTAGGGGCACGGACCTGTCCAAGGAGCCCTACCCTAGGACATCCCTAGGAGAAGTCACCTTTCAATCGACTTGAAGGTATCCCACTCGACGGACTCAAGACACTCGACCAGGAAGCTGTCACTCGACCATGAAGCCAACCACTCGACCGCCAGGAGACCTATAGTCGCTCCGCAGGCAAACGGTCAGCTGTTAAGTAGTCTTTATGGTCATTATAGCACTTTATTAGGGGCGTTACCAGTAACGCCCAACCTTAAATGTACCTTAAACCCTGCATTACTGAGGGCAGGAGGGGGCCGGCGAACTCTATATAAGCCACCCCCCTCCTCAGTATGAAGGGTTCGCACCCCCGTTATTCACACGCCAGAAATCCAGTCGACCGCCTCCGGGCACCAAGACGTAGGGCTGTTACTTCCTCCGCGAAGGGCCTGAACTCGTACATCTTGGTGTGTTTACAACTTCCCAATAGCCGAGATCTAGCCTCTCCATTCATACCCCCTACATCACTGTCAGAGTTAGAACCACGACAGTTGGCTCCCACCGTGGGGCCGGAATCTTAGCGCCTGATTGGAGAAGTTGCGATTTTTTCCGATCCCTTTGATCATGGTTTCGTGCGGAGTTTTGGTGGAGGGCCGCGAGATCCGCCTCGGCGTGCTCACGTTCATCGCCGACGACTCCGCCTGGCTTCAGGAGGCGCCACTCTACATCGACGCGCTCCCCGTCCGCGGTGCGACGCATTTCCGCGCATGCGTTCGCGGCGTCCTCCTGCGGCAGCCGTCGACCCAGTATCGGTCGGCCCCCGTATCGTCTCCCCACTCTGTCTCCCACCAGCGCAAGTGCTCCGGTCGATCGATACTTCAGAGGTGGGTGAGGCATGCCGTGGCTCGCCAGTCGGCCACCGCGCAAGTCGCGGCAATCAAGCCCGACGAATCCCTCTGCGGCCTGTTCGACCTGTCGACTGGCTCCGCGGAGACCGCATCTGAGTGCGACAGTAGCGACCCAGCGGCTGAGATCCTGGCGGTCGATGGAACGCACAGTCCTCTCGGTTTCCCTCGCGCTGATGGAGGCGCGGATGGGGGCGGCCCTTCGCATCCCCACGATGAGTATCTCCCCGAACCTCTCACATCATCACAGTGAGAGGAGCTTCGCCGCCGGAACACAGATGCCCTCCGCACCCCTATCGTCGGAGAGTCCCCCGAGGCCTGGGCCTTGGAGGACGCGCGTTTGGCTAATTTGGCCGAGCGCACTCGACTGGAGAATCTCCAGCGAGCACTCGATGAGCGAGCGCGTCAGCGAGCTCCTGAGTCTAGTCGACGCCAGCTCTTCCCGCCGACGCAGGTATATCGAACCCTAGTTCAGAATTTGGCCGCTGCGGCCCGTATAGCAGAATCAATTCAGCCCTCCCAGTCGGAGGCCGGCAGGGGCTTGTTGCAGATCAGAGCGTTGCTCCGGGCAGCGGGAAACCAAAATTCCTCCGTTTCTCAGTCGCGGAACAGGATCCACAGTCGATCCGGTGCAACAGATATAGTCCAGTCGGCTCACAGCCCGCGGTCTCCCCCAAGGCGTGAGGGACGTGGTGACCGGCATGATCAGTACAGGAGGAATGAGCAGTATGATCACCGATCCGATCGTGATGATCGACGTCAAGTGCCAACCCCTCCCCCGAGGAGTGGGTCATATGCGCCTCGACATCGAGATGACAGGCGCCCCCATAGTGTTGGGCAGAGGATTCCAGTCGACCCCAGGGACCCAGGCTTTGACGCGAGATCTGTCCTCATGCAAGGCTTGGTTGACAGGAACAGGGCTCATCGGGAAGGCCAGAATAGAGATGCGCCCGCCAGCAGCAGAATACGTGTTTCAGGGCCAGAGTGTTTCAGTCGAGCCATCCGAGCCGCGGTGATTCCTCCCAATTTCAGGCTGGCGACTGGAATCAGCAAGTTCACCGGTGAATCTAAGCCCGACACTTGGCTCAAATATTACCGAGTGGCTGTACAGATTGGCGGTGGCAATGATGAGGTGGCCATGAAGCATTTGCCTCTCATGTTAGAGGGCTCAGCCAGAGCATGGCTAAATCAGTTGGCACCCAGCAACATTTACACTTGGGAAGACCTCTCCCGAGTGTTTATCACAACCTTTGAAGGAACATGCAAGCGACCTGCAGGCCTTACAGAGTTGCGGTCTTGCGTGCAGAAGCCGAATGAAACTCTGAGGGAATACATCCAGAGGTGGATCACACTGCATCACTCGGTTGAGAATGTGCCAGACCATCAAGAAGTTTGTGCCTTCAAGGAAGGCGTTAAATACAGAGAGTTGAATCTGAAGTTCGGTCGAACTGGAGAGATGTCTCTGAATCGGATGATGGAGATTGCCACCAAGTACGCTAATGGTGAAGACGAGGACCGGCTCCGGAGTGGCAAGCACAAGGCAGTCGCCCAAGAAACCGGAGGAAACTCCAGTCGGAAAAAGAAGCGGAAGGCCGAGCCAGCCGCTCCTGGGGAGGCCCTGGCCGTAGCCCAGGGAAACTTCAAGGGAAAACCCAAGGGCACCTGGAAGCCCAAGAAAGTCAAGGATCAGGATGGAAACGATGTTTTGGATCTGCCATGTCACATCCACACCAAGAAAGATGAAGAGGGTAATTTTATTTACCCAAAGCATACCACTCGACACTGCCGGCTCCTAATCCAGCATTTTCAAGGCAAACAGTCCAAGGGTAAGGAAAAAGAGTTAGACATAGTCGAGGACAAGGAAGATAGCGACGACGGATACCCCCAAATCAATTCCACCCTGATGATTTTCGCTGATGTCGAAAGCAAAAGTCGACTGAAAGTCATCAACCGTGAGGTGAATATGGTTGCTCTGACAACACCTAGTTATCTGAAGTGGTCTCAGACTGCCATCATGTTCGACCAGTCTGATCACCCTACGCACATTGCCACCCCTGGGAGGCAAGCGTTGGTGGTCGATCCAATTGTCGAAGGCACTCGACTGACCAAAGTCTTGATGGATGGTGGCAGTGGCCTGAACAAACTGTACGCCGAAACTTTGAAAGGAATGGGCATTCTGATGTCCAGACTAAGTACCAGCAACATGAGCTTCCACGGAGTCATTCCTGGCAAGAAAGCCGAATCACTCGGCCAGATTGCTCTTGATGTGGATTTCGGTGATTCAAAGAATTACCGCAAAGAAAAGTTGACATTCAAGGTTGTGGACTTCCAAAGTGCTTATCATGCCATCTTGGGCAGGCCAGCTTACGCATGCTTCATGGCTCGACCATGTTACGTGTACCTCAAACTGAAGATGCCTGGCCCTAAAGGGGTAATCACTGTTACAGGCAACCGAAAGAAAGCAGAAGAGTGTTTTTAGAAAGGCTCAAAGATCGCTGATGCTCAGATGGCAGTGGTCGAGCTGCAAGATTACCAAAAGACTGCCGATCCGAGTGAATTGCGACGAGCCAAGAAGCCTGCTTTAGAATCAGCTTTTCAGTCGTCCGGGGAAACAAAGCCAGTCCACATTCACCCGACCGACCCCGATGCTGCCCCGACTCACATCTCAACGACGCTCGACTCCAAATAGGAAGAAGCGCTCGTCCAGCTCCTCCGTGAGAACTGGGACATCTTCGCATGGAAGCCCTCTGACATGCCTGGAGTTCCCAGAGGGCTGGCTGAGCACCGTCTACGAGTCGACCCAAAATTCAAGCCTGTGAAGGAACATCTTCGACGGTCCGCCGTCCAGAAGAAGCAAGCCATTGGCGAGGAGGTAGCTCGGCTCTTAGCAGCGGAGTTCATCCGAGAGATTTACCACTCCGAGTGGCTCGCCAATGTCGTCATGGTCCCCAAGAAGGACAAGTCACTTCGCATGTGCATTGATTTCAAACATATCAATCGGGCCTGCCCGAAAGATCATTTTCCTCTCCCTCGCATCGACCAAATAGTCGACTCGACTGCGGGGTGCGAGAGATTGTCTTTTCTAGATGCCTATTCCGGGTACCATCAGATCCGTCTGTATGGACCCGACGAGATCAAAACAGCTTTCATCACTCCATTCGGATGCTTCTGTTACGTCACCATGCCGTTCGGCCTCAAGAACGCCGGAGCCACGTTCATGAGAATGATTCAGAAGTGTCTACTCACTCAAATCAGTCGGAATGTGGAGGCATACATGGATGATATTGTGGTCAAGTCACGGAAAGGTTCCGACCTGCGGGCTGACCTTGCTGAAACCTTTGCCAACCTCAGGAGGTATGATATCAAGCTCAATCCGTCAAAGTGCATGTTCGGAGTTCCAGGTGGAAAGTTACTCGGTTTTCTCGTTTCCGAACGGGGGATCGATGCCAATCCTGAAAAAGTTGGCACCATACTCCGGATGAAGCGTCCTGTACGCGTGCACGATGTCCAAAAGCTTACAGGCTGCTTGGCCGCTCTAAGTCGATTCATTTCTCGTCTCGGTGAAAAGGCGTTGCCTCTTTACCGACTGATGAAGAAGTCTGACAAGTTCGAGTGGACTCCAGAAGCTGACGCAGCATTTGCAGAGCTCAAAGCTCTGCTCTCCACCCAGCCGGTGCTTGCTGCCCCAATCAGCAAAGAGCCTCTGCTGCTTTACATTGCAGCCACAGGACAAGTTGTCAGTACAGTACTTACGGTCGAGCGGGAAGAAGAAGGAAAGGCCTTCAGAGTTTAGCACCCAGTCTATTATCTGTCTGAAGTTTTGACCCCTTCAAAACAAAGATACCCTCACTACCAGAAGCTTGTATACGGGATTTACATGACCACGAAGAAGGTTGCACATTACTTATCTGACCACTCCATTACAGTTGTTAGCGACGCCCCACTGTCAGAGATTCTGCATAACAGAGATGCAACTGGTCGAGTGGCCAAGTGGGCGATTGAACTCCTTCCCTTAGATATCAAGTTTGAAGCAAAGAAGGCTATCAAGTCCCAAGCAATCACAGATTTCATCGCCGAGTGGATTGAACAGCGACTTCCGACTCAAGTTCACTTGGAGCACTGGACCATGTTCTTCGATGGATCTAAGATGCTGAATGGTTCCGGTGCTGGGGTAGTTCTAGTCTCCCCCCGAGGAGATAAGCTCAGATATGTTCTCCAAATTCACTTCGATTCCTCCAATAATGAAGCAGAATATGAAGCACTTTTGTACGGGTTGCACATGGCCATTTCACTCGGCGTCCGTCGCCTCATGGTCTATGGCGACTCAGATCTGGTAGTTAATCAGGTGATGAAGGAGTGGGACGTCAGAAGTCCGGCTATGACTGGTTATTGCAATGCAGTAAGAAAGCTAGAAAAGAGATTCGAGGGGTTAGAGCTTCATCACATCCCCGACTGAAAAATCAAGCAGCAGATGATCTGGCGAAGATAGGGTCCAAGAGAGAAGCCATTCCCAGCAATGTGTTCCTGGAGCACATTCACAGAAGAATCCTTTTACAGAAGAATCCCCGTAGCCGAAAAGTGCCACGGATCCGACTGAAGTCGAAGTTCCTACTGTGGTCGACCTAATCATGGAAGTCTTGGCAATCACTCCCGACTGGATGACACCATACATCGCGTATATCCTAAGGAAAGAACTCCCAGAGGACGAGGAAGAGGCTCGACAGATCGTCCGCCGATCCAAGGCCTTCACAGTCATAAAGGGGCAATTGTATAGAGAAAGCGCGACTGGAATTGGTCAAAAGTGCATAACACCAGAAGAGGGTCGGATAATACTTGATGATATCCACTCAGGGACCTGTGGTCACCATGCGTCCTCTCGGACCATTGTGGCTAAAGCATACCGAGCGGGATTTTACTGGCCTAGAGCAAATGAGATGGCAAAAGAGATAGTCGACAAGTGTGGAGGGTGCCAGTTCTACTCCAACATGTCACACAAGCCTGCGTCAGCTCTGAAGACCATTCCACTCGTCTGGCCCTTTGCTGTCTGGGGACTAGACATGGTTGGTCCATTGAGAACAGGCAGAAGTGGTTTCACTCATGTGCTTGTGGTAGTCGACAAGTTTACCAAATGGATTGAAGCTAAGCCTATCAAGAATCTTGATGCTTGCACTACTATCAGTTTCGTCAGAGGGCTGACATTCAGATATGGAGTCCCGCATAGCATCATCACTGACAATGGGTCAAACTTCGATTCGGACAAGTTCAGAGCTTTTTGCGCCTCTCAGGGCACTCGAGTCGACTACGCATCGGTCGCCCATCCCCAGTCGAATGGACAAGCTGAAAGAGCAAATGGTCTGATTCTCAAAGGACTAAAGCCTCGACTGATGCGTGATCTCAAGCACGCGGCAGGTGCTTGGGTCGACGAGCTTCCGTCAGTTCTGTGGGGATTGAGGACCACCCCTAACCGGTCGACTGGAAGAACTCCATTCTTTCCGGTTTATGGAGCCGAAGCGGTTCTGCCAAGTGATCTTCTTCACAACGCGCCCCGAGTCGAGCTTTACACCGAAGATGAAGCAGAACAGGCCCGGCAAGATGTAGTCGACCTCCTAGAAGAAGAGAGGGAGATGGCCATGATCAGATCGACCATTTATCAGCAAGAGTTGCGTCGATTCCACGCCCGGAATGTGAAGAGTCGAGCCTTCCAAGAAGGAGATTTGGTCCTCCGAGTGGATCAACAGAAACCACACAAGCTTGCTCCTACTTGGGAAGGCCCCTTCATCATCACCAGAGTCCTCCACAATGGAGCGTATCACCTTTACAATGTTGATCGCCAGATCGACGAGCCACGAGCTTGGAATGCGGAACTACTCCGCCCCTTTTACACTTGAGCTCTCCCTTGGATGAGATGTAATAAGAAAAATTTCTGCAGTTTATTTTTTATCAAAGACAAGAGTGTTCCAATAATTGCTGTCACTTCTGCTTGCTTATGAAATCCCCTAGTGGGTGACTTAGCCGCGAATCCGTTTCGCCTAAGTTTGAAAAAATCCTACCGAGTGGAGAGCGATCCTCCCACTCGGGGGCTTAGCTGCAGTCCAGCACTCGCCTAAGTTCTCTCACTTAGAGACTTAGCTGCAGTCTGGCACTCGCCTAAGTTTGAAAAAATCCTACCGAGTGGAGAGCAATCCTCTCACTCGGGGGCTTAGCTGCAGTCCAGCACTCGCCTAAGTTCTCTCACCTAGAGACTTAGCTGCAGTCCGGCACTCGCCTAAGTTTGAAAAAATCCTACCGAGTGGAGAGCGATCCTCCCACTCGGGGGCTTAGCTGCAGTCCAGCACTCGCCTAAGTTCTCTCACTTAAGACTTAGCTGCAGTCCGGCACTGGCCTAAGTTTGAAAAAATCCTACCGAGTGGAGAGCGATCCTCCACTCAGGGGCTTAGCTGCAGTCCAACACTCGCCTAAGTTCTCTCACTTAGAGACTTAGCTACAGTCCGGCACTCGCCTAAGTGTTGAAAAAATCCTACCGAGTGGAGAGCAAACCTCCCACTCGGGGGCTTAGCTGCAGCCCAGTGCTCGCCTAAGTGTTGAAAAAATCCTACCGAGTGGAGAGCAAACCTCCCACTCGGGGGCTTAGCTGCAGCCCAGTGCTCGCCTAAGTGTTTAAAAATCCTACCGAGTGGAGAGAAAACCTCCCACTCGGGGGCTTAGCTGCAGTCCAGCACTCGCCCAAGTTCTCTCACTTAGAGACTTAGCTGCAGTCCGGCACTCGCCTAAGTTTGAAAAAATCCTACCGAGTGGAGAGCGATCCTCCCACTCAGGGGCTTAGCTGCAGTCCAGCACTCGCCTAAGTTCTCTCACTTAGAGACTTAGCTGCAGTCAGGCACTTGCCTAAGTTTGAAAAAATCCTACCGAGTGGAGAGCAAACCCCCCACTCGGGGGCTTAGCTGCAGCCCGGTGCTCGCCTAAGTGTTTAAAAATCCTACCGAGTGGAGAGCAAACCTCTCACTCGGAGGCTTAGCTACAACCCAGTGCTCGCCTAAGTACAAGACTCAACCCAATCCACGAGTCTACTGCTAACTCCCCCTTCGGAATTGCGCAGCAAATACAAGGTCATTCCGAGTGAAGATCAAGTTCCACTCGACGAATCAAACCATGAAGATGTCCAACGAGAAATCAATTTCAGATAAAGCCTAAAAGGTCCCAGACCTCAAAGTACTCGAGCCCTCGGCTCGGCAAAGTTTAACTGTTACAAGTCCACTCGGCATCCCGAGGCAAATTTAAGGCAGAGTTTAACGGTTACAAATCCACTCGGCATCCCGAGGTAAAATTAAAGTTTTTCACTTCTCAGGAGGAGGACTGGAAGGGGCGACGAACTCATCCAAGTCGATCCCGTCGGCAATACGGGTGGCAGCAGCGATGAAAGTTTCCATGATGTCTTGAAAGCTGTGCTTCCTAGTATTTGCAACTTGGATGGCCGCCAGCTTTTCTTCTCGCGCCTCCTTGCAATGGACGCGGACCAGAGACAGAGCGACATCAGCACCACATCTAGCAGAAGATTTCTTCCATTCCGCCACTCGACCTGGGACTTCGTTAAGTCGAGCCATTAGAGACTCGAGGTCGTTCTGAAGCGTCGTCCCAGGCCAGAGTGATGTGTCGATCCGCGACATTGCAACTTTCAGCCGAGCCAGATAATCAACAACGCTGGTAACACGAGACTCCAGTCGGAGCACGTTCATGGCAGCCTCGTCCTTCACGAGAGAATTGGCGGGATCCAAGCCTGGCTCCACTCGACCGGTTTCCTCTTCAAAGTTCTGGCAAAATTCTGCAAACACGATTCAAGAATAAGACAGTGGCTGTACGCGGGCTCGGCAACTACAAGACAGTCGGGTTGGAATAATTACCTTCGAGCATGACGAACAGCTTCTTGGCGAGCCCTTCGAGATAAGCCTCCAGATCTTTTGCCTTCCCCGCCAGCTCGCCCGCCTTGTCGTGCAGAGCCATCTTCTCCTTCTTCAGTCGACTGGCATCTCGATTAGCTGTCTCGAGAGCAGCTTTCAGTCTGGAGTTCTCCTCTTCAAGTGTCCCGACCGAAGCCAGCTTCTCTTCTGCGAGCTTCGTTTTGCTCGAGGCCTCCTTCAGTGCCTCTGCAAGGTCTTGATCCTTCTTCTTCAGGGCTTCCTCCAGTTTATCTGCGGCGCGTCGAGTGGAACCAACATCAAGAATGGACAAGAAAGAAAAGCCACCCGTTAAGAATGGAGAACCTCACCAGCCATACCTTTTGCCTCTTCTTGCGCCTTCTTCAAATTCTCCTGAGCAAGCTTCAAGTTAAGGTTGAGCTGGATCTGCTGATTCTCCAACTCAGTATAGCGAGCTACAAGTTCGCGAGATTTCTGTAAAAAGAAAATCAGTCGACAGACGTCCAAGATAAGTTGCTTCCGAGTAACTAAGAGACAATGATGACGTTTCTAAGACCACAGCCGAATCAAAAACATTCGACAGTAGTCTCGGGGACTACACCCAGTGGGTGCACTCAGCGTGCCCCCACTTGTTTGAAAAAAAAGAGAAAGAGAGAAAAAGTCGACTGCCCGCAGTCGACCGGATATAGTTCCACTCGACCTAGCCCGACCAAACCGAGTGAAGAAATACAGCTACAGCAACACAATGTAAAGACTACAGTCGACTGCCAGCAGTCCACCGTAGTCTCGGGGACCACACCTAGTGTGTGCACTTAGCGTGCCCCCACTCGTCCAAAGATTGGCAGACACACCCAATGGGTGTACAAAAGATCTTCGAAAAAGAGACTCTTCAAACAACATATCATAACAGACCATGTGTTGAGTCGACTGACCTGGACGTTGCTCTGAAGAGCCGAACTCGTGTCATAGGCTGCTTGGCTAGCCTCCCGAGCCATCTTCACTTGCTCCATCATGATCCCCGCCTAGCGTATAGCCTCCTTTGCAGCAGCCGCTTGGTCCTCAGGGACGGGGTATGCGGCAAAAAGTGAAGACGGATCCGCAGTCGACGATGAGGGCCGCGCAGTCGCCAGAGGAACGGCGAAGGTCACAGAAACCCGAGCGGCGTCACCACCATCCCGAGCCACGGCCTCGGACGCCGGAGCGGATTGGGGGGTCTTGTTAGCCGACACCCTCTTGTGCCTCCTCACTCTCAACGGACCGTTGTTGTCGTCATCCGGGAGGTCGATAACATGAGGAGGGGCTACAAAGGAAAAGTTCAATCGACCAGAGTTGCAGTAAATGATCAGTTGACTCAATACAGAACGTCAGTAATCATACCAGGGTTGGAGGTAACAGCATCCTCCATCTCTTGGTCGTCACCCTTGGCGGAGACCTCAGAAGTAGCAGCACTGCAAAGCTCGAAAGTTAGTCAGTTGTCTCAATGAATCGACCAAGGATCTGTCCATGGTCGACGAAGGAAAACAAGTTTTATTATTACCCAAAAATGGTAGGGACAGCTATCTTCATCTTGGGTAGAGCCTTGGGCGGCTTGGACAGCGTTGTGCGTGGGAGCTTGGGGACCTTCCCAGTCGGCGTAGGAGAAGAGGTCCGAGGGCGTTTCGACGACTACCCAACAGAAGCAGTCGCCTTGCCACGTTCCCACGCTGGGTCGTGTGTGTGCTTGGACCGCCCCTCTGGGTGAGGGGGTTCGACCTCCTCCTCCTCCTCTTCGCTGGAGTCGACATTGACGTCTCCCTCTCCTTCACCGTCGGACTCCCACTCGCCTTGGTCGTCCCCGCTCTCACCTCCGCTCGCCTCCCCTTCCTCAGTTTGCCCCTGAGCCCCGTTGGGCGTCGAGTACATCTCGGTGGTCGCCTGGAAAACAATTGACAAGACGAAAGTCGATCGACCTACTCAAAGAAGACCAATGCAAAAAACAAGATCTCAGTCGGGAGCATTTTCAGTCGGAATGCAAAGAACAACACATACCTGGTCCACTTCATACGAGTTGTCGAGTGGAGTTACCCTCCTGGCTCCTCGGGGGTTGTCTTTGTTCCCCGTGATGCTCGACAACCACCCCTCTAGCATCTCATCGGTGACCTCCTCTGGGTGGATCCGAGTGGTGTCATCAAGACCAGAATACAACCACATCGGGTGGTCTCGGGCCTGGAGCGGTTGGATGCGCCTCTGGTGGAAGACCTCCAGTAGGTCCATCCCAGTCACACCCTCACGGACAAGCTTGACCACTCGACCGGCCAGCACTTTGACTTGGGCCCTTTCCTCCGGTGTCACTTTCAGAGAAGCTGGTTTTTCAGCTCGGTCGAGGGAGAAAGGAGGAAGACCAGTCGACTGTCCTGGGGTCGCCTGGTCCTGATAGTAGAACCAGGTCGACTGCCAACCATGGACCGACTCCGGGAAAGTAATGGATGGAAAACAGCTCTTCCCCCTCGCCTGGATCGCCAAGCCCCCGCACAACTGGATCACCTGCGTCCTCTCATCACTCGACTTGGCCTTCTTGACCGATTGAGAACGGCAAGTAAAGATGTGTTTGAAAAGTCCCCAATGGGGGCGGTAACCCAAGAAAGCCTCACACATGGAAATGAAAGCGGCAAGGTATACAATGGAGTTGGGAGTGAAGTGGTGGAGCTGCGCTCCGAAGAAGTTCAAGAAGCTCCGGAAAAAAGGATGGGGCGGCAGAGAAAACCCTCGGTCGATGTGGGTGGCTAGAAGCATGCACTCACCATCGCGGGGTTGAGGTTCGATCTCTCCCCCCGGAAGACGCGCGGCTTGGTGGGGAATGACTCCCCCCTCGACCATGTCATCGATATCCTCTTGGCAGAGCACCGACGGCATCCAGTCGCCCTGGATCCAACCTTTGGGTAGAGTTGTCCTAGAGGAAGATCCGCCCCGAGCTGACCTCTTCCCTTTCCCCGCCGCCGCCGCCTTCTTCGCGCGCTCCAGAGCGGAGGTCTTGCTCTTCGTCATCGTCGCCGGCGAAGTCTCGCACGGGCCTCCTGCGCTGGGGCGGGAACGGAGGTGGCGGAAGGACTTGCGAAGGGAGAGAGGTGGAAGAAAGGAGGAGAAGAGAGCGCACTGCTTGGAAACCCCGAGCTGGCGATTTATAAGGGACCGCTTCCGAGTGGCTGACTGGTAGGCCCAGGCTATCCAGTCAAATCCCGCAGCATACACGCACGCGGTACATGGCGAAAAAGGCGACGCGGGGATCGAGGAGCTTCCGCTTTATCGCTTCCGATTACTGCGGCCGCTCCCGCCCCGCGCGCTTCCCAAAATCCGGATCCTGCGACATCCACGGGCCACAGAACAACTTGTCAAAACAGAAGACCCCGATCGCGCCGGCGCCCAGTATGTCACAAACAGAGAAATTCACTCGACGAAAGGCCTGGAATGGATCAAGGCGACTGAAAAAGGTTGGCAACATCATCCGTGACGATTGACCCAAAACGAGGCGCTCACGTAGCCCAAAGAACCAGTCGGAAAGATCTCCAACTCTTTCCCCACTCTAACCTCGATCCATTCGGGGGATAATGATGAAGACACGTACCTAGGGTAGGGGCACGGACCTGTCCAAGGAGCCCTACCCTAGGACACCCCTAGGAGAAGTCACCTTTCAATCGACTTGAAGGTATCCCACTCGACGGACTCAAGACACTCGACCAGGAAGCTGTCACTCGACCATGAAGCCAACCACTCGACCGCCAAGAGACCTATAGTCGCTCCACAGGCAAACGGTCAGCTGTTAAGTAGTCTTTATAGTCGTTATAGCACTTTATTAGGGGCGTTACCAGTAACGCCCAACCTAAATGTACCTTAAACCCTGCATTACTGAGGGCAGGAGGGGGCCGGCGAACTCTATATAAGCCACCCCCCTCCTCAGTATGAAGGGTTCGCACCCCCGTTATTCACACGCCAGAAATCCAGTCGACCGCCTCCGGGCACCGAGACGTAGGGTTGTTACTTCCTCCGCGAAGGGCCTGAACTCGTACATCTTGGTGTGTTTACAACTTCCCAATAGCTGAGATCTAGCCTCTCCATTCATACCCCCCCTACATCACTGTCAGAGTTAGAACCACGACACCCACCAGCTACATCTTCGCACACAAGGAAGTACGTCCGAGAAAAAAAAAGAAAACCAAAACGATTCGCCCCATGACTGCTGGGACCCACCGCCCCCCCCCCCCCGACTACTGGGACCCACCAGCTACATCTTCGCACGCAAGGAAGTGCGTCCGGGTAAAAAAAATGATTCGCCCCCTTGAAAGTGCTAGTGATCGACTACAGGGGGGTGAGTAGGCGATTTTTATGAAAGTCTTCAAAACATGGAAGTTTCAAAGACAAACGATAGAAATAAACCTATTACAATGCAGTGGAAGATAAACTACACTAAGCAAGCCATAGTCCAGTATTCAATGAAGTGAAAGCACAATGACTAATAGCAGCTAGGCAGTATAGATCAGGTAGGAAGATAGTGTGAAGCCAATCAGAACAATCAGTTACTCAGTGAAAACAAAAGATAATGCAATCATACAATGACTTCACCAGGTCCAACAGTAAGTAAAGGAATGGGAAGGACGAAACCAGTGACTCGTTAAAGACAATGATTTGTTGGACCAGTTCCAGTTGCTGTGACAATTGTACGTCTGGTTAGGGAGGCTGAGATTCAACTCAGAAGACCGTGTCGTCGCCTTATTCCCCTTGAGCTAAGGACACCTAGTCCTCGCCCAATCACTCTGGTAAGTCTTCAAGGTAGACTCCCAAACCTTCACAGACTTCATTCACCGGCGATCCACAATGACTCTTGGATGCTCAGAATGCGACGCCTAACCGGCTGGAGGATTCACAGTCCTCAAGTGTAACAAGTCTTCAGATCACACAGACAGGAAGACTTCAGTGATGCTTAACACTCTTTGGCTCTGGGTGGTTAGGGCTTTATCCTCGCAAGGAATTCTCTCTCAAAGGATTCGAGGTGGGTTGCTCTCAAACGACAAAAGCCGTACACTAACTCTAAGCAGCCAACCGTTTATGGTTGTAGGGGGTGGGCTATTTATAGCCACTAGGAAACCCGACCTGATTTGACCGAAATGACCCTGGGTCACTAAGGAACTGACACGTGTTCCAACGATCAGATTTCAAACACACACGGCAACTTTACTTGGGCTACAAGCAAAGCTGACTCATCCAGCTCTGGATAAGATTTTCTCACATTGTCTTCGCTCAAAGACATAGGATTTTGGTTGAGAATCACTTCGGTCACTCTGACTTTGTTCACTTGGACCCCACTTAACAGTACGGTGGTTCCTATGACTCAACAAAGAAGAAAAGGAGACAACGAAACAACTAAGTCTTCGTGTCCCATAGTCTTCACACAATGTCTTCTCTTATCATAGTCTTCAATGTGAATATCTTCACATACCACCATTGTCTTCAATGTCTTCATACATTTTTAGGGGTCATCTCCGGTAGATAAACTGAATCAATGAGGGACTACTACCTGTGTTATCCTGCAATTCTCACAAACACATTAGTCCCTCAACCAGGTGTGTCGTCAATACTCCAAAACCAACTAGGGGTGGCACTAGATGCACTTACAATCTCCCCCTTTTTGGTGATTGATGACAAACTGGTTGAAGTTTTCAACAGGGATAAAAGTATGTGAAATGTAAAGGATTTAGGTATTGTCTTCATAAGTGTCAAAGGCTCCCCCTGAAGATGTGCATATAAGTAATTTGCTTTTGGAATGTAAATGCACATGGCAGGTTGTACTTGTGGAGATCCTCTTCAACTTATGACGACAATTCATCATGCATGAAAAGTATGTGAAGATAATGACATGCATAATGAAAAATGGACGTCTGCAGAATGACCTTAGTGCGGAAGTTATCATCGCACATGCCGAATTTATCATCGCATCACAGAATAGAAAATAAGTAGCAGACGACCATCGAGTTTAAGTGTTACAACTCAAAGAACCAAATGTATCAAAAAGCGAGAGTTGTAAACACTAGGAAAAATATAAAACCACCACCCATATGGACCCGCTTGAAGACTATCAAACTCATATGCTTCTCCCCCTTTTGTCAGTAAGGACCAAAAAGGTTTGAAGACATAGAGCACCTACTCGTTCCCATGAGGAGTTGGTGAAGCAGCAGGGTCGTCGGTGTTGGTTGGCGGTGCAGGCGAACTTGGTGCAGTGTTGTTTTGTGCTGAAGGTGGTGAAGTAGCATCGTCTTCATCATCGATGACACATGCATTCACTGTTGCAGCGGAGGAGGAGAACTCGGAGTCTTCAAGAGACAGAGTACGCCGTAGCACAGTCCTTCTCGGAGGTGTTGAGTCAAACTTGAAGCATTCAGAGAAGCCATCATCTTGAAGATCATCTTCAGAACACATAAGCGTCGACCCTTTCCATGTACGCCGACAAGTTTCATGGGCGACAAAGGCATTATTGGTGTAAAGGTTGCGAATCCTGTTTACGTCCACCAAGAGGCTTTGTATTTGGCGCTTCAGCCAGTCATGATGCTTATCCTATTTCTGATGAAGGGCAACCAGAAGCTCTCGGTCATTGAGAACACAAGATCACTTCTTAGGCCATTGTGCAATGGTGCTTTAAGTGGGTTCAGTGCGGGCATGATGAGGTGCACGGGTAGTACCAGCCAGAGGAGAAACACGAGTGACAGCTGGGACTCCTTCAATGTGTTGTGAGAAGCTTTGATTATCAGCATTTTGAAGACTAAGGGGCTCCTTGGCAGGCTCTGGATATATGGCTTCAACTGACATATCGACGTCAGGCAGAAAAATTAGATGATTGCGAGTAGAGGGCTGATAGGTGACAGCTAAGTGTAGTTTGATCAGACGCATAATCCATGAAGCGTAAAACTTCAAGCCAAAGAGATCAGATCCTGATGCAGCAAGTTGGCGGATGAAGAAGTCTTGAGCATTGAAGCTTTTGCCGTGAAGAATATGGAAGACCAAAGTCTTCATTGCACCTTCAAGCTTTGCATGTGGAGAATGTCCTTTGATGGGCCAGAGAGTTCGCCTTATAATGTGATAGATAGTACGTGGCAGATACTCAAGGTCTTCAACAAAGAACTCCTTAGGATATTCAGCATCGGGAGGCAAAGGCTTCATCATGCTAAGCATCTTACTCATGTTGGGTTTAGGCTTGTGAAAAATGCTTTCCATAGCAGCATGGTGAAGCTGACAACCAGGTTCATAAAGATCACCTGGAGTGGGCAGGCCAGTGAGCTCAATGACATCAAAGGCTTTGGCTTCATGATGAACATTGCCTGTCATCCACTCAAGGACCCAAGTCTTCAGATCCCTGTTATAGCCACGAATATGAAGAGTGGCATAGAATTGGAGCAGCAATTCTTTGTTCCAGTGCTCCTTATCAGTGACGAACTGCAACAAGCCAGACTCTCTGAAGCAATCCAGTGCTTCTTCCACACAGGGCAGACCAGTTATGGCTTCAGTGTCAAGATGCATATGTGGAAAAATGCGTCCTTGATTGTATAAGATGCATGAGTAATAACTGCGCTGCTGATAGCTCCAGAACCGATCAAAAGATATTCTTGCCTTAGAGTAGGGGTTCTTGGCGCTATTAAAGAAGGTGTTGTGTGCTTTGAAGCCATTGATATTGAATGATCCGGGTGCAGATGCTGTGCCTGGAAACCTAGGCAGCCTTGGCATTGGCTTCTGAACCTGAGGCCCATGCTCGACGTGATAGTCAAATTGGGGACCAGCAGCAGGTGGAGGAACAAGAAGAGGCCATTTGACAGTGATAAGCGCCATAGTTGTATGCTTGCTCGATAGTATGTGGCCTTGGTGGTGAAACAGGAGCAGTGGTATCAACAGAGGTGTCAGGCTGCACATCTGTTGCAGGTGCATCATTGGCTTCATTGGCTTCTGGCACAGTGTTTGGTGTGGGCTCCACATTGTCTTCAGCCATGACCACGTCATTGGCTTCAGTGGTGTTAGTGGTGGCAGCCTCAGGATTCTCAACCTCCACTTGAGGAGCTGGAGGGTCGGGCACCGACACATTCACTTCAGGAACAACTTCTTCAGTGATGGGGGGAGTAGGGACACGTTCTTCTACTTGTTTTTCTTTGGCTGGTGCAGCCGGATTGTCTTCAGCAACTTTAGCTTCAGACTCGGAGACATTCACAGTAGGAGTGGCTTCTGGGAACACCTGACGTGCAACAAATTGGTGGTGCACTTCTCCTTCTGGAACGCTCAAAAGTGGGACTTGGGGCCTTGGTCCTTTGCGAAGCCTGCGTAACGCTGGCGACGCCTGTGGAGATGGAGTTGGCTGGGCCTCAAAGTCATCTTCTTCTTCTTGCACTGGTGGGATGACTTGTTGTTGGGGAGTACTCGGGGTGTCTTGTTGTTGTGTGTGATCAGCCCATGATGCATCCTGAGCAATTGGCGTCAGAGGACGACCAATGCTGATGAGTTCACTATTTGTGAGAACAGGCGATGATACCAAGTTGTGCTCGATCTGAGGAAGAACTACATCATCTTCAACATTGTCATGGTGACCAATGTCTTCAGCAGCGGTGGGGTCAACTGCTGGAATGTCTTCAGCTTCAGGAGCCTCTGTGGAAGCAGACTCATGAACTACCATCCGTCGTTCTTGATGCGAAGAGTCAGGACAAGCAACCGAGATGGGCTCGACAACAAGGGGCTCTGTGGGAGCAGCCCGATCTTTCTTGGTTTTGCGCTTCTTCTTGGAGGGAGCGACATCAGAAGCTTCAGGATTTTTCCTCTTTCTGGCTTCAGCTCGGTAGCCCTTGCCTTCTTCAGTACTGAAGCGGTTGACTTAACCTTTGGCTTCGAGTCGGACATGCTGCTTGGGAAGACAATGCGAGGTTCTTTCCGCCTTGAAGGTGCAGATTTGTCAGTCGATGGCTTCTTCTTCTTTGCAGCAATTCTGGGGTCGATGCCATGACGCCCAAGAGCCTTGCGCTTCTTAGCTTCATTGTAGGCTTGCACGCACTTGTCAGCCAGAATCTTCATGCGCCCATGAGAACCTTTAGCTTCTTCTCGTTTCTTGAGAAATCTTCCTTGAGCTCGTGCATCATAACCTTGAAGTTTTTGACATCTTGCACGCCGAGCTTTGCCATGTGCTTCTTGAACTGAGCTTTCTCATAGTTGATCTTGTGCTTCGGTTCAATGATGCGCTGGGCTAGAGCTAGCTCAGAAGCAATGGCGCCAGTGAAAGAGACGCTGAGGCCAATTGGAAGTTGCAGATCTTCAAAGCTGAGATTGGGGGTTTCAAACCACTCATCAATGAAGTTGTGGATGATTGCCACGTCAAAGAGAGGCAAATCATTGAAGATTTCTGCTTCTTCCTTGCTCTTAATCAGTTGCTCAAGAGCGTCATCTGCAAGATCTTCATCACTGGACAGATCAATGTGTTCGTCTCGCATAATGGCAGCAGGGGTCAATGCCTGATCAGTATTCTTTTTCATCTCCGTCTTCTTGGAGATACGTGATAGATCTTCAGACTGCACACTGTCTTCAGGAGGTGCAGTAGCCAGTGGCTTCGCATGTGAAGCTTTTGGAGGAGCAGCTAACTTTGAAGCTTTAGCCTTCTTTTGCTTCCGCGGCTTTGGAGTAGGAGCTGGGGCTTCATCAGTGTCGGCATCATCATCAGAATGATCTACTTTGGCACCTTGAACAGAAATGTGAGTGATAAGGCCATCAAGGTCGTAGAAAGGTCTGACAATATTGGGTTCAGCATCGTGTGTGCCGTCAGCCCGGGGAGCAGAAGGACCAGGGTTGAAGTCTAGTCCCAATGACTTCTTGTTTTCCTTGGCCGATGCCTTTGCATGCTGGAAGTTGCACTTGAAGAGATTTCGTGAAGACACCAGAGTAGTGATGATGGGTCGACATTTTCAGGCTGTGGTCCACAGACCATACAGGGATAGAAACCCTGAGCAATAGCTTCAGCTCTGGTCTTGGGTGGAAGGCTTCGGAAGAGAATGTCACCCCAAGGACTCTTGATGGCATTCTTCTCAGCATACTCCTGGGTCACAAACTTGTATTTAAACCATTGTTCGGCCCAATATCTTTGAATCCATTGGATTCGTGTCTTGCGCTGATTGTCATCCTCTTCTGGATCTGTCTTGTACAGCTCTGAGTGGTCATCAGGCAGATCTCTTGATGTTCCCCCTCGACGCTATCTTCCACCCTTCCTTGTTGATTTCTCTATAGCCATGAACTTCAAACTGAATGACTTCAACACGTTCAAAGGCTTCCGCTTGCTGGTCAAACAGGAACTGGCTTCGGGAGAGTTAATGTGATGCTGTAAGAATTCTGCAAACAAATGCAGACTATGAGAACCAAGGGATTCTCCAACGGACATGTACCTATGAGAGCATTAGAGATGCGAGGGAAGGGGAGAGGTCATATGCATTATCAGAAGATTTTGAAGATAAATCAGTTTGAAGACATTGACCTCATGGTGCGAAGACATTCACTTATGTGTTTGAAGTTGGTTCCAGATTTATACGAATCCGGGAATAGGTACAAGTGACGAATCTAACTCGTTATGAAGCTTAAGTGAATATACTAGGCATTATATGAGATGCAGACAAGATAGATCTAACATTGAGTAGGCAGAAACCACTTTCGGTAAACAGGATGAATCTTTTAGGATAAAAAAGGTGGTAAAAAGAGAGTTTTATTTACCACACGATGAACTGCTAGATGGGAAGAGTAGGAGACTGAGCAGTTCAATCCACCGTGCCCTAACTTGGCGACAGAGGACACCTACGGCGGTGGCGGAGAGGACGATGACCGCGGCCGGCGTGAGGACGGCGTCGGTGAAGTCGCGGCAGCTAAGCGCTTCGTCGCCGGCGTGGTCGAGAGCTAGCGGTGGCGCTAGGGTTTTGACAAGGTGGAGAGGTGGAAGAATGTTTTCTTGACCGCAGGGAACATGTATTTATAAGGAAGTATGCGACACAGCGTAATCACGCAGGTGCCCCTGGTGGTTCACATCTGAGGGACACGTGGCAAGCATGCAACATACTCGTAGTTGTCCCACGTTCCGACGCCCGCCCGAACTGTCGGATGGTCGTTCCGGCTTCTCCGGATTTCAGGCAATAAGGATAGAGCATTTAAAACAGACTTAATGTTTGTCTCTGTATCTTCTGCTGATAAGGACGCAGAGAAGACATTCGACAGTTTCAATAGAATGCATATGATTTGGACAGATAGAGTTTGAGATAGAAAGCATAGAGAGATTAGGGTCCGATCACATTCACTTAGTTCAAAAGATTCAACAAGGAAGACGTAGCTAAATCTGAGAACAGTTTTTAAAAAACTGGTTAAAAAGGGTTGGTTTCTTCCTCAGGCTTAATTGGTTGAGGTTTTATTGGGTTGAGCTTTTTTGGTTCAAGTTTGGTTTGGGTATGTAGAAAAACCAGTTTGGGTATAATTGGTTACGGGCTTAAAGAGTTTGGGCCTAACCGCTGGAAACTATGGGTTCCAACCCGGTTCCTCGCCCCGGAGCACAACTCAGAAAAAAAAGCCCCATCGAGGGGTCGAGCTAACCTACCCATTCCCGATCCCGATCCCTCCACCACCGCCGGCCGCCCTCCACCGTCGTTGTTGCCCTTCACCGCCGGCCTACGCCCTCTCCCCCTCCCCTCCCCTCACCTCACAGATCAGTGCCCTAGTCCTCCTCCTGCTCACCTTCTTCACCTACTCCTTGACGTCCTCGTCGGCGGCGCCCGGCATCATCCGGCTACCGCGCGTCGGGTTCTGCGCCATGCCGGCTTCCACGCATCAAGTTCGTTCAGTTTGGCAGCACCCGTGCCATCCCACTCATCTACAAGACTACAACGAGCCCGCGAGCGCCTCCTCGAGGTCACTTCCTCCAGATCCCCCTCCCACTGCCTTCGTCTCTCATTTTACTCCAGAAATTCCAGTTCTTTGGAAGTCAACCCAAAGTAGATCTTGGTGGTATCTTGATTATTCAGTGCAGTAGACCACTTTGTAAATTACAAACTAAGGTACATGGGTTGCTGTTCATGAACAACGCAAGTAGCAGGCATTTGGTTAATGTTCATGGACTGATGTTTCAAGAACATAGAATTGCTATTAGTTGCTCAATTCTTCTTGATTAGGATTTGAAGTTACTGTAATTAACATGTTAGTATGGCACTAAACACATGAATACCATGGTTTCTGAAAAATACCATGGTTCTGATAAGAATATTCAGAGTGATCCCCATCCTATTTTCCCTTTTCACTTATATATGGTAAACAACCATATTATATCTCCTGGTTATAGCCGATTCAGTTTGATTAGTCTATCTTCCAGCCGACATCGCGTGCGAGTCTCCATCTCTCTACAGTGCCATGATTCAAGGAAGCTCACCACCAGGGAGAACACTCGTTCGCAGCAAGCTATTTCTTGAGTCCTTGGCTGCCTATGTATTTTCGGCGAGTAGCGCACGGATTAGATTGATTGATCCTTTTGGAGAGCACTCATAAGAAGCAGGTTATATATGCTAGCTAGCTAGCCGATTCAGTATAAATGGTGCATGTACATGCACAAATAATTTAGGACCAGTTGGAACTTGGAAGTACATGCACGTATATAGACATATAATGGCAACACACTCCTAGTATTGAATTACTTCAATCTAGTTGACTGATCCTAGGATGGTATTACATGTGCATGGCAGCTGCATGCAGTCGGCAGCCAGTAGCAGTCGCTAATTACTCAGTCATTCATGCTAAGATATATGGTCAAAACTTTGGGTAAACAGCAGCAACCAAACACATATAAAACTGAGAAAAACATTGGTTTTGGGAAACTGTAGTATTCTTTGCCCACCCAGAGTAATACTGTGGTTTTCAATTACCACAGTTTAAATAAAACTTTGCTGCCAAACTAGCCCTGAATTTTATAATCTACTGGACATCCTTTGCAAATTCCTGTAATAGTGAAGAAATAGCTTCAAGATCATTTACATTAACAATGACATATTTCTGGACATCCTTTACGAACTATACTGTTGATTGTTTCTACTGTACTATTCTAGCATTTTCTAACAGTAATCTTCCATATGTATTTACACATGCAGTGTGTATCTGAAATTTTTGGCATGTCTACCTCAGAGGTTTCCGAGAGTGCCGATTCCATGGATGAGGATATGAGTCAAGTACCACGTGTTAGAAGGTCCAGGGTGTGGGAGCATTATGAACAAGATCTGGTTCGCATACATGGTGATCTCAAGGCTGTGTGCAAATATTGTGGGACACAACTTCACACCAAGTTTGGGACTACGAGTTTGAGAACCCATATTGTAGAGTATTGCAAATCAATTGAGGATGGTTGCAGGAAGAATTTTCTGTTGACTATGAAAAAAACAAATTCCGAAGGCCCGTTTGTGTTTGATCAAAAAGTTTGCCGTGATCTCATGGTCAAGTTTTGCATCCATGCTGAGATCCCCATTCTTAAGTTTGAAGATCCATACCTTCAGCCATGGATTGACTCAATGCAGCCAGCATTTCAAGTCATGGGTCATCACACAATTCATGATGATGCAATGAAGATGTACAAGGGAATGAAGAAAGACATCAAAGTTGAGTTACAAAATTTGGATTCTCGCATTTGCTTAACATCTGATATGTGGACTTCATCATAGAGCTTGGGCTGCATGTCCATCAACGCCCACTATATCAATGCAGAATTCATCTACAAGAAGAAGATCATAAGTTTCGTAGAGGTGAAGTATCCTCACACGGGCTATGCGATAGAAGAGGAACTTGTTGGTTTCCTAACAGAATGGGGCATAAGGGGCAAGCTGTTCACTTTGACACTAGATAATGCCAGTAATAATACTAATACATGTGATGAGTTAATAAAATATCACAAACCTGAGCTGCTCCTTGAAGGTCAACATTTGCATGTGAGGTGCTGTGCACACATTCTCAATATCTTGGTTCAGGATGGAATGAAGATAATCCATGAAGCTATTGACATGATACAAGAGTTGCTGAAGTTTATTGACTCTTCTCCTTCAAGACTTCAGGATTTCAATACAACTGCAAGTGGGATGGGTCTGCCTTCAAAGAAAGGTATCTCTGTTGATACACCAACCAGATGGAACTCAACATGGAAAATGCTTGTAGAAGCATTGATATACAAATATGTCCTCACTAGTTATGCAACTCGAAAGATGATAGAATCTCCAAGTGAGCAAGAATGGGAAAGGGCATCAGCTATTTGTGAGTTTCTAAAAGCTTTTGAAGAGCTTACCTTAATTGTTTCAGCTCATAGGAAGCCAACTACACATAAGTTTCTGCCGGTTGTGCTTTGTATTCGCCATGCATTAAAAGATCCAGGTTGACAAACCTCTGATATGTTGAAGGAATTGGCGGCAGCGATGCAAACAAATCTTGATAAATATTGGGATCCCGAGGAGAAGGAGAATGGAGATCCTAACCGTCGTAGAAAAAGGAAGGGCATTGAGTTTAACCACTCACTTGTCATTGCTACATTCCTGGATCCAAGGAGGAAAGAAGATTATTTGGATTTCTTCTATTGCAAGTTGTCTATCAACGAGGAGCAGGTTTCAAACAAGTGGAGATTGCTTTAGAATGGGTGAGAAAGTATGTCAAGGAATATGAGCTACTTGCAGCGACAAGCACTGCACACTCGACACCTTCTAGTCAAGGCAAGACCACTATTGGATCACCTATTGCAGGGAAAAGAAAGCTGGAAGAAGAGTTTGCCCAGCACAAGTCTCATCGGAGGTCACGTGTACACAAATCAGAACTTGACACATACTTGGAAGAAGCAAGGGAGCAGGATTGTGATGACTTTGATGTCTTGGGTTGGTGGAAGAGGCATGTTGAAAAGTTTCCTATATTGGCATCGATGGCCCGTGACTTTCTCACAATTCCTTTGAGCACAGTGGCGTCCGAATCATCCTTCAGTTGTGGTAAGAGGATACTTGGCGACACGAGAAGTTCTTTGACCCCTGATATGCTCGAAGCGCTTGTTTGTGCTAAAGATTGGTTGTTCAAACCAAAGGAGGGTGAGTTAATCACTTACATTTTGGTTCTACTACCTGTGTAGAATGTGATACATAAAACATGCAGTATAGAAGTGTTGATATGCCTTTAAATTAATATTTTATTTCATTTGCAGGAGATGGACAGTAAGGATGCAGCTAAAAATTTGGAACCAATAAAAAGAAAAAATATAATCTTGATCATCGTTATATATAAGCAAGGGCTAGTGAAGTTCCCAATTTGGTGGCCAAGCTGGCTCTTTAGAAAATCCCGATCATTCTTTAGGTGTTTATTAGTCCACTTTTATGTTTGTTTATGTTTATTAGTTGGCTCTCTAGAAAAATTAACAGTTGGCCAATTTGGTAGCAAACTGTTATATTTATTAGTCTACCTTTTTTCTGATGTTGCACAAGTTAGTGGCACCTCTTTGGTGTCCTTTCTTCGGTCTGTTAATTTTTTTGAAGGTTGTCGAGGAATAGAATAGAATATGTTCTCTTCGTTTTGGATTTAGGTGTTTGGAGATAATACTATGACCATGTACGGCCAAATATATTTGTACTATTTTATTTACTTGTTAAGGAATATATGGGTAAACATTTTGAGTCCAGTAGTTGCTTCTGCAACCACATTTTTTCCAACAGGAGGGGATTGGTTTGTGTGACTGACAAAACTCATGGCATCTCTCTTTTGTGTTGGTGCACACATTTGCTCCTCCAGCATCAGACTATTCTGGTTATTCTCTTGCCTAGAAATCCTGCTTTCAACAAGTTCAGAATCACCCGGCATGACATTTTCGGTTAATCTAAAGAACAATGGCTCCAAGTTGAAACACGCAGCCTTCAGCACTGAAGTCGTAGTCTAGTCTATATCATGGTCGCCATGAGCCCATGACATGCAGAAGTTACTATTATCCTCTGTAATCAAGTTCTGAACCTTTGAAGAAAATGTTATTCTTGTAATGATGGACGTGAACTCCAAGCATCTGATCTCAACCTGACTAAAATTTTAACTTTCAAGTGTATTCTTGTTCTGATTGTACATATATTGATACTTTACATGTATGGGTGGGGAACAGATCTAGAACCATAGGCTACAAACATAGTTTCTAGAATGGGTTAGTTTGGTTTTGGTGAATCTGTCATATGGTATAGTTTGGGCTGGGTGCCAATGCCAATTACGTGGGTTCAGTTTGGTTTGGTTTCTGAAATGTCATCACGTGGGTTCTGTTCAGGTTCAGTTCGGTTGCCCACCCACTCTCAGATTTAGACGTAGCTATAAGTGAATGTTGTAGAGGATAGAACACTAATATGTATATATCAGAAGACAATCAAATCAACATAGTGAAGATAATCATGAAGAGAAGTTGAAATTGAAGACAAACCAAATGTGAAGACATAGAAAATGTAACGCCATGAGTAAAACACTTCAAACAGAAGAATTTGGTGGTGGCGTTACCCACCGTATAGGAAGTATTAGACCCAGACACGGTGCACAATTATCGTGGTGCTCCGAAGTCAAATTCCACGTTAATGTATTCACACTCAGAATGTAAGTCTTCATTGAATGAAGATATACTTTACTTCGTGTGTTGCACATCTGTGTCATCAACATGCTTAAGTGTTAGGATGTGTGCCTGGTCACAGGACATTTGAGGATTCCAAGATATTTAGCTCACACCGTAACTTGCGAAATCTCTTCTCATCCAAGGGCTTCGTGAAGATATCTACCAATTGCTCTTCAGTGTTGACATGTATGATATCAATATCTTCCTTCATAACATGATCTCCGAGAAAGTGATGACGAATTTCAATGTGATTTGTCTTCGAGTGCTGAACTGGTTGTTGGCAATCTTGATGGCGCTTTCGTTGTCACAGTAGAGTGGCACTTGCTTCAGATAAATGCCATAGTCTTTGAGTGTTTGCTTCATCCATAGAAGTTGAGCGCAGCAAGATCCAGCAGCAATGTATTCAGATTCAGCAATGGAGAGAGATACACAGTTCTACTTCTTTGAAGACCAACATACAAGTGATCGTCCCAGAAAATGACATGTGCCTGATGTAGACTTGCGATCCACCTTGTCATCAGCATAATCAGCATCCGAGAATCCAACTAGATCAAACTCTGAGCCCTTTGGATACCATAATCCTAGTGTTGGGGTGTGAGCCAAATATCTGAGAAGTCGCTTCACAGCTAAGTGATGTGATTCCTTTGGTGCCGCTTGGAACTGGGCACACATGCAAACACTAAGCATGATATCTGGCCTAGATGCACATGAATAAAGCAAGGAACCAATCATGGAGCGGTATACCTTTTGATCGAACTCTTTACCATTGTCGTCGGGACCCAGATGATGTTTGGCTGGCATTGGCGTCGTGAAGCCTTTGCAATCTTGGATCCCAAATTTCTTCAGGCAATCTTTGAGGTATTTCTCTCGAGATATAAAGATGCCGTTGCGTTGCTGACGTATTTGAAGACCAAGGAAGAACTTCATCTCACCCATCATGGACATCTGATATTGCTCTTGCATCATATATCCAAACTCGTCACTGTATTTCTGATTGTTGCAGCCGAAGATAATGTCATCCACATATATTTGGCACACAAACAGTTCACCATCATATGTCTTCGTGAAGAGAGTGGGGTCGAGGGAACCAAGTTTGAAGCCTTTGCTCTTCAGGAAGTCTTTGAGTGTGTCATACCAAGCCCGAGGGGCTTGTTTGAGGCCATACAGTGCCTTGTTGAGCTTGTACACCTTGTCAGGATGTTTTGGATCTTCAAAGCCAGGCGGTTGTGCAACATACACTTCTTCTTCAATCTAGCCATTGAGAAAAGCGCTCTTCACATCCATTTGATACATAAGAATGTTATGATGATTTGCATAGGCCAGCAGTATGCGTATGGCTTCAAGCCTAGACACAGGAGCAAATGTTTCATCAAAGTCAATCCCTTCAACTTGAGTGTATCCTTGAGCAACGAGACGAGCTTTGTTTCTGACAACTTGACCATGCTCATCTTGCTTGTTGCGATATATCCATTTAGTGCCTATTGTATTGTGCTTACGAGGATCAGGACGCTTAACCAGTTCCCATACATTATTCAGCTCAAACTGTTGAAGCTCTTCTTGCATAGCTTGAATCCATTCAGGTTCCATGAAGGCTTCATCAACTTTCTTGGGTTCAGATATTGAGACGAATGTGAAGTGTCCATAGAAATTTGCTAGCTGTGTTGCCCTTGAATGAGTGAGTGGACCTGGTGCATTGATGCTATCAATTATTCTCTCAATCTGTACTTCATTTGCAACACGAGGATGTACAGGACGAAGATTTTGCTCTTGCTGATCATTGTCATCGTTAGAAGGATTGTCTTCAGGATGAGCATTGTCTTTAGGTTGATCAGGTGCGGAGATGATAAGTTCTTCTTCAGGCTGAGCTTCAGATGGTATAATTTCTCAAGTTCCCATAAGTTTGATTGATTCACTGGATGGAACTTCATCTAGCACATTTGGCAGGTGCTCTCTTTGCGAGCTGTTAGTCTCATCGAACCGCACATCCACAGTTTCAACCACTTTATAGTGAAAGAGGTTGAAGACTCTGTAGGAGTGCGAATCCTTTCCATATCCAAGCATAAAACCTTCATGTGCTTTTGGTGCAAATTTTGAAGTGTGATGTGGATCCTTGATCCAGCACCTGGCACCAAATACTCTGAAGTAACTGACATTTGTCTTCTTGCCAGTAAGGAGCTCATAGGATGTCTTGTTGAGAAGCTTGTGAAGATAAACATGGTTGATGATATGGCATGTAGTATCAATGGCTTCATGCCAGAATTTTCTTGGAGTCTTGTATTCATCAAGCATCGTCTGGGCCATCTCAATAAGTGTTCTGTTCTTGCGTTCCACGACGCCATTCTACTGCGGCGTGTACGGAGCTGAGAATTCATGTGGGATGCCCAAAGTATCAAGATACGTATCTAGGCCAGTGTTGTTGAATTCAGTGCCATTGTCACTTATGATGTGCTTTATCTTGACGCCATAGTTGTTCATGGCTCGATTGGTGAAGCATCTGAAGACATCCTGCACTTCAGTCTTGTAGAGGATTATATGCACCCAAGTATATCTTGAATAATCATCAACAATGACAAAGCCATAGAGACAAGCAGTAGTAGTAAGAGTTGAGTAATGAGTGGGACCGAAAAGGTCCATGTGGAGCAGTTCGAAGGGTTGAGTCGTTGTCATGATTGTCTTCGAGGGATGCTTGGCCCTCGTCATCTTTCCTGCTTCACAGGCACCGCATAAGTGATCCTTCTTGAACTTGACGCCCTCGATGCCTATGACATGCTTCTTTCTTGCAAGAGTGTGCAAGTTCCTCATGCTAGCATGCCCTAGCCTCTGATGCCAGAGCCAGCATTCTGAAGCTTTTGCTAGAATACATACGACAAGTTGTGGTCCTGCTGAGAAATCTACCATGTACAAATCATCTTTCTGATACCCTTCAAAAACTAGAGACTTGTCAGATTCCATTAGAACAAGGCAACAATATTTTCCAAACATCATAATCATGTTTAAATCGCAAAGCATTGAGACAGACATTAAGTTGAAACCAAGGGATTCAACAAGCATGACTTTATCCATGTGTTGATCCCTTGAGATTGCAACTCTACCTAGACCCAATACCTTGCTTTTACCAGTGTCAGCAAATGTGATGTGACTTTTGTCAGATGGACGTAAGGTTGAGTCCATAAGAAGACTTCGCTTGCTAGTCATGTGATTAGTACACCCACTATCAATAATCCATTCTGAAGCAGCTGGTGTCGTACCCTACAGTGCAGTTAGGGGGATAGGCTTCACGAAGAGAATTGTGAAGCATAAACATTTGACGAGCAAGTGGATTATGAAAGCTTAGATCAAGGTTAGGACTGATAGGGCAAGTAGCAAGCGACTCAGGAACAAAATACATAATAAGACCATTTGGGCATTTGATCTTGCGCCCTATAAGATGTTTAAGGTTCCCAGCAATAGCTTCAGACGATTTTGGTTTTCGGCTGGAGACCTTTCCCTGCAATAAGAGAGTTAAGCTTTCTTAGCCACCCACATCTTCAAGGGTGGATTCGAAGCAATGAGTCTAAGTGCAGCATCTGAGAACTTTGGCTTTGGAGCCCTAGCAAAAAGTCTTGCAGGTGGACAATAGTACTCATAAGAATAAGCAGAGTAGTTCACTACTAGGGAAAATCCTATACACAGAATCTTACCAGTAGCGCTGTACAAAATCAAACGCTACTGCTACTTAGTAGCAGCGAGCGTAAATAAACCACGCTACTGCTATGACTTTTGCAGTAGCGCGTACTGGCGAAAAGCGCTGTTGCTATGTTTGAACTGGGCGCGCATGGCTGGCCCAACCTAGCAGTAGCGCGTATACTGGCCCAGCGCTACTGCTACTCTCCTTAGCTGTAGCGCGCTTACGTGTAAGGCGCTGCTGCTACCGGAAATAAAATAAAGCGAAAATAAGTAGAAAAGTAAATGAAAATGGAAGAAATAGAAAAAGGAGAAAGGAAAAAAATAAAATGTAAAGAAAAATAAAAGAAAAAGGGAAAAAAGGAGAAAAGGAATAGCAGTAGCGGGTTTCACTTAAACAGCGGTTTCCCCCCGGCCCTCCGGCCACCACTTCTTCCCCAAATCCCTCGCCCTCGCCGCCGTCTCCCCAATTCGCCGTCGCCCCACTTCGCCGCCGTCTCCTGCCGGCGTGGACGCCCGCAACCTCACCATCTCCCCCGGAGGCCACAGTCATCCTCACCACCGCCGCCCGAGGCCGCCCTCAGCCTCACCGCCGCCGCCCAAGACCGCCCTCGACGTCACCGTTGGCGCCCTCCACCTCATCGCTGCCCGAGCCCGCCCAGGACCGCCATTGCCCATGCCCGAGCCCGCCCTCTCCGCCCCTGCCTCCATCACCGAGCACCTCCCCGCCATCGTCTCTCCCCTCTCTGTAAGTCCCCCACCCCTCCCCCCACTCATCTCTCTCTGCATTCTAGAGAAAAAAATTAGTAGAGCAAAAGTTTGTTTATAGCAAAAAATTTAGTTTAGAGCAAAGCATGTTAAGTAGTAGATGTTAGAGCAAAAATTAGTTTAGAGCAAAAAATTTGGTTTACAACAAAAGTTAGTTAGGGCAGTAGGGTTTAATTAGGGTAGATACTGCTTGTATAGTATATAGTGATACTAGTAGATGTTAATTAGGTTAGGGCAATAGTGGTACTAGTAGATGTTAATTAGATGTTTTTCAGTTAGGGCACTAGAGTTTTGCTAGGTTAATTAGGTTAGTAGTGCTGCTAGTAGTATTGGTACAGTAGGTTAATTAGGTGATGTTAAATGAATAACCTAAATGAATGAAATTAGTAGTTAACTGATTTTTTTTCCTTTCATCATTATAGAGCACTAAAGTTAATTGAATTTTGTTCTATTAGTAGTTAAATGAATTTTCTTCTACACTGTTTGCACATGTGGTTTCTCGTGTATATTTGGACACTGTTTGCAGGGAATGATGCTTAGTGGCCTATGTTTTGCCGGAATGTTGATTCATTTCTTTTCCGGCAAATTTCAGGTTCTCGATTTGTCCACTTTTTAGCAAAGCCCATGCTGAAATTTTCCGTGAATTTCGGCATGACTTTTGCTACAAACTAGGACATATCGAGTGCCCGTGATTTGCCGCACCAGGAAGGAGTAGTTCCTGCAAAACAATAGGCCTTTTTTATGTCATTATTCATTTTATTAGGTCTAGAATTAATTGACTAGATTTAATCATAGGAAACATGGCTAGCAACGATGAAGGACAGGGTTCTGGTGATTGCGACGACGCCTACCGGGTGGCAGACGAATTTTTTAGCCTTACCGATGATCAACCGATGTTATTGCTGGGCCCATCGGTGGCATCAGGGACTGAGACCGACACATAGACCGGTGCTGAGACTGAAACCGGCGCTCAGACTCAGACCGGCATCGAGACCGGCGCTGAGATTGAGACCGGCGCTGCCTCGGGGAGCGGAGCCGGTGTAGAACCGAAAGCAAAGAGGCAACGGGTTCCTAACAAACTCAGGCCTACTATTGTGGTGGTCACGGAGGTGGATGATGGCAATTTTGAGCCAACAACGCCTGAGGAAGCGCGTCGATGCTACGGCAATCAAATAGGCTGCATCGTACGGACAACCGCCACCATCAACGATGAGAAACTACAGAAGATAGAAAATATGAGGAGCTCCCTCCTAAAGAAGTTTCACCAGATATTCTTGTTCCTGGGCCGGAATGAGAAGGATTATAAAGATCCAGGTGAGGACCCGACAATGAAGAAGATAAACAAACACGCCATGACCAAGTTTAGCGACACGTTGGCCGCCTGGAAAAATCGAGTGAAAGCAAGGATCATCGACAAGAAGGAACCCTACTCCGAGATTGTAAAGGATAATCTGACAATCACGGAAGAGCATTTTCAAACATTCAAGGAGGCTTGCGAGGCCGAAGATGCCAAAAAAATGTCTAAGTACATGAAGGGGCTTCAAGAGAGGAACATTGGGAGCCACCACCTCGGAAGCCGTGGTTACGGCGGAAAGAGGTCCAAATGGGCTAAGGAGGACGCGGAAGCCGTGACTCTGGGCATCCCAGACCCCTTGGCGGAGTTCACCGTCCCGCAGGAGCGTGACGTCCTCAGGGCCCGGCACCGTTGGGACTTAGTGAAAAAGGTTTACGAGACAACACCGGTCGTTACGAAGTTCATGAGACTGCTGGTAATTTTAGTTTCTGATCAATTCGACTGCACACGTTAGTCATATTTGTAAACGATCGTTGTGCCTTTTGCAAAGAGAGCAGCACAGGATTGCGGCCGAAAGCGACTCGCCGTCTGAGGCATTAGCGAGGCCCAAGTGGGACACTCCATTCAACCGGGCGTTGAACATATTGAAACAACAACCGGTGGATACATGACCGTCGTATGGACACGTGCACGGTGTCAGAGACGGCGCCACGTGGAAGAAGTACTACCGTGAGACCACGGAGGAGAGAAAGGAAAGACGGGGGTTAAATGAAGAAAACATCGACAAGAGGGTTGAGATTGCGGTTGAGAAGAAATCAACTGAGACAGTCGCAACAGCGGTAGCTGCCGCAAAATAGGTGGCTTTAGATATTTCTACTACCTTGGTTCCGGTCGTTTTCAATTGGACCAGGCAAAATCCAAAAAAAGATGCAGCGGACTTTCCCCTTGCCGACTTCTTGGCGGGGAGCAACTCGACTAGCGTTGCACCAGCACCTGCACCTGCACCTGCTCCCGCACCGGACGTGCTAGGCGGTGCTTTGTCTTTGGCTGAGCTCGACGCCCTCACGGTATCTGTCACACCGGCCCCGTTCAATATAAATGTATAATCTCCCGTTTTCGTTGCCTTCCGGATGTCTCACGTCGAGACTTTTCTTTGCAGGACGACGAAACCCCGTGCACCATATTGTACACCATCGGCGACTAGAAGGTGGACGTGAGGAAGGCGACGATAATGGAGCCGAAGGAACCATTGTTCCACAGCCGGCCGATCCCCCCGAACGTCTTCAAGGTTTCCGTGGCTAGTGTCAAACCAGGCCACAAGAATTTGCCTCCTCCAATACTACTGGGGGATGACGACGAGGCACCGTGGAGGCTTGGTGATTGTTGCAATGCTGGGTGGGTCCTGTTGTGGCCAAAGAGTCTGCTTCGTCTGGAGGCGGCCGGGAGCACACCCACGAGCACGCAGCCTCAGCAAGGTATGAACATCAACACCCCACCTACCCAATTATCGTCGGGTGTCGGGTTGGGTGATAGCGGACGGGGTAAGGAGGAGGCTCCATTAGTCGCTGATGACGTCGCCATGGATGAGGATGAGGACGACGATGGCGCTGCTGAACAGTATGTCTATACTGGCGCCTCCTCAGGGTTTGAGCGTCATGAGTCGGTGCCTGAATTGCCGTCTCAACATATTATGGACGACCTTCCGGTAGTAAAGAAGTTTAGGAAGAGAGCGAGGAAAGGCAAAAAAAGCTGTTTCTATGATCCAACCGCCTCAGCAGCCTCGGCTTCAGGACCGTATAGATATCCCCGATGCGGATAAATGGCATATCCACGGTCAACCAATCCTACCTGCAACAGCGCTACGGGCCAGATTCGGCGATCTAAAGAGACTTCATGACGATGTGCTGCAGGTAGAGAAAGACCTCATCGCCTCAAAAGATCCAGGATACCCACTCTACATGGTTAACGTTCCGCGACAAATGTCGTACATCGATAGCTTCCTCGCGGATAAGTTCTTCCTCCGATTCGATTACATATTCGACATGTTTCATGTGAAGAAGCTGGATTTTACGTTTGTCTGCCTTTATGCCTTGCACATGAACTACATCATCAGGGTTGAGCAGATAGCTCATATATGTGTCGCTGACCCGTACTACATGCACGAGGGCTTCTTGGGAGTCTGCGCAAATCACCGTGAAAACGCGAGGGATTACATCGTCAATTTCATGCTCGCCAATAAGGACAAGGAGGCGATTCTCGTGCCTTATCATCCCATGTAAGTCATCTGCGCTGCTATCCTTCCTTCGATTTCAATCATTCATTTGCACGGTGGAGGCTAATTAATTTGAGGACTTATTTTGCGCAGCGGTGGGCGCGCCGTCCTCATCATCCTCTACCCCCGATTCTCCCACGCTCTTTACTTGGACTCGTCAAAGAACATTCACAAAAAGGATTACACCCACATCAAGGATGTTCTCGACAGTGCTATGTTTTACTACCAAGCAAGGGGTGAAGAGGTCAGGCACAAGAAGAGAAGGGGCGGCAGGGTCGCCTTCGGCCATAAGACCGACTTCTGCTGCATCCAGCAACCGAACGATTCCCTTAATGACGGATTCTATGTCCTACACCACATGCTGGAGTGCAGACGGGATCACCAGAACCTTCGCATGTCACCTAGATCCGGCGATGCCCATATTCTGCAATGGGCAAAGGACATAGGAGATATCGAGGATCATTGACTTCGAGCTGAGTTCTATAACATCCAGCGCGAACTTGCCCAAATCATCATGAAGGAGGTCGTCAGAAAAACAGGGATGTTCTACGGAGAAGGACAAATGTCGCGGGAAGACGTCCGAACATGGATAGCCTCTCAGCGTCTCGACCTGAAGCCTTTCACTAGGCTCGGGGACTATCTCCCTGACTTGGATGGATGGAACGACATGTTGGAGTGATTGTCGATATATGACAATGTGTCCGTTTAGTCCATACTTTCTGTATGACAAAACTTTGAGTTATGCACGGTGAAACTTTATTTGTGATGTAATTAAACCGTCCTAATCCTCGACTAGTGAAAATCACTCTAGTTAGGGCATTTTGGGGTACGATGAACTTTGTTATTTTTTTTGACCATGAAGACTACAGGGCTTACACCCCAAAGCATTTTATTAAAAATAAAGCAAACACATACAGGATTTCCTCAAGGTGAGGAAAGAAAAAAATAACAAAGAAAAAAGAAAGAAAGAGGAAGAAAAACTATACAGGGTAGGGGAGCACTATACCTATAAATTACAAATAAACAAAGGAGACAAGTCTGTCTCTTTCTTATGATATGTATGATGAACTTTGTTATTTATGCTTATGATATGTTGTTTTTATTTTTGCCAAGTCTGTCTCTTTCTGTTGCTCAACTATATATGTTGCATATCATCGACTCATGTGATGATGTAGGTGCATAGATCATAGATGGCGAAGAAGTGCTATGCCAGGAGTATATATACGACAAGTGGCCGGAGTGTCAGGCCCTTCCGGTTTCCGAGCGACAGACAGTAGTTAGTTTAGAGGTTCACGCTAATGCGAAAGAGGGATATGAACTCATGTTCTCAAAGTGATAGCTCTTCTCGCGTATATCATTGTTTAGATGGATGATGATGTATTTGCATATCATTCGAGACTTGTATGGCTATTTTCGAGATGATGACGAGAGACCACTTTGTGTTGGATGATGATTATGATGATGACATGATTTGATGAGACTAATTGTATGTATATGCTATGATTACATTTGTTTGTGTATGATATGCTAAAGATTATTGTATAAAGCCTATTCAAATACAAAACAAATACAAAACAAATATGCAGGAAAAAAACTAATAAATAAACTAGTAGTAGCAAGGGGGGAAATTTAGCAGTAGCACCGCATTGTCAGTAGCGCGTCCCAGCAAACAGCGCTGCAGATAATATCAGTAGCTCCCTTTCCCAAAGAGCGCTACAGCTATTCATGTATAGCAGTAGCGTGGGACAACCGGCGCTACTGCTATACGTTAGCTGTAGCGCCTTATTAGTAGCGTCGGTGTCCGCGCTACTGAGAGGCCCAAAACCCTCGCTGCTGGTAGGCTTTTCCCTAGTAGTGGTTCTTGGTCTTATGAACATGGCGGTTTGATGAAACACGCTAATATTCATAGGCCTGAGTATGGCTTCCCTGCAAAACATTTGCATTAATGCGACTCAGGTGAGTCCTTTGTCTGTATGAAGCTTTTGGACCATATGAAGCCTGTGGTCTGGGGTTTGTCTTCTTCACTTGTGGTGTCATGATGACATTCACAGGAAGATTCTCCAGCAACCTTTTCGGCACCCAGACTTTCTTCACAGGTGGCCCATTCCTGCAGTTAGTACCAATATACCTGGCAAATGTTTCACCATTTTGATTCTTAAACAGTTTATAGTTGACATCAAAGGATTCATCAATAACAATGGGATTAGCACAAGTGAAGCCAGACAGGGTGGATGGCTCCGCTGAAGGTTCCTTTGCATCAACCCATGTGGTTTTGGGGTACTTCTCAGGTTTCCAGTAAGAGTCATCAACATTCATTTTCCTTTCGAACCCAACACCCTCTTTCCTAGGGTTTTGGTTCAGGATCTGCCTTTTGAGGACATCACATAGTGTCTGATGCCCTTTGAGACTTTTGAACATCCCTATTTCAAGCAATGTCTTCAACCTAGCATTCTCATCAGCAATAGCAGTGGCATCCTTAGCAGAGGGGTTAGTTACCACATCAGCAGTTGAAGATATTGCAACAGTAGCAGCAGTAGAACATTCAGCAACAGAAGTAGCGTTATCACGCTCAATGCATTTAAGACATGGTGGTTCAAATCCTTCCTGAGCGGAACTGATCTGTTTGGCGCGAAGTGACTCGTTTTCCTTTTGAAGATCTTCATGAGCCGCTCTCAATTTCTCAAGATCCTGCTTCCTTTGAAGATAATCATAGGAAAGCTTTTCATGAGTTGTTGAGAGTGTTTCATGACGACTTTCAAGTTCCTCATACTTAATATGAAGATTTTTTATGTCTTCAATTAAGGACTGAGATCGAGTCATTTCAGCGTCTAACAGGTCATCGCTTTTGTCTAATAGTTTTTCAATATGTTCCATAGCTTTCTGTTGTTCAGTTGCAATTTTAGCAAGTGTTTTGTACCTGGGTTTGGAACCACAATCAAAGTCATCTTCACTTGATGTTTGATAGTGAGTGGCGCGTGAGTTTACCTTGGCACCGCGTGCCATGAAGCAGTAGGTGGGAATGGAGTTGTCCTTGTCATTAGCATCGGCGTTCGTGATGGAGTCATTGTCTTTAGTGTTGAAGATGGACTTGGCAACATAGGCTGTAGCCAGACTTGCAACGCCAGAATCGGACTCCTCCTCAGACTCCACATCTGCCTCCTCAGAAGCAGACTCCTCCTATGAATCCATTTCCTTGCCGACAAACGCGCGGACCTTGCCAGATGAGCTCTTCTTGTGTAATGAAGACTTTGAGGAAGACTTGGAAGAAGACTTTGAGTATTTCTTCTTCTTCTTGTCGTCAGAATCATACTCCTTGCTCTTCTTCTTCTTGTTGTTCTCATTGTCCCACTGCGGACACTCAGAGATGTAGTGACCAGGTTTCTTGCACTTGTGGCATGTTCTCTTCTTGTAGTCATGAGCAGAAGCTTCATCATTTCTTGAGCTGGATCGTGAAGACTTTCTAAAGTCTTTCTTCTTGGTGAATCTCTGGAACTTCTTCACAAGCATAGCAAGCTCCCTTCCAATGTCTTCAGGATCATCAGAACTGCAGTCAGATTCTTCATCAGATGAGGAAACAACTTTTGCCTTCAAGGCGAGAGTTCGCCCATAGTTAGGACTGTAGATGTCTCTTTTCTCTGAAAGCTGAAACTCATGTGTGTTGAGCCTTTCAAGTATGTCAGACGGATCGAGTGTCTTGAAGTCAGGACGTTCTTGAATCATCAGTGCTAGGGTGTCAAACAAGGTGTCAAGTGATCTCAGGAGTGTCTTGACGATTTCATGCTTGGTGATCTCAGTAGCGCCGAGAGCTCGAAGCTCATATGTGATGTCAGTGAGGCGGCAAACGTGAGCTGGACATTCTCATTGTCGTTTCTCTTTAAGCAGTTGAAGAGGTTGCGAAGGACACTGATTCTTTGATCTCTCTGGGTTGAGACGCCTTCGTTGACCTTGGAGAGCCAGTCCCAGACTTGCTTGGATGTTTCCAAAGCACTCACACGACCATACTGTCCTTTGGTCAGATGACCACAGATGATGTTCTTGGCAGTGGAGTCCAGTTGAACAAACTTCTTGACATCAGCAGCGGTGACACCTTCACCGGCCTTGGGAACGCCATTCTTGACGACATACCATAGGTCGACACCAATGGCTTCAAGATGCATGCGCATCTTATTCTTCCAGTAGGGATGATATCCAGTTCCATCGAAGACTGGGCACACAACAGAGACTTTGTTATCTCTGCAGTCGACATAGCTAAAACTCCAGGTGGTTAAACCGAATCACACAGAACAAGGGAGTACCTTGCTCTGATACCAATTGAAAGTGCTAGTGATCGACTAGAGGGGGGGTGAATAGGCGATTTTTATGAAAGTCTTCGAAACATGGAAGTTTCAAAGACAAATGATAGAAATAAACCTATTACCATGCAATGGAAGGTAGACTACACTAAGCAAGCCATAGTCAAGTATTCAATGAGGTGAAATCACAATGACTAATAGCAGCTAGGAAGTATAGATTAGGTAGGAAGATAGTGTGAAGCCAATCAGAACAATCAGTTACTCAGTGAAGACAAAAGATAATGCAATCATACAATGACTTCACCAGGGCCAATAGTAAGTAAAGGAATGGGAAGGACGAAACCAGTGACTCGTTGAAGACAATGATTTGTTGGACCAGTTCCAGTTGCTGTGACAATTGTACGTCTGCTTAGGGAGGCTGAGATTCAACTCAGAAGACCGTGTCTTCACCTTATTCCCCTTGAGCTACGAACACCTAGTCCTCTCCGAATCACTCTGGTAAGTCTTCAAGGAAGACTCCCAAACCTTCACAGACTTCGTTCACCGGCGATCCACAATGACTCTTGGATGCTCAGAACGCGACGCCTAACCGACTGGAGGATTCACAGTCCTTAGGTGTAACAAGTCTTCAGATCACACAGACAGGAAGACTTCAGTGATGCCTAACACTCTTTGGCTCTGGGTGGTTAGGGCTTTATCCTCGCAAGGACTTCTCTCTCAAACGCTTCGAGGTGGGTTGCTCTCAAACGACAAAAGCCGTACACTAACTCTGAGCAGCCAACCGTTTATGGTTGTAGGGGGTGGGCTATTTATAGCCACTAGGCAACCCAACCTGATTTGTCCGAAATGACTCCAGGTCACTAAGGAACTGACACGTGTTCCAACGATCAGATTTCAAACACACACAGCAACTTTACTTGGGCTACAAGCAAAGCTAACTCATCTAGCTCTGGATAAGACTTTCTCACATTGTCTTCGCTCGAAGACATAGGATTTTGGTTGAGCATCACTTCGGTCACTCTGACTTTGTTCACTTGGACCCCACTTAACAGTACGGTGGTTCCTATGACTCAACAAAGAAGAAAAGGAGACAACAAAACAACTAAGTCATCGTGTCCCATAGTCTCCATGCAATGTCTTCTCTTGTCATAGTCTTCAATGTGAATATCTTCACATACCACCATTGTCTTCAATGTCTTCATACATTTTTAGGGGTCATCTCCGGTAGATAAACCGAATCAATGAGGGACTACTACCTATGTTATCCTGCAATTCTCACAAACGCATTAGTCCCTCAACCAGGTGTGTCATCAATACTCCAAAACCAACTAGGGGTGGCACTAGATGCACTTACAATCTCCCCCTTTTTGGTGATTGATGACAAACTGGTTGAAGTTTTCAACGGGGATAAAAGTATGTGAAATGTAAAGGATTTAGGTATTGTCTTCATAAGTGGCAAAGGCTCCCCCTGAAGATGTGCATATAAGTAATTTGCTTTTGGAATGCAAATGCACATGGCAGGTTGTACTTGTGGAGATCCTCTTCAACTTATGATGACAATTCATCATGCATGAAAAGTATGTGAAGATAATGACATGCATAATGAAAAATGGACGTCTGCAGAATGACCTTAGTGCGGAAGTTATCATTGCACATGCGGAATTTATCATCACATCACAGAATAGCAAATAAGTAGCAGACGACCATTGAGTTTAAGTGTTACAACTCAAAGAACCAAATGTATCAAAAAGCGAGAGTTGTAAACACTAGGAAAAATATAAAACCACTGCCCATATGGACCTGCTTGAAGACTATCAAATTCATATGCTTCTCCCCCTTTTGTCAGTAAGGACCAAAAAGGTTTGAATACATAGAGCACCTACTCGTTCCCATGAGGAGTTGTTGAAGCAGCAGGGTCGTCGGTGTTGGTTGGCGGTGCAGACGAACTTGGTGCAGTGTTGATTCGCGCTGAAGGTGGTGAAGTAGCATCGTCTTCATCATTGATGACACATGCATTCACTATTGCAACAGAGGAGGAGAACTCAGAGTCTTCAAGAGACGGAGTACGTCGTAGCACAGTCCTTCTCAGAGGTGTTGAGTCAAACTTGAAGCGTTCAGAGAAGCCATCATCTTGAAGATCATCTTCAGAACACATAAGCATCAGCCCTTTCTATGTACGCCAACAAGTTTCATGGGCGACAAAGGCATTATTGGTGGCAAGGTTGCGAATCCTGTTTACGTCGACCAAGAGGCTTTGCATTTGGCGCTTCAGCCAGTCATGATGCTTATCCTGTTTTTGATGAAGGGCAACCAGAAGCTCTCGGTCATTGAGAACACGAGATCGCTTCTTAGGCCATTGTGCAATGGTGCTTTCAGTGGCTTCAGTGTCGGCACGATGAGGTGCACGGGTTGAGCATCACTTCAGTCACTCTGACTTTGTTGACTTGTACCCCACTTAACAGTATGGTGGTTCCTATGACTCAACAAAGAAGAAAAGGAGACAACAAAACAACTAAGTCTTCGCGTCCCATAGTCTTCACGCAATGTCTTCTCTTGTCATAGTCTTCAATGTGAATATCTTCACATACCACCATTGTCTTCAATGTCTTCATACATTTTAGGGGTCATCTACGGTAGATAAACCGAATCAATGAGGGACTACTACCTGTGTTATCCTGCAATTCTCACAAACACATTAGTCCCTCAACCAGGTTTGTCGTCAACACTCCAAAACCAACTAGGGGTGGCACTAGATGCACTTACACCCCTGACTGCTGGGACCTACCAGCTACATCTTCGCAGGCAAGGAAGTGCCTGATAGTCGGGACCCACCTGGTCGAAGCGTACATAGCGTTGTCATTCTGGTCGCGAACGTGTACGTACATACTGGTCGATGTAGAGGCGCGCACGTGTCGTACTAGAGGCGCGCACGTGTCATAGTAGAGGCGCGCACGTAGCATGTACACGTATGTACAGCAGCCAGGGTGCAAGAAAGAAAATACGGCCACGTATGTGTACATACGGGCGGGGTCTCGAACGCCTACTCGCGCATACGTACGGCGAGGGCTCGTGTACATGGCTGGGTGGGAACGGAGAAACAGTGTCGTCGTCGTGTTCATGGGGCAGAATGGAATGCGTGGTCGTGTTCATCGGGAGGGCGTGGATGGAAGAGGCGATGGAAACGAGGCCTGGCGTACCACACAACGGAGGAAACAGACCTCCTACGGTCGAAACGGGGGTCCTGTTGATCGGAAGGGGTGTGGCGTACCGCAAAACGGAGGAAACGGACCTCCTATGGTCGAAACAGGGGTCCTGTTGATCGGGAGGGGTGTGGCGTACCGCAAAACAGAGGAAACGGACTTGTGTTGGAGCGCTACGGTCGAAACGAGGGTCCTGTTCATCGGGAGGGGTGTGGCATACCGCAAAACGGGACTCCACGGGATACTGTTCATCTCCACCGTCGACCCCCTCCAGCCTCCACGAGCTACTGTTCATCCACCGTCGACCTCCTCCAGCCTCCACGGGCTCCAGTTCATCCAGCCTCCACCGCGCGCTACTCCACCGGCTACTGTTCAACCACCCCTCCACCGTCTACTGTTCATCCAGCCCTCCACACCATGGGGTCCTGTTCAACCACCCCTCCACGGGCACCCCTCCACCATCTACTGTTCATCCTGCCCTCCACGGGGTGGTCTTGTTCATCCAGCCCTCCACGGGGTTCTGTTCATCCAGCCCCAACCGGCTTGATCG